>NC_067399.1:315855621-316172288 GCF_016432865.1 Antechinus flavipes | reverse complement strand
GAGCTTCTCTGTCAAAGAAATCCATTTCCATCAGAATACATCCTCATACAATATCATTGTCGAAGTGTATAATGATCTCCTGGTTCTGTTCATCTCACTCAGCATCAGCCCATGTAGGTCTCTCCAAGCCTCTCTGTATTCATCCTGCTGGTCATTTCTTACAGAATAATAATATTCCATAACATTCATATACCACAATTTACCCAACCATTCTCTAATTGATGGGCATCCATTCATTTTCCAGTTTCTAGCCACTATAAAAAGGGCTGCCACAAACATTTTGGCACATAGAGGTCCCTTTCCCTTCTTTAGTATCTCTTTGGGGTATAAGCCCAGTAGCACTGCTGGATCAAAGGGTATGCACAGTTCAATAATTTTGGGGGCATGATTTCAGATTGCTCTCCAGAATGGTTGGATTCGTTCACAACTCCACCAACAATGCATCAGTGTCCCCATTTTCCCCATCCCCTCAACATTCATCATTATTTTTTCATGTCATCTTAGCCAATCTGACAGGTGTGTAGTGATATCTCAGAGTTGTCTTAATTTGCATTTCTCTGATCAATAGTGATTTGGAACACTCTTTCATATGAGTGGAAATAGTTTCAATTTCATCATCTGAAAATTGTCTGTTCATATCCTTTGACCATTTATCAATTGGAGAATGGCTTGATTTTTTATAAATTTGAGTCAGTTCTCTAAATATTTTGGAAATGAGGCCTTTATCAGAACCTTTAATTGTAAAGATGTTTTCCCAGTTTGTTGCTTCCCTACTAGTCTTGTTTGCATTCGTTCTGTTTGTACAAAGGCTTTTTAATTTGATATAATCAAAATTTTCAATTTTGGAGCATCACTATTTTCAAGGAAACAAGCATTTATATCTACTAGGTACTAATTTAGATCAGGATTCACAATAGTGTTATGCTGGTAAATGTTTAAAAACAAGCTCTCAAAAAAAAAGGTATGTACAGCACACTTCCAAATTTAATCTGCGTTTTTCCATCATTTTCTTAAATCTAAACAATGGACAAAACAATAAATCAATCCCTGAGTGGTAGGGTTACTCACTTTTGGGGTGTAAATATTCACAGTAAAAACTGAACAATCACTCTATCAAGTTGATGAGTTGACTTTAGCATATTTGTCCCACTATTTATCAAAAGTCCAGAGCCTACTCAGTATGGATGTTTTGCCATCTTTATTTCCATGTCAGATCCACAATTGGCACTTAGTAAATGCTTTTTGATTGATTTCAATTTTGAAATTCTATATTTTTTAAAATATAAAAAAATAGAGTTGGGACTTATATTTTGGTCTGTCTATTCTCAGGTGGGTCATTGAACCAAAGTGTCCCTTTTTAACTTACATGTCCTTTTCTCTTCCCTCTACCATAGCTCATTCCACTTTTGGACAATTTTAATTAGATAATAAATTTAATTAAATATTACATAGATATCCATCTAAGGAATTGACTATCTCATCTCATATCATATCAGAAATATAACATAACATGTAATATAATATATGATTATTAACATGTTTTATTTTGCTTATTATTTTTAGTTGAATTTTACTTTTTCAAATAACAAACACATTTTTCCCACTTCTACCATTTCTCTAACCACTGAGAAAGAAAAAGAAACCCAAAACCCTTGTAACATGCATGGTTAGGCAAAACAAATTTTTATGTTGATCATGTCCAAAAAAATAAATACTTCCTTCATTCTGTAACCTGGGTCCCTCACTTCTCTATTAGGAGTTGAATTGCATGCTTCATCTTTAATCTTCTGAAATTCTATGCTTGATATGCATTGATAAAAGTTCTGAAATCTTTTAATATGTTGTCATTATTGTATAAAATTTTTCTCCTGCTTCTGTTCATTTCACTCTGCATTAGTTCATTTAAGTCTTCCCAGTTTCTCTGCAACCAAACCTTTTAGTTTCTTACAGCACAATATTATTCTACTGGAGGGAAGGGAATAAGCATTTACATAGCACCTACATGTGTCAGGGACTGAACTACGTGCTTTTAGCAATCATCATCTTCTTTACCTTACAACAACTCTGGAAGAGATGTGCTAATAAGAGATACGATAATAATTATCCCAATTTTACAGCTGAGGACCTAAGATAAATGGTAAGTGACTTGTTCAGGATCATATATCTGGTAAGTGTTGGAGATAGGATCTGAAGTCAAACCTTCCTGCCTGCAGGCCCTACTTATCTTCCTTGAATCACCAGATGCTTCATTATTTCATTCACATATTATCTTGTTCAGCCAATCTTCTAGGTGATAGGGTTAACTATTAGCTAAATGCTAATGTTTATATTGATGTTTTATTAATTTCCTGGTTTCTCTTCCTTTGTGGCAAACAATCAGAAGGTAGAACAGAGGAGGAGTCCATTCTCTGACCATAAATCAATTGGGGAGATATAAGTTGTGGTACTGACATTGCCTATAGGTCATAAGTGGGATATCCCAGGCTAGGCCTGTGTGAATTTACTGGATGAGAAAGTTTGGAATTATTTAGCCCAACCCTCTCATCTGACAGAAGAAGAAGTTGAAGGCCAGAGAAATGTTATATTTTTCTCAAGACATAGAGACTGCTCTAGAAACAACCAGTAGATGTGTTCAGAATTTTGAGTTCCAAGTGCCAGAGGGAGGATGTGGTACAACCATTGACCTGAAGAATGTTATTTGAGAAGATAAAAAAAAAAAGAAGAAAAACACTTCCAAGTACAGTTCCAGGACAGATGGTCTTTGGAGAATCCCTTGTTACCTTCAAAACTCAATTCAAACACCACCTTCTTTTTATTTAATTTTTTGCAAACAGGCATTTTTAGCAGCAACTTCAATTTGAAGTTTGTCCTCTAGCAGCCTGAGCCACCTTCCCAGCCATCACTTGCCCAGAGTCAAGAAGCCAATATGTCTGAGGTAAGGAAAAATGACTCTTCCTGATTCCAAGTCCAGTGCTCTATCCACTAAGTAACCTAGCTGCTCAAATAAGTTTACTTTTATCTGGAGACAAAACCACATATTAGAGTCCAGTGTCAAAGAAGCAAGGAGTGAAAAGGAAAGTAGACACTTGACACTAGCTATGAGAAGGTTCACAAGCCACTTAACGGGCAAGTCACTTAACCTCAAGTGCCTCACAAAAAAGTTTAATCTGCATTATTAATAAGTCTAGACAATTATCAAAACAATAAATCAAATTTTTATTTTTAATGTTTACCAATTTCTGGGATATAAATTCTTACACCAAAAAATTGAACAAAAGCTGCCTCCACCATATCCCTGGTTATAAGGGACCTATGGTAGTTTTCATCATTGCATTTTATCTCCCTTCTAACCACCAGGGATATGGTGGAGGCATCTTTTGTTAATGTTTCAAGTGCCTGAAGTCAAGCCTGAATTCAGGTCTTCCTGATTGCATGGTCTGGATTAAACTTTAAAATGTATTATTGTGGGTGTATTTTTTAAAAATCTATTTGTTGAATATTTACTAGAATACCACTGTGTATATCTCAATGTCATATCTCTGATATATATGATAGTTACTATATGATAAAGAAGATCAAAACATATATTCAAAAGAAGATAACAAAGATCCCTCATCCAAAGCCTCCAAGAAAAATAAGGAAAAGCTTTAAAGGATTTTGAAAATCTACTTAAGAGAAGTAGAAGAAGAATTGGAAAGAGAATTGGAATGCAAAAGGAAATCATGAAAAATGAATCAATAGCAAGGGTAAAGGAGACACAAAAAATAGGGTGTGAGGCTTTGTTGAACTATTTTCAGGGCTTCTTGTTCACCATTGGTGTCCACCTGTTTCCCACCTCTTACCTTACCTCTAAAAAGCTATAAGGCATGCTGTGGCTACCCCCTATTAAACAATTTCAGGAGGTGGGCTAACCCAGGTGAGTTATGAATGTGAAGACTTCCCCAGTAGAATGTGGGGACAATATGTCCCAATGGCCATTCAGATGGCTGAAACAGGCACTGTGGAGCTCTTGGAACTTAGGAGACATTGAAGAAGCCAAAGTCATGCACTGTATCCCAGGCCATGATGGCTAGTCATCCTGCCTTTTTGTTTTGCACTGAATTTTTTAACCCTGGAAGAGAGAATAATGCTGCTGACCATGCAACTCTGTGTCACTTAAATCCATTTCTCTAACCACTGAGAAAGAAAAAAAAAAAACCCAAAACCCTTGTAACATGCATAGTTAGGCAAAACAAATTTTTATGTTGACCATGTCCAAAAAAATAAATACTTCCTTCATTCTGTAACCTGGGTCCCTCACTTCTCTATTAGGAGTTGAATTGCATGCTTCATCTTTAATCTTCTGAAATTCTATGCTTGATATGCATTGATAAAAGTTCTGAAATCTTTTAATATGTTGTCATTATTGTATAAAATTTTTCTCTTGCTTCTGTTCATTTCACTCTGCATTAGTTCATTTAAGTCTTCCCAGTTTCTCTGCAACCAAACCTTTTAGTTTCTTACAGCACAATATTATTCTACTGGAGGGAAGGGAATAAGCATTTACATAGCACCTACATGTGTCAGGGACTGAACTACGTGCTTTTAGCAATCATCATCTCCTTTACCTTACAACAACCCTGGAAGAGATGTGCTAATAAGAGATACGATAATAATTATCCCAATTTTACAGCTGAGGACCTAAGATAAATGGTAAGTGACTTGTTCAGGATCATATAGCTGGTAAGTGTTGGAGATAGGATCTGAAGTCAAACCTTCCTGCCTGCAGGCCCTATTTATCTTCCTTGAATCACCAGATGCTTCATTATTTCATTCACATATTATCTTGTTCAGCCAATCTTCTAGGTGATAGAGTTAACTATTAGCTAAATGCTAATGTTTATATTGATGTTTTATTAATTTCCTGGTTCTCTTCCTTTGTGGCAAATAATCAGAAGGTAGAACAGAGGAGGAGTCCATTCTCTGACCATAAATCAATTGGGGAGATATAAGTTGTGGTATTGACATTGCCTATAGGTCATAAGTGGGATATCCCAGGCTAGGCCTGTGTGAATTTACTGGATGAGAAAGTTTGGAATTATTTAGCCCAACCCTCTCATCTGACAGAAGAAGAAGTTGAAGGCCAGAGAAATATTATATTTTTCTCAAGACATAGAGACTGCTCTAGAAACAACCAGTAGATGTGTTCAGAATTTTGAGTTTCAAGTGCCAGAGGGAGGATGTGGTACAACCATTGACCTAAAGAATGTTATTTGAGAAGATAAAAAAAAAAAGAAGAAAAACACTTCCAAGCACAGTTCCAGGACAGATGGTCTTTGGAGAATCCCTTGTTACCTTCAAAACTCAATTCAAACACCACCTTCTTTTTATTTAATTTTTTGCAAACAGGCATTTTTAGCAGCAACTTCTATTTGAAGTTTGTCCTCTAGCAGCCTGAGCCACCTTCCCAGCCATCACTTGCCCAGAGTCAAGAAGCCAATATGTCTGAGGTAAGGAAAAATGACTCTTCCTGATTCCAAGTCCAGTGCTCTATCCACTAAGTAACTTAGCTGCTCAAATAAGTTTACTTTTATCTGGAGACAAAACCACATATTAGAGTCCAGTGTCAAAGAAGCAAGGAGTGAAAAGGGAAGTAGACACTTGACACTAGCTATGAGAAGGTTCACAAGCCACTTAACGGGCAAGTCACTTAACCTCAAGTGCCTCGCAAAAAAGTTTAATCTGCATTATTAATAAGTCTAGACAATGATCAAAACAATAAATCAAATTTTTATTTTTAATGTTTACCAATTTCTGGGATATAAATTCTTACACCAAAAAATTGAACAAAAGCTGCCTCCACCATATCCCTGGTTATAAGGGAGCTATGGTAGTTTTCATCATTGCATTATATCTCCCTTCTAACCACCAGGGATATGGGTGGAGGCATCTTTTGTTAATGTTTCAAGTGCCTGAAGTCAAGCCTGAATTCAGGTCTTCCTGATTGCATGGTCTGGATTAAACTTTAAAATGTATTATTGTGGGTGTATTTTTAAAAAAATCTATTTGTTGAATATTTACTAGAATACCACTGTGTATATCTCAATGTCATATCTCTGATATATATGATAGTTACTATATGATAAAGAAGATCAAAACATATATTCAAAAGAAGATAACAAAGATCCCTCATCCAAAGCCTCCAAGAAAAATAAGGAAAAGCTTTAAAGGATTTTGAAAATCTACTTAAGAGAAGTAGAAGAAGAATTGGAAAGAGAAATGGAATGCAAAAGGAAATCATGAAAAATGAATCAATAGCAAGGGTAAAGGAGACACAAAAAATAGGGTGTGAGGCTTTGTTGAACTATTTTCAGGGCTTCTTGTTCACCATTGGTGTCCACCTGTCTCCCACCTCTTACCTTACCTCTAAAAAGCTATAAGGCATGCTGTGGCTACCCCCTATTAAACAATTTCAGGGGGTGGGCTAACCCAGGTGAGTTATGGATGTGAAGACTTCCCCAGTAGAATGTGGGGACAATATGTCCCAATGGCCATTCAGATGGCTGAAACAGGCACTGTGGAGCTCTTGGAACTTGGGAGACATTGAAGAAGCCAAAGTCATGCACTGCATCCCAGGTCATGATGGCTAGTCATCCTGCCTTTTTGTTTTGCACAGAATTTTTTAACCCTGGAAGAGAGAATAATGCTGCTGACCATGCAACTCTGTGTCACTTAAATCCAATTCACATACAAGTCACTTGAAAATGAAGGAAAAATAACAGCAACAACCAAACTGTGTCATGAGATTGTCCCACCATCTACACTGACAAAAAAACAATCTGGAAGAGAGCCTCCATTTGGGATCAGGGTCTCTGTAACTTCCACCCCACTTTGGCACAGGGAAGCAATGGCACAACTCAAACTTGAAGGGATAACGTATCTTTTATGTATGTACAAAAGTAGTTTCTAAGAAAGTAAATTCTTTATAAGCATGAACAGAATTATCTGGAAGGAGTCTTAGAGGAGGATGTATTCCACCCTCTTCATTTTATTGATAAAGACACTAAGGATCAAGGATCTGAAATGTCCTACAAGCATTAAGGAGTAATGCAAGGTCTTTGAATTCAGTACTTCCCACTACTTCCCACTATACCACCAATGGCTCTCAAAGCATCTCAGAAAAGGACCAACACTTAATGCCCCTATATGTTCATACATACTTTGCCCACTTTAGACCTTAGTTTCCCCAAATGTGAAATATAGAGGAAAGAATAAGATCATATTGTGGCAAGGATGGAAGGGACTAAAAAGATCTTCTAGTCTAGGGATTTCTTAATGTGTGTGCATGTGCGTGTGCCATGATGATCCCTTTTGACAATCTGGTAAAGTGTTTTCAAATGCATAAAAAGAAATGCGTAGGATCACAAATGAAACTAATTGTATTTTAAGTTCAGAGACTTCTCAGTTAAAAATCCCTACAGTATAGTTCAAGCCCGTCATTTTACAGATGAAGTCCTGAGAAGTCCTTGCCAACTTTAGATCAATGATCCCATGATTCTCAAGGTCAAAGAAAAAATATTTGTGTGAGAATTCAAACCCAGTTCATCTGACTCCAAGCTATTCGAGGTACAGGATTGGTTATTTAAGATAATATTTGAAAAGAAGGAGCCAGTGTGAAAGGATAGAAATTGAGAGTAGCCAGTAAGAATGGAGAGACCAAAAGGAGCCAGAATTAGTTGGATAAATACCAGAAGCCTCTGCTTAAAGCCTTCCAATTTCCAGAAACAAGACAATACCCCCAAATGATTTCCCTCTTCCAGACAAAAGAGGTAGAGTGGAATAACTCAGCATGCTAGGGTTTATTGAGGGGGAAGGAACCTCTTATTTACAATGGCACCCAAACAAGAAGCCACAATGCCCTCTGAGACTTCCCAGCCTAGTAGGGCCCAGTATGTAGAGCCCACCCTGTTAGTGCCTTCTCCCACCCTCCCTCCCTGGGAAGCTCAAGAGCTGTACAAGGCTGAGCTGATGAGCTGTTCAGCCTGGTGTGAAATGCGTTACATTTTCCCCCCAGCTGCTTCCTGATCACAGTATTTACTTTTAATCTCCTCCGCCTCGATGCCCGATAAAAACTTTGTCACATTAGATGGTGACAGATGGGGAAGAGAATGGGGGGGATCACTGCAAGGGAACGTCCTGACTTCCCAATAATTTTTCACAACGCCAATTATGTCCTTCAGTGCTTCCCAGTATGGGCACCCATGTCAGAAGACATGGAAATAGAAAGGCATAAATAAAGACAAAACCAGGCACTGCGCAGCTTTAATCTGCAGAATAACATTTCTCATTTGTGTGAAATATCATCAGATTTTCTGCTGGGCTGTCTATATACACATGAACATGACCACACACATATGCACATAAACACATGGATGTTTGCACACACATATGCACATGGACTTTCTTTTCCGTAGAGCTGCTATTCTCAAACTTTTTGATCACAGGACCCTCTTAAAAATGATTGAGGATTCCAAAGGGCTCTTATTTATATAGGTTATAGCTGTGAATATTTAACATATTGGATAGTAAAACTCATAGTTGTAAAATATTTATTCATTTTAAAATAACAATAAAAAGGCAATTACTTGTTAACATAAATAGCACATTAATGAAAAATATATTTTCCAAAACAAAAAATTTTTTAGTGAGAACAATGGTATTGTTTTGTATATTTTTGCAAATCTCATTAATGCTCAGCTTAATAGAAGACATTTAGAATCATACATTTGTTTTTGCATTCAATCTGTCATGATATGTTGTTTTGGTAGAAGCATATTGAGAAAATCTGGCCTGTCCCAGATATGCAGTTGGAAAGGGAAGATCACTTTAGTAGGTAAATAATGTCTTACTATTCTTATGAAAAAAGTTTTGACCTTGAGGATTTAAAAAGGTCTTTGCAACCCTAAGAGATTCACAGGCCCCATTATGAGAACCATTACTGTAGAGTCCTATAATTTATAAAGTGCTTTTCTCAGAAGAGCTTTGTGAAGGAAATAGGATAAACATTATCATTCCTATTTAACAAATGAAGAAACTGAGCCTTGGAGTGCTTTGGAAATTTCACCAGCTAGAAAATAGCAGAGGCAGAAACTGTGTTTTCAGAATGTAAATCCCATGATATTTCCATTACATCCCTCCATCTCCTGTACAACTCCACCTCTCAACCACCACCACCCTCACACCCATGCAAATATGTAAGCAAAGGAATTTAAAACTGTTTATACCCTTTGAACCACCAGTACCATTCTTGGATTTGTATTTCAAAGAGATCATAAAAGGGGAGAAAGGACTCACCTGTACAAATATGTTTGTAGCAACTTTTTTCGTGGTGATTAGCAATTGGAAATTGAGTGGATGCCCTTCACTTGAAGAATGACTGAATAAGTTATGGTATATTCACATAATGGAATATTATAGTTCTATAAGAAAGGATGAGAAGGCTGATTTCAGAAAAGCCTGAAAAGACTTAAATGAGTTAATGCTGAGTGAAGTGAGCAGAACCAGAAGGAGAACATTGTACCAAAAACCACATGATAAACCAGAGAAAGAATTATGGAGAATGAACACAAATTAAGGCATATTATTTTCATTTTTTTATTTGCTCTTTTCTTTCTCATGTTTTTCCCTTTTGTTCTGATTCTTTTTTCACACTATGACTAATATGGAAATGTGTTTAAAACGATCATACATGTAATAATATTACCCCCCCAATGCTACTTTCAGAAACTCATTTTTTCACCAATAGCTAGAAACTACTTGAAAGTTCTTTCCTGATTAAGAGAATATGGTACACAGTAACACGAAGATTATGTGATGATAAACTGGGATTGATTTGGTTCTTTTCAACAATGAGGTTGTGATGGAGAGATCCATTCACATCCAGAAAGAGGACTATGGGGATTGAATGTGGATCACAATATGGTATTTTCACCTTTGTTGTTATTGTTTTTTGCTTGCTTTTTTCCTCATTTTTCCTCTTTTTAATCTGATTTTTCTTGTGCAGCTTGATAATAAATGTGGAAATATGTTTAGAAGAAAAAAAAAAGAAACTTCTCTCCTGTCTAAATTCTTAAATTCTTGTTAAAGTCAATGATGGACCACTAGGTCACCTTTCTCTCTTTCCAAAAATTTAATACCTAACTCCCAATCATCTCTAACACAATACCCACTCCTTACAAACTTTATCCTCTTAGCTGTGTTATGTGATACTCATCTGGGCACTAGAATTACTAGCTCTGCTCTTGTAAAATATAATTTACACAACCACTACTAAATGGCACCAAACTTTCACTGATTTCACAATATTAATATTTCTTTGAGAAGCAGATTGGTGTAGTAAATGGAGATATAGTTTCAAACCCACACAGTTTTATTAAAATCCCATTTCTGACACACACTGTCTGTGTGAGCTTAGGCAAGTCACTGAAATGTTCAATGCCATAGACCATTCACTAAGACTTTTAAGTTTCAGAGAAAACTGTCATGGGTGTTGGTAAAAAGAATATCTTCATCCAGGACATCTCTATACCAGTAAAGTCAAACTCAAGTAGAAATGAGGTCATCGAACTATATATAGTGGCAGCTAAATGATGCAGTGGATAAAATGCTCAACTTAGAATGAGGAAGTTCAGCCCCAGACACTTACTAGCTGTGTCACTCTGGGCAAGTCACTTAACTCTGTTTGCCTCAATTCCCTCATCTGTAAAATATCCTGGAGAAAGAAATGACAAACTACTTCAGGATCTTTGCCAAGGTCAAAAACAATGGACACAACCGAAATGATTGAACAGTAAAAACAACAACACAACAACAACAACAACAACAACAACAATTTATAAGTACCTCCTGGTACATATTAACTTAGAAAATCACATATTCACATTATCTATATTCTCTTATAGCTGTATTTATTTAATTAAATATTTCCCTGTAACATTTTAATATGAGTTCAGGCTGCCCCAAAGAATATTGCTCAAGCACTGATGCTAAGTGAAATGAGCAGAACCAGGAGATCATTATACACTTCGACAACGATATTGTATGAGGACATATTTTGATGGAAAGGGATTTCTTTGACAAAGAGATCTGAGTTTCAATTGATAAATGACGGACAAAAGCAGCTACACCCAAAGAAAGAACACTGGGAAACGAATGTGAACTATCTGCATTTTTGTTTTTCTTCCCGGGTTATTTATACCTTCTGAATCCAATTCTCCCTATGCAACAAGAGAAATGTTCGGTTCTGCAAACATATATTGTATCTAGGATATACTGCAACATATCCAACATATAAAGGACTGCTTGCCATCTAGGGGAGGGGGTGGAGGGAGGAAGGGAAAAAAAATTGGAACAGAAACGAGTGTCAATATAAAGTAATTATTAAATAAAAATAAAAAAAAAAAAGAAAAAAAAATAGCTATGAGGCTTTTATGGAGGGAACACATATAGCTGAAATAGCCCAGGCAATAAAATGGAGGCAGAGCAGCTAAATGGCACAGCCACTAGGCCCGGAGTCAGGAAGACTCATCTTCCTGAATTTTAATCTGCCCTCAGACACTTACTAGCTATGTGTTCCTGGGCAAGTCATTTAACTCTGTGTGCCTCAGTTTTCTCATTTGTAAAATGAGTTAGAGAAGGAAATGGCAAACTACTTGCTATGTGTCCCTGGGTAGGTTGCTTCACCCTATTTGCTCAGTTTTCTCATCTGTAAAATGAGCTGGAAAAAGGAAATGGCAAGCCACTCCAATGTCTTTGCCAAGAAAACCCCAAATGGGCCACAGAGAGTCAGATGTGACTGGAAAAATGACAACAATTATATATAAAGTTCTGTGCTGCTTATTAAATAAATATGACCATAGTGATCAAAAATAGGACCATTGTCAAAACCTTAGCAGAACCTCAGAATATTAGTATCCTCTGTTAGGGATATTAAAATGACAGTTTTTAAAACTACTTATTATTATTATTATTATTATTTACCAATGAAAGGCTATGTGGTAGATTAGGTGGAAAACAAGCCTCAGAGTTAGGAAGTCCTGGATTCAAGTTCTGACTCTGATGCATGCTGTCTATGTGACCCCAGCAAATCTAAGTCGTTTCTTAGTGTCTTAGACAATTCTCTTATCTAAGTTGCAGAAGAGAATGACATGCATAGATAGAGAAAATTTCTTTATAAAAGTTCCTCATAGCAATGAAATTTCACATTTGATCCAAAGAATATTCTTCCCTCCTCCAAGGTAATAAAGATTAAGTGACTTGCTCAGTCACACAGCTAATAAGTATTAAATATCTGAGGTCAGATTTGAACTCAGATCCTCCTGATTCCACATGCTCTAAGCTTTGGGGACAAACTTGGTCATTATCATTACACAGTACAAATGGTGTGGGGTATATGGGGCATTTAAGGAGGACTGGCATTTCTGGTGTAAGAGCTTGCTGAGAGCTTTTCAGAGCTGCTCATGCACCTTTGGTGTCTACCGGGCACTCACTCTCACCTGTGGCTCCAAGAACCTATAGCGCGCAGTGTGGTCTTATCTCAGTGGACAATCTTGATTGAGGGTCACCAACAAGGCTTCAACCTTTGGGAGAGTTGGGGGGTGGCTACCCCAAGTATGTAAAGACTTCTTCCTGTGTGCATAGATGAGAACAATTTATTCCAAATACTGAAGCAGGCTGCGGAATGCTTAGGGCTTGGTTGTCAAAGTCATCCGTTACATCCCAGACCATCACTAGTCATCTTGACTTTTATTTTGCCATTGGATTTTGGTGATTCTGAAAGAGAGAGTGAAGCTGACATTTTGTGTAACTCTGCCTTACTTAATCCAAGTCAAACAAAAATTAAGACAATATCCCTGGATGAAATTGATCCTCTTCAAAAACAAAGAACAAACAACAACAAATGATGTGTGTTAAATATTAACATTACTTTGTTTAGAGTGTCATCAACTCTAGTTTCTCATCTGACTTTGTTTCAAATCAGTTCCCTTGAAGCTTAAGATTTAAACTGGAACAAAATAAGATTCTTCTAAGTCATTTAGTAGTTAGCAAAAAGAATTTTTCTTAGCCGTGGCTGGAGAAGGATATTCAAGAAAGATAAGCATTGAGAGTGAAGCTCCCTTGGCTGAATTGACCATTGTGGTCCCACCAGTCAAACATTAGATAGCTTCCATTACTCCTCATGGCTATTTTATACTTAGGTATTGAGGAGGTGATGTCAATTGTCTGACACTTTGCTCTCTTGAGTCAATCAATTCTCAAGGATGGTCTCAAATCCTTTTTAGGAAATAATTAACCTAATTTGCATGGTGGGAAGGGGTTAGGATATTGCTTTTATCACATTCTCCATGAGAATTGGTATATTTATAATA
Source organism: Antechinus flavipes (assembly GCF_016432865.1). NCBI lineage: Eukaryota > Metazoa > Chordata > Mammalia > Dasyuromorphia > Dasyuridae > Antechinus > Antechinus flavipes. The sequence continues at coordinate 316,158,882 of NC_067399.1, read as the reverse complement.
TGGTCATAGTCTAGAAATGGTCAGAAGATTTCTTATTATAAGTCTGAAAAGGGGTTCTTGGTAGCACAGTGAATAGGCATTAGCTCTGAAATTAGGAAGATCTGAGTTCAAATTTGGTCTCTGACACTTACAGCTTTGTGACCCTGCATGTCACTTTACCATGATTGCCTAAAAAAAAGTCTGAGCAAAATTGGGGGATCATAATTTGACTCACAGGTTAGATATCTTTTTCCCTGGACATCTTTTTCTCTGCTCACTTGCCACCAACTTTCTTTTGCTTTTTTTAGCTGTTTCTTCCTCTAAATCCATCTTTTTCTCAAGGTTCCTATTTCTGATAATATCATTCTCAGTCATTTAGACTTAAATCATTGACTTTGACTTTCTTGATCCTTGCTCCTTACAGTTGCCAAGTTCCACTGATTCTACCTCTATGATATCTCCTGCATTCATTCCTTCTCTCCACTCAGTGTCACTATCCAATTTCAGACCTTCATCACAACTTTTCTGATGACTGGTCTCCTATATGGTCTTCCTGCCTCCAAACTTTGTACTCCCCAATTCAACTTTCACTTAGTTGTCACAACTGTTTTCCTGGTGCAAAGGGCAGTCTGACCATATCCTTCCTCTGCTCAAAAACCTTTGGTAGATTTTTAATGCCTCTAGAATAAAACACAAACTCCTTAAGCCTAAAGCTCTCAACAATCTAGCTTTAACCTACCTTTCCAGTTTTATGGGAAAAGAAGTGTCATTTTGGGAATATCATGCTGAATTTGGAACATGAAAAAATCTAGATTCAAATTATAACCCAGATATTTACTGGTTTTATGACCTTGGAAAATCACTTTAAAATATCTCTGTACCTCAGTTTCTTTATTTTAAAAAAATGCTTTGCTTTGTTTAGATCACTTCTGTTCATGCATTCTATGATCAGACCTAAACTCTTCCTCAAACTCAACATATGGTCTCCTTATACTGTGCAGTCACACAGGTTATTTCCCATATGTGGAATGCACTACCTTCTACTTGCCACCTTTTAGATGGAATATTTCTATAACTCCAAGTTACAACTCAGGGGATGCCTCCTCTGGGAAGCCTTCCTGGTTTCCTCAGCTGAAAATGATTTTTTCCTCCTCAAATTGTCTATAAGTATCTTGTCTACATCTCCTCTATTTCTCCTTCCTCTCCCATCTTATTATATACTTATCTGTCTAGAGGTCCTATTCTCTAGTGGAAAATAAACTTCTTAAGGGTAAGGATCTTTATTTTTTTTTTAGAAATCTATACCCTTCCAGTACCTCATGTGCACTTAATAGGTACTTAAATTCCATGCAACTCAACAGACATTTGTTAAATACATATTATATGTCAGGCATTATAGATAAAAGAACAAAAAAGAGGTGGTTTTAACCTCTGCTTTCAAAAAATTTCTATTGAGATACAACATTCATACAAATGAATGCAATACCGGGTAATTTAAGGGAAGTTCACACTAGCAACTGAGGGGAATTCAAAAAGGCTTCATGGAAATAGCATTAAAGAAGATATATTACTATCTACTTTGAGAAGGCACCCTAAGGACCACTGGGCCTATCTCTCTGACTTGTATCTGAAATTTACTATATATGTGTTATCTCCTCCATTAGAACAGGACCTTGAAAGCAAGGATTGTCTCAGAAGCCTTTGAAGCCCGATTTGAATTCAGGTTTTCCTGACTCCAGTCCAACGCACTTAATTTCCATTTATTTCTATCACCACTCCACACACATACATACCAAAAGGAACACCTAGAGAAATTAGGAATAAAAACACCATTTGAGGAATATTGCACTTAGAGCCAGAATTTTATCCTATAACAGGTCGCGAATTTCACATGGATTGTTCTATAATAGGAAGCAATGGGGATAAGATATCCTCCCATCGCTTATCTATCCTTATTCCAAAACAGAAAAGGCTCATTTTGCCATAATTGATGAGGAAGTTTTAGATACCAACCCCAAAACAGGTTATGAAGCCCAGATGAATTGATGGGAAAGTCCAGAGGTCCTTGGCTATAGAAAGGAACCCTTTAAAAGATCTTTAAGTGACAGCCATAGGAGTTTATGTTTTGTCTCAGAGATAATAAGGAATTGTTGGAGTTTGCTTATTTATTCTTGTCATCCTTTTTGATGGTATTCTGATTCAAACTGTCCTGGGACAATGAGAAGGCAAACAGGATTAAGTGACTCATGCAGGATCACTTGTTCAAGGCTGGATTTGAACTTTTTCTTCCTGACTCCTTGCCACTGTACCACCTAGCTACCTTCCAGAGTTACAAAGACTTGAACTTCAAGCTATGACTCTGATAAACAATGGTTGTGTGACCTTGGAAAAGTCATCAGGAAGCTCTTTAAGACTGTAAGTTTCAGAACAGTATAGTTCTACTTTGATAAGAGAATTTTCCCATACCAACCAAATCATGGGTCAGGATGATAAAATATGAAATATTATTTCAGCACCTTGTAAACTTTAAAATACTTTCTAAATGTGAGTTTTTGCTGTGTCCTTCACTCCCACTCTATAATCCTTTTTTGGGGGTGTCTACCACTAATATTAACTCAGATTTTAGGGAAAGTTATGTGGGGAAAAGGGTTTGCCTGGATTTGTGAAACAATAAGGTGAGGGGAGGGGGGTTCCAGAAAGATTATCTCACTGTTCGAATTCATTAATGAAAGAAATAAATTAACCAAGCTCATTTTTCAGGGAATTCTTGTGTAAACTGGAAATTTTCCAGTCTGTGAGCCCTGGGCTGGGTGCACCCATAAATCACAGCAAGCTCATTGAGCCAGAGTAGTTCCGATCTGTGGAAAAGGGAAAAGAAGATGGAGATGGGGAAAGCATGAGAGGAGGAGTAAAGAAAGAGATGGGGGGGGGCGTAGAGGAAGGTTTAAAAAATGGAAAAGGAAAGTTCAGCATATGTTCACCAGGGGAAAAAAATAAAGGAAGCAAAACTGAGGTTGGAGGAAGTTACAGATATTTCCCTGCTCTCCTCCCTCCCCTTCTACTAGGAAAAGAAAATCAGGACTAAAAAAAGGCAAACACAGCCACATGGTTCTGAGCACGGGACCATACACTGTCTGCAAACAACCACCCCCTCAAACCTGGAGAAGGACCCCAAACAGGTCATTTTTTAATTGAATACAATATTAATTACTGCGTGCATCATTAACGGTTTGTGGGATTTGACTAATTAATGTAATAGTTTTTGAGTCACGCTCATTAAATATGAAAATTACGCTGGTGAAAGGTATTGGTTTCCTTATTAATCTTGTATGGACAGGAAGGGGGGTGGGGCCCAAGAAGGGGGATGGACCCCTGCCTGCTTCCTCTGGCTTGGAGGCCATGTAAACTTAAGAGAAGCTGAAAAGGGGGAGTAGAACAAACAAAGAAGGGAAAAGAGAAGGTAAGTTAGAGGAAAAGTCTCCACAGATGCAATCCAATGATCGCACAGATCTCAGAAAATCTAAATTCCTGGGTTCCATTTCTGGTCCTTTGCTTTGTGAGAAATTGTTGAATCTTAACTAAATTCATTCATTCCACCAACAAACAGGCTTTTCTTTTTTTAGCATCTATCTGTAATAAGTACTCTGTGTGACCCTGGATGAGTCACTTAACCCTGTTTGACTCAGTTTCCTCACCTGTAAAATGAGATGAAGAAGGAAATGACAAACCATTCTACTTTCTTTGCCAAGAAAAACCCCAATTGGGTCATTAAGAGTCACATAGAACTGAACTGATTAAAAAATAACAACTACAAAAACTCTGGATAGCAGTGTGGCACATAGGGAGTGGAGAGAAAGATGGCCTAAGTCCTCCCGTCAAGGAATTTATAATCTAGCTGTACAGAAATAATTATAATATAGAACAATATGCTCAATTCCTATTGAGAAGAAGTGCTAGAGTTGAAGTTGAGTCATTTTAGTCATTTAGTTTTAGTACATTTAGTCATTTACCTTCTAGCAAAGGTAAGCTCGCTACCATCTCAGTCAGCGCATTCCACTTTCCTGACTTTCTTTCAAATATCTTTTTGTAATTCAGTGCAACTTCAAATGAAAAAATGCACATTAAGAGTTCTGTAAATTTCAAGGCTATGAAAATATGGAATAATATTAATAATAGTAACAACTTCTGCCTATTTGATACAGAACTAGTTCATGATTAGAATTGAGTCTGGTTATTAAAGGAAGACTTCCTTGAGAAAGTGAGTTTAGAAATGAATTTTGAAGGAAATGAATACTGCTAATTATTGGAAAAGAAGGGAAAAGCCTACCCCATGCTTCTATTTTCCCAACTATAGAACAGATAGGTGATACAGTGAATGGAGCACTGGATTTAGAATCAAGAAGACCCAAGTCAAATCTAGTCTCAAAACTTCCTAGTTGTATGAATATGGGCAAGTCTCTTAACCATGTTTGCCATGAAGAAGAATTACAAACCAAACTAATATCTTTGCATCATGAAGAGTCAGACATAACTGGAAAAACTGAACAACAATTACAATTTTTAGGGACAGCTAGGTAGCTCAAGGAATTGACGGTTGGGCCTGGATTAAGGAAGACTCATCTTTATGAGTTCAAATCCAACTACTGTCTCTGGGCAAGTCACTTAACCCTGTTTGACTCAGTTTCCTCACCTGTAAAATGAGATGAAGAAGGAAATGACAAACCATTCTACTTTCTTTGTCAAGAAAAACCCCAATTGGGTCATTAAGAGTCACATAGAACTGAACTGATTAAAAAATAACAACTACAAAAACTCTGGATAGCAGTGTGGCACATAGGGAGTGGAGAGAAAGATGGCCTAAGTCCTCCCGTCAAGGAATTTATAATCTAGCTGTACAGAAATAATTATAATATAGAACAATATGCTCAATTCCTATTGAGAAGAAGTGCTAGAGTTGAAGTTGAGTCATTTTAGTCATTTAGTTTTAGTACATTTAGTCATTTACCTTCTAGCAAAGGTAAGCTCGCTACCATCTCAGTCAGCGCATTCCACTTTCCTGACTTTCTTTCAAATATCTTTTTGTAATTCAGTGCAACTTCAAATGAAAAAATGCACATTAAGAGTTCTGTAAATTTCAAGGCTATGAAAATATGGAATAATATTAATAATAGTAACAACTTCTGCCTATTTGATACAGAACTAGTTCATGATTAGAATTGAGTCTGGTTATTAAAGGAAGACTTCCTTGAGAAAGTGAGTTTAGAGATGAATTTTGAAGGAAATGAATACTGCTAATTATTGGAAAAGAAGGGGAAAAGCCTACCCCATGCTTCTATTTTCCCAACTATAGAACAGATAGGTGATACAGTGAATGGAGCACTGGATTTAGAATCAAGAAGACCCAAGTCAAATCTAGTCTCAAAACTTCCTAGTTGTATGAATATGGGCAAGTCTCTTAACCATGTTTGCCATGAAGAAGAATTACAAACCAAACTAATATCTTTGCATCATGAAGAGTCAGACATAACTGGAAAAACTGAACAACAATTACAATTTTTAGGGACAGCTAGGTAGCTCAAGGAATTGACGGTTGGGCCTGGATTAAGGAAGACTCATCTTTATGAGTTCAAATCCAACTACTGTCTCTGGGCAAGTCACATAACCTTGTTTGCCTCAGTTTCCTCATTTGTAAAATGAAATGGAGAAGGAAATGGCAAATCACTCCAGTCTTTACCAAGAAAGTCCCAGATGGGGTCATGAAGAGTCAGATACAACCAAAAGTAATTCATAGTCATAGGCAATAACACTATAGTCAGAACACATAGATTTTTATAACTTCGAAACGCATGAATTTTCTGTGACATTAAGTACTTTCTTCTACCTCTGTTTTCTTACCTTTTTCCCTTTTTTTTTTAAATTTTTTATTTTTTCCAATTACATGTAAAACAATATTTTGGGGATTATACATGTACATTTATTTTTTATATATATTCTATCTGAATCATGTTGGAAGATAAAATCAGAACAAAAAGAGAAAAAAAAGGAAAAAATGAACATAGCAAGTGATGATACATTGCCTCCATAGTTCTCTCTCTGGATGGAGATGGATAGAGTCTATCCATAGTTTATTAGGATTTCTTTGGGTCACTCAATTGCTTAGAAGAACTAAGTCTATCATAGTTGATCATGGCACAATCTTGCTTTTACTGTGTACAGTACAATGTTTTTCTGGATCTGTTTGTTTCACTCAACATCAGTTCATATATATCTTTCCAAATTTTGAATTTTTTATAGAACAATAATATTCCATTATTTTCATATAATATAACTTATTTAGTCATTTCCCAAGTTATGGGCATCTATGAGTTTTCTTACTTTTGAAACAAGGATGATCTTTAGGACATAGCCACTTTTTAAACTCAGAGTCAGGATGTAGGTGTCAAAAAAGCAATTAAGTATTTTTTTAATGTAATGTAATATAAATTTTAATGTAAAGATTTCAAGAAACCTAGTTCCTGATCACGGAAAAGTGGCCAACTAAAGGTATTAAACTGCAAAAGATGAGACTATACCAAGTGGATCCCATTTTGAAGGACAAATAAGTTTCTTGAGTGAATCAAAAATGAAGATAGGATGAAAAATAACAGGATGATCTTTCAATATTAGTTTTCTGAGTCCAGGAGACAGACTTGAAGACCAGCCCAGATATTAATGGGAAGAGTTGTTGCTCATCTTTTTGAAGAGGACAAATGGCATTATAGGTGATATGTGTTTATGAATTGGATTTAAGTGAGGCAGAGCTGCACAGATTTGTCAGCCTTGCTTTCTCTTTCAGAATCATCAAAGTCCAATGTAAAGACAAAGGACAACTGGTGATAACCTGGAATTCAGTGGATAACCTAGACATCTTTGATATCTGACTAATCTCTAAATTCTCCATAGTGCCTGTTTCAGTCACCCAATATGGCTGTTGGAACAAATTGTACTCATCAGACTATTCTGCCAGGGGACATCTTCACACATTTAGGGTAGGCAACCTCCTAACACAGAGATTAATTTAAACCTGTTACTTATCCACAACTTAGTTTAGATTGTCTTCTCAAGATAGTTTTGCTGGGGCACAGCAACTGTACATACTAAAGCTTCTTGGAACCACAGGTGAGAGAGTTGGGTGAGAGGTGAACACCAAAGATAAGTGGGCAACCCTGAAAAAATTCAGCAAGCTCTCATACCTGAAGTGCTAGTAGGAAAGGAAATCTGTTAGAATTTAGGTACAAAAAGAGAGGGGTAGGAATAGAAAAGTGGAAAGGAAAGAGTAGAAGAAAAGAGATAATCAGTTATCACAAATAAAGGTTCCAGGTCATGGGAACAAAAATAGTTGAGTTTATTGTATTTTGAGGTGTGTTCAAACAGAATTTAAGTTGATAAAAAAAATCCTCCTTCCCTACTACAGACCTTGAGGAAGTAATCCTGTAACTTCTTTCTCCTCTTTGAGTACCTTTATGGAAATCTGAAATCTCTTTTAATGAATAAAGTCCTTTTAAATCTTTGTTTTTAAATATTTACTTTGCCTTTACTTATTTGGAATATAGTTGGAAAGAGGCACTGAAGAGGAATTATCCCCAGAGAAGAAATATAGATAGATCTAAAGTGTTTTGCCAGAAGTGCTATCTCTGGCTGGGAGCTCTGGGCTAACAAAGGATAAAGACTATTACAAAGTCTTTGATACTAACTACTTCCCAGAGTAGGGAAAGACCATTTATATTGGCAAACCCATCTGGGAAAGACTCACTAGTGGGATGAGAGGAAAATCTGAGTCATTGAACAAACCTTAATCACCACCCCATGCCTTTAGCACCATCACAGTTGGGTATCTACTCTGAAATATGCTAGGTATCAAGAAATATAGATACCAAAGAAATGTAAAACAGTCATAACCCTTGTGGAGGTTTCAGCATAGTTGACAAAAACACATATAAAATGATTATTAATAATATAGTGTTCAATAAAGTTTTATAAAGAGTTATGTGCTACAAGGATATGAAAGGAATTTTTTTGTTTATTTCTGACTAGGGAAACTCTGTAAGGTTCCCTCTGTAAAATTCACTGGGGAGAAAGCCTGCTTCTGTTTCACCTACATTATCAATAAATACATCAAAGCTATATGGAGAATAATAGTTAAATCAAGGCATTGCCTTATCTGTAAAAAGGTAGGGTTGTATTAAATAAAGTGAAAAACTTCTTTCCATCTTGAATTTTCTATGAAAACAAGTAGAAAGATCCCTGGATTTGGAGGATTTAGGTTCAGACACCTTTTTGCCAACTTGTATAAATTTAGGCAAATCGTTTAACGATATGGGTCTCAGTTTCCTAATCTGTAAAATGAGTTGGACTACATGACCTCTAAGATACCTCCTAGATATAAATCAATAATCCTATGATCTCTTCTAGCTCAGGAAATGTACAATTTTATTCCATCTTCAAGTCCAAGAAATATAGGAAAGGAATTGCCTTCATGTCCAGAAGGCAATGGAAGAAAGGTTTGGGGAAAAGCAAGGGGCAACCTGATCCTTCCATTTCTGCACGTAAACCTTCCTTTGGCAAGACTTGAATTCTATATTGTTGCTTTTAATAACACTAAAATATTAATTTTTAATAAAGAGAGAGTCAGACAGACTGAAAGAGACAGAGAGAGGGAGACACAGAGAGACAGAGACAGATTGAGAAAGAGAGAGCCAGAGGGAGAACCAGAGAGACTGAGACTGAGACTGATTGATTCTGGCCAAATCTCTTCTAAGCTGTTAGCCCAAGGCAGGGAGCTGGGGTAGGGAGTACCAGCAGCAGGGAGATGGAAAGCCAAGAACCCTTGAGGAAAATAAAAGTCTCCTGTCACTTAGGGCTCTGTCTTCTCAAGCACCGTGAAGGGAACTGGGGATGTGGGGCCCTGTTAGCAACAATGAGTGACTGCAGCGTTGGGAGCCCTGGGGAAGCAGGGGAGGGAAGCATGTGCCAGTTCTATTATTTTTATAGCTGTCCTCTTGGCTGGCTCCCACGTGCCTGGTGAGTGCTTCTTGGAATGGCCTGGTGCCAGCAGAATGGGGCTGGGGGAGGGTCTCTTTTTCTTGCAGGTGTGGGGGCAGGGTGAAGATAGAGGTTGTTTCAGGGAGGTACTGCTTGCTAGACGGAAAATGAAGAAGTGGGTGATTGGGGGAGAGAAAAGGGAGAGGTGACAAGTGAAAAGAAACAATATATGGACCAAAGCTTATTCTCAGCATAGAAATTATTTTCCCAAATAAAGAATCAAGGAAATCTAGGCATTAAATGTGGCAAGTGAGGAGCCAGCACTTCATTAACAGATGGGAAAATTAGACCTAGAGATCAAGCAGTTTGTACAAAGTTAGAAAACCAGAATTCAAATTCAGGTCTCGCGACTCTAGAGCATGGATCTTTTTATTCCACAGGGTTGTTTGTTTTTGATCTTGTTCAGTCATTCAGCTGTGTATTACTCTCCCTGACTCCCAAGATCCATGGGGTTTTCTTGGCAAAAATATTGTAGTAGTTTATCATTTTCTTCTCCAAAGTATCCCCATTATACAGGTGAGAAACCAAAACAAACAGGGATTAAGTGTCTGAGGCTGGCTTTAAATTCAGATCATCCTGACCATAGGCTGGGTGCTCTATCTTTTGCCCACAGGTTGTATCCTAATAAAATCAAGCCCAAAGAGAAGGAACTAAATTTCCTATTTTATCAGGAAAAATCAGGTTACTTGACTTTTGTCAGACTCAGAGGCAGCTAAGTAGATGGCTCAGTGAATGGAGTACTAACCTGGAGTCAAGGAGACCTGATTAAGTGAGAAGATCCTCACTTAATACTTTTGTGATACTGGGAGATTCACCTCTCTTTGCATCAATTTCCTCAACTGTAAAAATGGGGATCATAAGGGTCTTTGTGGGGATCAAATCAAATTAGAATATTTGTAAAGCACTCATCATCATCATCATCATCATCATCATCATCATCATCATCCTCTGCCTGATTCAATTTCTTCAATTGTGAAATGGGGACAATAGCATCTATCTCTCAGGGTTGGTATGAGGATCAAATGAGATAACATTTGTAAAGCACCTAGCACATTGTACATGCTATATAAATGCTAGTTATTATTATTAATTATTATACCTCTGTCTGCCTCAACTTCCTCAACTCTAAAATGAGGATAAAAGCACTAGATCAAACAAGATACTATTTCTAAAAGCACTTAGCACAGAGTCTGGTAAAAAGTATTGTCTCTTTCCCTTTTTATCACGATGCTCTTTGTGTGGAAGGATGGGGGGGTGGAGAAAGAGAGAAGAAAGAAGGACCATAGGATCATAGCTCTAGAATTAAAAGGGACCTCTTGGTCATGTAGTCCACTCTTCTAAATTTATAGATGAGGGAACTGAGGCCCAGAGAGGGTAAGTGATTGGAAAATAGTGATCAATATCTACTGAATATTCATTATAGTAAAAAGATTTGGGGAGAGATGCAGGCAGTAAGCAGCAGACAAGAATTGAACCATGGTCCTCTAACTCCAGGGAGCATTGAGGTGGTGCCCTAGTGTACAAAGGGCTGAGCATAAAGTCAAAAAGACTCATCTTCCTGAATTCAAATCTGGCCTCAGACACTTACGAGGGTATAGCTCTGGAGCAATTCAGTTAACCTTGTTTGCCTCTATTTCCTCATCTATAAAATGAGCTGGAGAAAGAATCATTCCAGTATCTTTGCCAAGAAAACCCCAAAATTGGGTCCTGAAAAGTTAGATAGAACCCTAAAAGATCTTATACTCCCCTCTGACTTCCAATGCAGCATTCTGTCTACCGTATCATACTTCTTACACAAAGTGCTACATACAAGAATTTGGATAGCATGAAATGAAAAGGCTGGATTGATTCATTGTGGGGTAGGAACTAGGGGAAGAATCCTGACAGAAAACAAAGAAACTTTTTATCCAAAAAACTAGAATATCACCTCTGAGTTTCTCTAAGGATTATATTTCCCAAGTGATGTCTTTCCAACCATAGAAAAAGAATGATAGTAAGAAACTATGATATCCCAATTAAAGACCATGTCAGGAATGTTGCCACCATTCCCTATTCTCTCCTTTCACTTTACTCCCTGAATCAAGTGCAAAGGTAAAAGAAACTAATTAGAGCCATAACTAAGGCAAAATTACCAGAGTTTTGCTTTAAGGTACCAAAATTCAGTAGGCAGAAAAAAATGCATTCTAGAGAATGCTTCCTCATCACTTCCGCAGCAGTCATATCTCAGATAATTCCCCTTCACTGCTTTCTATTCTTAGCAATGGTAACTTTGTCTCAAGTTATATTTCCACCCCAATCCCTAATCCATTCCCTTCCTTCTCAGAAGTAGGTAGTTCTTTCTTTTTTTAAATTTTTATTTTCATTTCCAAATTCTATCTTTGCCTATCTGCCCCCTCTTCTGACCATTGAGAAGGCAGAAAAAAGACCCATGCTCATTAATAATTAGTGACACAAAACATATTTACACACTAGTCTTATTGCAGAAAGCAAAAAAGAAAGTGCTTGGTGATCTTGGTGCATTCAATCATTATATTTATGAGTGATTCTCAGATCTTTTTTTTCAGTCTTCCAGCAGCAAAGAGACATGAATAGCTCCCAGAACACAGACAACTCAGCCCTCCTGATGAATTTTCTCTCTTCCCCTCCCATCTTTCTTTCCTGCTCCAAATACAAAAATTCCTTACATCTCTGGAGCTTAACTTTAGAGTAAGAGACATTATAAAATGACTAAGCCTTTTTCTGAGCCTTCAATTGCTTGGCTGAGAACATTTTAAAATGTTCCCTCTCCTGAGCTAGGACAGAAGAATGGAGGACAGAGTACCCAAGAGAGCTCAGGCTCAGAAGTACTTTGGTTTAACCTCAATTTAATGTCTGTTTTGAGATAGATTTTCCTCCTGTCTGGATCTCAGCCCTCCTTGCTTTGAGATGACAGACTGGGAAAGTATCTAAAAGGTTCTTCCTTCTTAGGTTTATGTTTTGAGCTCTATTTGAACAAACATGTATATTTGGGGAGCCAAAACAGCATAGAAACTTCTCTCTGAAGATCATATGGCTATTTGCCCAAACCACTTAATTTGTCTTCTGGAGAAAATGAATTTGATGATATCAACATGCCCAGACAATACCATCCCACCTCCCTCAAACCCTATCTCAGGCTAAGCAAACTGAGTGCCAAGGGTTGTAACATATGTATGCTGTAGAGAGTATGTCAGAATCACGACAATGTCAGCTCTCAATATCTAAGGAATGTCAGAGAATAATAGAATTTTAAAGCTCATAGGTCACCTCTTCTAACTTCTTCATTTTATAGATGAATGTATGAATGAGTCAATAAATCAATGAGTGAATAAATTTTTAAAAAATGATTAAACACTTAAACACTTACTGTGTGCTAAGCACTACATTAAATACTAAGGATACAAATGCAAAGACCCAGATAGTTCTTGCCCTCACAAAACTAATATTCAACTAGGTGGAGCAAAAGGGGGCATCTAGAGGCAGTTAGGTGGCTTAGTGGATAGAGTGCCAGGAGGAGAGTCACATAAATTCAAATCTGACTTCAGGCACTTATTAGTTGCATGTCCTTAATCCCGTTTGCCTCAGTTCTATCATCTGTATATTGAGCTAGAGAAGGAAATAATAAACCATTCTAGTACCTTTACCAAGAAAACCCCAAATGGGGTCACAAAGAAATGGACTCAACAGAAACAATTCAATAGCCATAATAGAGGCAACTAAATGGTACTAAATAGAGTACTAGGCTTGGAATCAGGACAATCCTGCATTCAAATGTTGCCTTAGAAACTTAATAGCAGCATAAGTATGGACAAATAACTTAACTTTCCCATCCTCAATTTCCTCATCTGTGAAAAAAGGGATTATATCTGGTGACCTTTAGATCACTTCAAACTCTAAATCTATTGTCCTATAACCAAGGAGCAATATTTGTTTTGGAAAGAAGAGAAACAGAAGGAGATGAAAAGGAGAGAAATAGAGAAATGAGAGAGACAGATTGAAAGGAAGAGAGAAAAGAGAGAGAAAAGAGAGGGACAGAGATGAGAGGAGAGAGAGAAAAAGGAGAGACAGAGAGCAGATATGAGAGAGAGATAGAGATGAGAAAAAAAAGAGAGAGAAATAGTAAGTTAAATGAGATGGAAAAAGAGAGGGGGGAGAAAGAGGGAGAAAAGGAAGAAGGAGAGAGAGAAAGAGAAAGAAATGAGATTGATAGCTAGATTGTGAGCCTGTGATGAGAGAATGGTGGCACCCTGGACATTAATAGGAAAATTAAAAAGTGGGGAGTGTCTGGGGGTAAAGATAAGGAGTGCTGATTTGGATATGCTGAGTTTAAGATGATTGTATGATATCCAATTTAAGATGTCCAGTGAGCAGCTGATGTGAGACTGAAGGTAAGAGTAAGAGCTTGATAAATAGATATAAAAATCACTCATAAATATAATGATTGAATCCATGAGAACTGATTAAGTTCACCAAATATCTTTTTCTTCTGCAACATGGCTTATGTAGACATATGTTTTATGTAACTTCATATGTATAATGAGTATAGTGTTTCTTGCCTTCTTAATGGAAAGGGGGAGGAAAGAAGAAAGGAGTGAATTTGGAACTAAACATAACAATTTCATTAAAAATATTTTTTTAAGAAAGAAAAAAAATCACCAAGTAAAATAGGTCAGAGGGAAAAGAGAAGAAAGTCCAGATCAGAGCCTTAGGGGACACCCAAAAGCAATGAGAATGGTCAGGAAGATCCAGCAAAGGGTGATTAAGGAGTGGTCCAGCAGGATAACCAACAAAAAGGCGTATCTGAGAAACCTAAGGAAAAGAAAGTATCAAGAAGAGGTGATTAACAGTATTGAAGAATACAGATTAGGAAGGGTGAGGATTAAGAAAAGGGCATTAAATTTGGTGATTGAATGATCATTGGTAACTTTAAAGAGAGCAGTTTTAAGTGAATAATAAATTGGTTTGGTGAGGTTTACAGAACTAGAAAATGTATGATTTTTTTTGAGGGAGGATTAGAAGGAAGGGAGGGAAAAACAGGTGGTAAACTGAAGTTTAGAGAGATTAAATTAGTGCCAAAGCCAGAACTAGAGTAGCTGTTTGGAGGGATGTCTTAAGTCTGAGCTTAATAGAATTCCAGGAAAATGTAGTTGTGTCAATAGAGTAATGTCAATAATACATTAAAGGAATAATAGGCATCTGGCAAAATGTGTGAGACATTTCCCAGGAATGTTCCCACCCTAGATTTAGCAGACTATCTGCAGAAGAGGGGAAGTTGATAGAATATCTCTGATCAATTAATATCCTCCCCAAGCGGAAACACTTAGTCAAATTTCTAAGTTCAAGTGTTTATCTCTCTATTAATCCCCTCTATGTATGTATGTATGCCAGATGATGAGATTAATGAATATAAGGAACAAGTATGGAGACAATAAGGTATTAGAGTCCTTTAAGAAGTGTGAAAACAAAACACTGTTATTCCTTTTCAAGGTGTGAAGTTGTTCTCCATTAGAGGAATTAAAAGACAGCTTGGATGATAAAGAACAAGCTACAGCCTCAATGTTCCTTTAAAAAGCAAGACACCATCAATTGGGGAATGACTGAATAAGTTGTGATATTTGAATGCAAGGGAATACTTTTGTCATATAAGAAATGGTGAATAGGCAGATTTAAGAAAAGCCTGGAAAAACATATATGAATTGATACTAAATAAAGTGAATGCAAAACTAGGAGAATATTATATAGAGGAACAGCATTGATTTAGTTCTTCTCATCAATACAATGATTTAAGACAATTCCAAGATTCATGATGGAAAACGTTATCCACATTCAGAGATAAAACTACAAAGTATGAATAAAATTCAAAGTGTACTCTTTTCCCTTTTTTTTTTTTTGTTTTACCTGACTTTTCCCTTTTGTTCTGTTTCTTCTTTTACAAGGTGACTAATGTGGAAATATGTTCATATGATTGCACATGTATAAACTATATCAGATTACTTGCCATCTTGAGGAGGGGGAATGAAAGGGAGGAAGGAAGAAAAAAATTGAAACTTAAAATTTTATTTAAAAAATATGTTGAAAATTACCTTTACATGTAAGTGGAAAAAATAACATACTATTTCCAACAAAGAAAGAAAGAAAAAGACAGGGCACAGTTTCTAGAGGAGGTCTTCTTATCCTGGAATATACTAATATTTTTTTAAATCCTTTTTGATAACTGTATATATATACAGTTGGTTTCTTTGGTGATCTTATGTATTTTATTGTTCACATTTAGTTACATTATTCTGAGTATACTCCAATTCAGGAAGGGCTCTATAGGCTTCATCTGATCAGAGATGTCTGTGATATTTAAAAAGGGGTAAGCATCTCTGTTTCAGAGAGTCAGCTGAAAGAGAAAACAGCTCTGAGGAGGATGAATTTCAGCAGTTGAGAAGAGAGTTCATTATGGAAGAATCTAGTTCTTAAGAGGGAATCACTTATCTTGCCTCATGGGAATTACTCCTCTTCACTTATAAGAAAGTGATACCATACCCAATGGAGACAAAGTCAAAGGAGCTTAGCAGAGAGGCTGCCCCCAAGAAGGACAGCATGAGGATGCAATGAGGAGATAGGTCTTGAGGTCTTAGAGCATAAATGGCATGAGTCACTTCAGTGAAATATCTCCTGTAAGTGTCTGCTTCTCTATTTACCCCCTCCCATGGAGACTGTGTTATGTGTATGGATGAGGGAGTTTATCCAAAGTTTCAGGGAGAATATTTTGTAGTTATTGTTCTCACAGTGCCATCAGTAAATATCTTTACTTTAAAGTGATTGTGTCCTTTGAATGATTATTAAAAATCACTAAGCATACCAGTTGGTTCTCATGAACTATGGTTTTAGGAATGCAGACTCGAAGAATACCTTGAAACTTGGAACTCTCTGGGATCAAAACTACAAGTGTAAGCTGAGAGTTAGCTTTGTGGGGAGAATTGCTACTTATGGAAAAAAAGGGAACAGGTAAAGCTACTTTATAAGCAATTGTGACATCATTCTAAAGGGGCATTTAATTTTTTAATTTTTTTAGGGCATTTAAGGAGAAGGGAAGCTGGTTAGCAGACGCAAAAATTGTCTCAACCTAGTTGCTTTTGGACCAATTAGGATTAGCAGAGAGGAACTGACCCAGGTAACCCTCTGGAAAGCAAAGAAGGATGTAACTGTAATTGTTAGTATGACCCAGAGTCTTCCCTTCCATGAATATTTACTGTACCACAAGTGTATACTCAACTACAGAGAAGGCAGACCTAGGTGTGGGGAGATATAAAATGTGGTGTGTTTCTGTCTCCCCCTTCTCAGGCATTTCTAATCCCATGAATATGCTTGGTACTCTTCCTGTACTTCAGAATTAATTTACCAGAAGGGCAAATTTGTAAAGACAATCCTAATTCAAATTCATCCCAGGATATAATCTGATAAAGCAAACAAAATCTCTGACTTATCTTTCAAGAGACCCTTTTTCAACAAGTACCAAACTTTATACTTTGGAACTGGAGAGGATAGCTTTCTGTGAGTAAGCAAACATTTTTCCAGTCCCTCCCCCGCCCCCTTGACTTCTGAGGAAGTATTATATACTCCCAAAAGAAAGCATCAATGACCCATTATTCTAATGTGGAACATAAGCAGCAAAATCACATTCTCAAATATCCAGGAGGAATTAGAGATCAAGCACAAATTTGTAAACTTCATTACATATGAAAAATTTTAAAGATAGTTACTTCTTTCTCTCTCTGGTTAGAAGTAAAACATATGATGCATTTTAAGAAAGTTAAATAGAGCCAATCCTCAACATTCATTCATTTAACTTTTGTGACTTGAAGCATTCTTGTGATTTCATTAGTAACTTTATTTTCACATTCACAGATATATGTGGTAGAGAAAAATGTATGTAAGTTTGTGGAGCATCTTGTATACTACTAGACACTTCACAGGTCTTGTTCATGGTCTTATTTTTTATAATAAGCTTTTTATAGCTCCATGTACACGCATTGCATATTTTCATTGCTTACCCTTAAAATTCAAGTTTTGTTTTGCAATTATGAACCTAAAGCATATTTCATGTCCTTTGGGCTCTAAAGTAATGGCAAGATCTCACAGACTCAGCATCTTCTAGCAACAACTAAAATCTCAGCAACCTCTCCTTTGATTTTTCAGAGGTAGGCCAAAATAGAAAGATTTACACCAGTATATCATACTATACAATACCTTCACACCACCATCTGACACAGTGGTAGATAAGATTCAGAATAAAAATAGTTTAGTTTTAAGTATTTTATTTACTATATGGTATTTATAGTATTGTAGATTTCATGTGTCATGAAAAGTGAATATAGTCTAAAATTAACAGTTTTTTTTTTTTTTTTTAGCAATATGTTAGCCCCAAAAGTCATACAGAATTATAGGGAATTATTAGCAAAAAAAAAGTTTTGCATGTTACCAATTTTACTTCATATACGGTTTTTATGGATTGTTTCACAGTAACTGTGTCAAGAAAAGTGCATATTTTCAGAATCAACAATTTTCTTATAAAGAATTATATGTATATATAGGAAAATTGCACATGTTTAACATATACTGGATTACTTGCTATCCAGTGGAGGGAATAGGAGAAAGGGAGGGAGAAAAATTTGGAATACAAGGTTTTGCAAGAGTGAAGGCTGAAAACTATATTTACATGTATTTTGAAAATAAAAAGTTGTTATTAAAGTTAAAAGCAGAAAAGTGTATTTTTTTTCAGCAATCTCTAGTGAAAGATTACAATTTTTGGTAGTCACATGAATCTAACCCTCTATTTCCCATAGGTTCAATATATTGATATTTGTTGTGTGTTTTTTTTTTTTTGCTTTCATACCATTTTTTTTGTCTGTGAAAGTTTTTATTTTTTCATCAAACATATTTTAATGGTATTATATTTTTCCAAATACTGCAAAGATATTTTTAATATTCACTTTCTCAAAATCTTGTATTCTAAGTTTTTCTCTCTCTTCTCTCCCTTCCCCCCTCCTCAAAACAGCAATCTATATATAGATTAAATATGTGCAATTCTTCTAAACATATTTCCATATTCATCATGCTGAGCAAAAAAAAAAAAAAAAAACAGACCAAAATGAGAAAATGAGAAAGTTAAAAAACAAGCAAACAAACAATAAAAGGTGAAAATGCTATGTTTTGATATATATTCAATCTTCATAATTCTCTTTCTGGATGTTTCATGCCATTTTTTAGAAATGTTACACTCCTACCAAACTCCTAAAAGTTGAGGATTGATTATAAACAGAATAAGGAAAATATTATTCACAATGACTACAACAATGTTAATGAAAACAAGAGTAATTAAAAAAGAACTCTGAAACTAAATTTTGTGTCAGTATAAAAATAAAATTTTGACCCCAAAGAAGAAATGAAAAAAATTATTTTTTCCATTTTTTACAGAGATAGAGAACTATGGATGTAGAATATTGCATATCCTTTCTGTATATGGTGCTTAGTTTTGTTTGGTATTTTTTCCCTTTTTTTTTTTTTTTTTTTAAACTTTGTTACAAGAGATGGCTATCTGGATAGGGAAAGGAAGAGGAATATATTTGAGAAAGAAAGCAATATAAAAACAAAAGATAGCTTTAAGATTTTTTTTTAAATTGTAAAAGATATGTATTGTAGATAAAAATGTGACGACATCAGGAATGTCCATGACCTTCAAGATAGATAGTTCTCAGCTTTGGTAGGGTTATTTTCTCAAGAAAAGAATTACCCAATTCAACCTTCTTTTTATATGTTATGCATGAATAGATTTTCAGGATTTCTCCATTACTGCTAAAATGATTCTTGCAAATAAGTTTGATTGGCATATTTGTTCTTGAGTGAATATTTCCCCGAAAGAGTCAATATGTATTTTAGTCCTGTGCATTCGATAAATATGCCCCATGAGTTCAAGGAGAAATCTGTGCTGTGTGATTTATCAGAGTGCAATCTATCAAAGCATACTATTATCAATTGTCTAAAGATCCCTGAGTTTAGATGACTAGGGAAATCTTCATAACAATATTAATATTTTATAAATATTAAAACAAGCAAACAGGGCCATGTGACCTCAGAGATACAATAAAGCTGAAAAGGACCCAGATATGTCATCCATCTCACTATCTACCTCTTCCTTGTAGCATGAAGCAGTGAGACTTTGATTGCTGGAGGAGAGGGAGAAAAAAAGCATGTAACCAAAGTGATAAGACTGTTACCAGGGTGAGTTGCCTCAAAGTCAAGGACTTGGAAACTTGGATGCAAAGGAATAGAACATACCTATACCAGAAAATTGAGCTACAGGGATAATAGAGAAGCATACCACCTTGTTCCAAAATTGAGGAGCCAATGAGACACATCCAGAGGTTTCCTGCAAGTGACAAGACACTGAGACCCAAGTCCATGCCCTGTGAAGCAAGAAGGAGTTGAGTTCCGGGTCTAGAGTTCTTGACTCTTCATTGGCTTCCCAATCTTGGAACAAGATTGCCACTCTGGTATCTCTATAGCCTCTGATAGTTTCTTTAGTTTCTAAGTCCTTCTAGTTGACAGGAAGGAATACATACTGGAATAAAGACTGGAGCTGGAACTTCCCAGCTCTAGATTTTTTTCTGTTGCATAGGAACATGTTAATGGCTAACAGAATGACTTGGTAGTTAAATAGAAATGGACAAAAAAATATGCAGATGCTGGAAAGGACTCCTGATCTAAAATGAAAACTATTGAGACCAGTCCTTAAAATCATAAGGAATATATAAAAGAATGGACACAGATTCGTTTTCCAAGTTCCAGAATGCTAGAATTGGGGTAGGAGTTGAATTTTGAAAAAAATCAAGTTTATGGCAATTAAAACTTTGTTTTATACAGAGCACTGTGTGAACTTATAAAGTGGTTACACCAAATAAGCTGTACAGACCAAAAATATAAATAAGTTCAACAAAGGTTACATTAAATCTAGATTGAATGATACATCATCTTCTATGAAAACCCTATTCTGATATCTCATTGTTGAATGGAAATCATCTTGAAGACTAGACAAGCGGAGGACAAACTATGGAAAGTTCTACTAAGCTAGAAAAGTTTTAAATCCTGGGATGGTGATGGGCTATGTACTCTCTAGTCATCCTGATCTATATTTTGCCACTGGACCCAGATGGCTCCAGAGGAGAAAGTGGGACTGGTAACTTTGTACAACTTTGTCCTACTTCAATTCAACTTGCTTGCGTATCATGGCATCAACTCTTTGATGTCACGATCTTCTTTCAGAATAAAGGATGAACAATAGACACAGTCTACTTAAGTTAAAAGAGGATGAATTAGAAAATTCTGGATTCAAATCCTAGTTTTACTACCTGTGGGACCTTGGTAAATCATTTCAACTCTCTGGCCACCATTTTTTCATCTATAACATGAAGAGAATGAACTAAGTGATTTCTATGGTCCTCTTAAATTCTAAATCAATGATACTATAAATCAAGCAATCAATAAACATTTATTAAGCTTTTACTCTGTATCTGGCACTATGTTAAGTGCTGGGAAGATACAAAAATAAAAGACTAAACATAGTCCCTGCCCTCAAGAAGTATATTGCAGGAGATAGTATGCAAAGAGCCATAAAACAAGCTTTATACAGCATAAGTAGGAGATGATTAAGTCAGGGAAGGCATTAAAATTAAAAGGGATTGGAAAAGAAAAGATCATGTTTTGATTATTGTTTGATGTTATGGCCATTGTTTGATATTATATTTATAATGATAAGAGTCTAATATAGAGTCACTTAGGCTAAAAGGTCCTGATGTCCATCTGAGTCAAAACAATTATACTTTTCTACTTTTTTCCACTATTAATTCTGCAGCAGCTTGAATAAGGTCTGTAGATGTTTGATTGGAAGAAGTATTGACCCATTTCAGAGGTCTTGACTTATTCTTCTTCTGCTTCCTTATTCAAGTTAAAACCCTCCCACCAGTTTGTGGTCCCAATAAAGAAACTCCCCCACTTAAGCTTTATATATGACTAGTATTAATAATGGATACTGAGAAATTTCCTACCATATCTGAATCTGCTTAGGAATGTCCCCTCTTACATGTGGCTCCAAATCTTTTTTCAACCAAATCCATTTTTAGGGCATATGATCTTGTCACATGATCCCCAACTTTGAACATATTTCCCATAATTTCTCCTTCACTTTCTAGTTAGGGGGAAGTTCTTGCATCTCTTTTTATATTGCCATAGTATGTGTATAGGCTTCATTTGCCTGCTTGCAATGTCACATAACAATAAAGCTCCTGACTTGTATCATTTCCTGAGTACCAATTTTCTAGAAATCCCAAACTTAGATATTTGCTTTTGGAGATCTTTGAGAAGCAGCCCTAAGGTAATTTGAATAACTTAGTCCAACTTCCCCAAAAGAGTATGGACATTTTAGAACAACAATAACAACAACAACAAGAGAATTTGGAAATCCTTTTCTGAACCAGGGAACATTAAGTGATGACTTGAAAAAAATTCCACTATCAAGGTACCAGCAAAAGGAGGAAGCCTGATTCATTATAAGCCAACCAGAAATAGAAAAATAATTGTTGACAATGAAGAGGTGCAGTGGATAGAGTGTTGGGAGAAATAAAGATGACCTGAATTCAAATCTGGTCTCAGACACTTAACACTTTCTAGCTGTCTGACCCCGGGCAAGTCACAACCCAGCTGCCTCAGGAAAAAAAAAATTAAATGGGAATTCAGGGACCATTTTTCATAAACCACAGATGGCACAAAGAGCCCATCAGAAGACACTAAAAAAAGTTTTAGAAGCTCAAAAATGCATAAATTATATGTAAAATGTGACATAATATCCACCCAAATTTTATAATAAGGTATTGTAAACACTCCATTAAAGAAAAATAATTCAGGCTTCTTTAGTATGAAGGGAGGGCCAAAATCTTTTATGGGGATTTTCCATATTTGGGGGGTCATCACCCATAATGTCTGCAATATGGAATGGATAGCTGTAGCAATCCAGTAGCTGAAAGATGCTCTCAGAGAAAATGAACCAAAAGAGCAAATTACAATGGCTTTCTTACTGTTTTACCAAGAAGAACATGACTCAAGTCACAGAGGCTATACCAGTTTCCAATTGAATTGTGCCTCGCTGAATATGATGTTTATTTACTCTTTAGGGACTCATACATGAATCCTTTCTGTATCCATTAATTCATACATAAAACTGTGATGGGTTTTGAAATTTTTGAGCCAAATTGTTTATAAGACACTTTAGCTAACCTTTGGGGACTGTCAGATATTGATAGCCCAAGTTCCACCTGGATAGAAGCAAGAAACAAGAGTAGTGAAAAGTCCTCAAAGTGTAACAGGGTCCTATTAGGAAAGATCATCAGGTTACATGATACATGAGGATGTATTTAATATAATTCTTAGTTTATAAAAGTCTCCTGCTGCCTCTTTTGCCCTAAATTGTTAAACAAGAGTGTATAAGTAACATTTGGGAATCATTAAGGCAAGTTAAATCCATTGGTTTCCTTCCCTAGACAATTGAAGGAGGTTAAAAAAGGGGTAGGATATGGGTCCCCTTGATAATAGATGGTCCCTAATAAATGTGTTCGGGGTAATATCCTATGGAGGCAGTCCCTGGTATCAGAGACTTTGCCAGAGAAAGTTTGCCTATGGGTCTGTCAGGCTGCCTCATCCCCCTCTCCCTCCACAAAGAACTCCACTCTCCATTTGTCAATTTTAAGTGATAATTTCTATTCAATCTGATACATATTATAAGAATATAAACAAATGCCTCTCCCCTTATCACCACCATTATCACTTTCTTTTATAGCTATCATTTATTATGGGATGACAGATGGCCAGTTCACAGAATTCCAAAGAGGCTATCCGCCGGCCAATCACCCGGGAACACACACACATTTACATTTCTCCCAAACAGATGGGGAAGGGAGGGAGGAAGGGTTGTAGATTCCTGTCAAAACTTTGGCACTCTCCAAATTTTTTTTTCCTTTTTCTCCTCTGTATCTCTTAGTTTTCTTTCCAGGTGTGCTCTTTTCTGCTCCCCTCTCTGACCACCAAAACCCTAATCTCCCATAGTAGGAAACAAGATCAGGAATTTAAAACTTCCAAGTATAAATTGTTCCTTTGGGGTGTGAGGACCAGGAAGAGCCAGTACTTTAGACGTTTTTAAATGCTACTATAACTACTCCACTAGGGGACTAGCGACACATCAGTCTTTCAAAGGTAGAAGAAGAAAAAAATGTGAATGGAAGAGGAATCAGGTAAAAGCATAGATTTGAGAGCTAGAAAGAGGTATTAGAGATCACGTTATGTGCCTTCTGGCTTCCCATGCTCTTATTATATACTAGAAAATGGAGAGTCATGGAGAAGAAGTGATTGTTGAAACGTTTATTGAAGTAGTACATATAACTTGGGTTTTTTTTTTTTAAATAGCTTTTTATTTACAAATTATATACATGGGTAATTTTACAGCATTGATATTTGCCAAACCTTTTGTTCCAGTTTTTCTCCTCCTTCCCCCCACCCCTTCCCCTAGTTGGCAGGTTGATCAATACATGTTAAATATGTTAAAGTATAGATTAAATACAAAATAAGTATACATGTCCAAACAGTTATTTTGCTGTACAAAAAGAATCGGACTCTGAAATAGTGTACAATTAGCCTGTGAAGGAAATCAAAAATGTAGGCAGACACAAATATAGAGATTGGGAATTCTATGTAATGGTTCTTAGTCATCTTCCAGAGTTCTTTCGCTGGGCGTAGCTGGTTCAATTCATTACTGCTCCATTGGAACTGATTTGGTTCATCTCATTGCTGAAGCTGGCCAGGTCCATCAGAATTGATCATCATATAGTATTGTTGTTGAAGTATATGATGATCTCCTGGTCCTGCTCATTTCACTCAGTATCAAAAACTAGGGTTTTAATCAAAGTCTTTTAACTTCTAACTTTCTAGTCTAATAGACTTGGGTCTGCTAATGATCTTGCTCTTTCTTTCTCTGTAGGGCCAAAAGAGGAGAGAGAATGGTATTATGGAAAGGGCGATGGTTTTAGAATTATAAAGTTGGGTCCCAAATCCTACTCTCCCTCTTTTTCATCTTCATTATCATATAAAAGGGAGGAGATTGCATGCCATATAAGATCCTATCCAGTTGTGAAATTTTAGAAACCAATTACATATCTCAGACTCCTCTAAACTTTCCCTGAGATGGTAACATAGTTAATATTTAGTAGGCATCAATTTTTGTCTATTTCTCCTTAAATCTTCTGTCCATTTTAAAATTATTAATTGATGTTCTTTTATTTTTTATTTTTTGACATTGCTATGGTTTCATCCACCTCACATGGAGGATCTGCTCACCGAAGAAGGGGAAGGCATCAGAAAGTAAGAGGGGAGGAAATATAAAGGAAAATTCTGAAGATGAAGATTAAAGAAAAAAATTTCAGTAAAATCCTAGAACATAAGTAGGTAAACAAAGAGAAAATCCTAAAACTAAAAAAAAAGATAAATTCTAACTCTTCAAAGTCATTTTAAATCTTTCTTAAAATTTTTGAGACAAAGACGAGTGAATGAATGCTTTAAAAAACAAAATCCTGTGGAATGTTAACAGAGAATGGAATAACAGTAAGAAAATTCGTAATGGCTCAGAAGGAAAATAAATCAGTAAAAGGAGAAATAAAGAATAAATATCCAGACCTTTCCCAGTAAGATCTGGAATGAAGCAAGGTTGCCCACTATCACATTATTATTCAATATTGTATTAGAAACACTAGCCTCTGCAATAAGAGTCGAGAAAGAGATTAAAGGAATTAGAGTAGGCAATGAGGAAACCAAACTATCACTCTTTGCAGATGATATGATGGCACACCTAGAGAACCCCAGAGATTCTACTAAAAAACTATTAGAAATAATTCATAATTTTAGCAAAGTAGCAGGATACAAAATAAATCCCCATAAATCCTCAGCATTTTTATACACCACCAACAAAATCCAAGAGCAAGAGATACAAAGAGAAATTCCATTCAAAATAACTGTTGATAGCATAAAATACTTGGGAATCTACCTACCAAAGGAAAGTTAGGAATTATTTGAGCAAAATTACAAAAAAGTTTCCACACAAAGTCAGACTTAAATAATTGGAAAAATATTAAGTGCTCTTGGATAGGCCGAACAAATATAATAAAGATGACAATACTCCCTAAACTAATCTATTTACTTAGTGCTATACCAATCAGACTTCCAAGAAAATATTTTAATGATCTAGAAAAAATAACAACAAAATTCATATGGAACAATAAAAAGTCGAGAATCTCAAGGGAATTAATGAAAAAAAATCAAAATGAAGGTGGTCTAGCTGTACCTGATCTAAAATTATATCATAAAGCAGCAGTCACCAAAACCATTTGGTATTGGCTAAGAAATAGATTAGTTGATCAGTGGAAAAGGTTAGGTTCACAAGACAGAATAGTCAACTATAGCAATCTAGTGTTTGACAAACCCAAAGATTCTAACTTTTGGGATAAGAATTCATTATTTGATAAAAACTGCTAGGATAACTGGAAATTAGTATGGCAGAAATTAGGCAAGGACCCATACTTAACATCATATACCAAGATAAGATCAAAATGGGTCCATGACCTAGGCATAAAGAATGAGATTATAAATAAATTAGAGGAACATAGGATAGTTTATCTCTCAGACTTGTGGAGGAGAAAGAAATTTGTGAACAAGATGAACTAGAGACCATTACTGATCATAAAATAGAAAATTTTGATTATATCAAATTAAAAAGCCTTTGTACAAACAGAACGAATGCAAACAAGATTAGAAGGGAAGCAACAAATTGGGAAAACATCTTTACAGTTAAAGGTTCTGATAAAGGCCTCATTTCCAAAATATATAGAGAACTGACCTTAATTTATAAGAAACCAAGCCATTCTCCAATTGATAAATGGTCAAAGGACATAAACAGACAATTTTCAGATGATGAAATTGAAACTATTACCACTCATATGAAAGAGTGTTCCAAATCACTATTGATCAGAGAAATGCAAATTAAGACAACTCTGAGATACCACTACACACCTGTCAGATTGGCTAAGATGACAGGAAAAAATAATGATGAATATTGGAGGAGATGCGGGAAAACTGGGACACTGATGCATTGTTGGTGGAGTTGTGAATGAACCCAACCATTCTGGAGAGAAATCTGGAATTATGCCCAAAAAGTTATCAAAATGTGCATACCCTTTGATCCAGCAGTGCTACTACTGGGCTTATACCCCAAAGAAATACTAAAAAAGGGAAAGGGACCTGTATGTGCCAAAATGTTTGTAGCAGCCCTGTTTGTGGTGGCTAGAAACTGGAAAATGAATGGATGCCCATCAATTGGAGAATGGCTGGGTAAATTGTGGTATATGAATGTTATGGAATATTATTGCTCTGTAAGGAATGACCAGCAGGATGAATACAGAGAGGACTGGCGAGACTTACATGAACTGATGCTAAGTGAAATGAGCAGAACCAGGAGATCATTATACACTTTGACAACGATATTGTATGAGGATGTATTCTGATGGAAGTGGATTTCTTTGACAAAGAGACCTAACTCAATTTCAATTGATAAATGATGGACAGAAACAGCTACACCCAAAGAAAGAACACTGGGAAACGAATATGAACTATTTGCATTTTTGATTTTCTTCCCGAGTTATTTTTACCTTCTGAATCCAATTCTCCCTGTGCAACAAGAGAACTGTTGGGTTCTGCAAACATATATTGTATCTAGGATATACTGCAACATATCTAACATATATAGGACTGCTTGCCATCTAGCGGAGGGGGTGGAAGGAGGGAGAGGAAAAATCGAAACATAAGTGAGTGCAAGGGATAATGTTGTAAAAAATTACCCTGGCATGGATTCTGTCAATATAAAGTTATTATTAAATAAAATAAAATTAAAAAAAAAGAATAAATATCCAGAATTTATTTCTGTCAATACAAAAACTAAAATCTCAGCAAAAATCTATTATGAAGAATTTCTTCAAAGAAGCAAAAGAGGAATTATCATATTTAGAACATAAAAATACTGAAGTGGAAGAAAATCTGGCAAAAGAGAAGTAAAAGGCAACAAC
Organism: Antechinus flavipes; assembly: GCF_016432865.1. Taxonomy (NCBI): domain Eukaryota; kingdom Metazoa; phylum Chordata; class Mammalia; order Dasyuromorphia; family Dasyuridae; genus Antechinus; species Antechinus flavipes. Next base: position 316,131,604 of record NC_067399.1, on the reverse strand, counting down.
ATTAAAAGAACACATACTCTCGCTGACCTAAAAGATGAACTGCACAAAGACAAATTAGGGATGATAGGTCTCCCCAAAGTCTCTGATAAATCAAAATTCCTGAAAACAATAAATCAGAAAATAATTTAAGAAAGTTTTGAGGAATTTTTGAATACAAACTATAAAGCAAAATGAAAAAAAAAATCAAAATCCAAGACACTTAGTGCTTAAATTGAACAATTCCAATAAAAACTTTTTTTTACAAGAAGCTAGATTTAAAAAAACCTCCAAAGATAAAGGAAAAGTTATACAGTGGACACAAGCAAAAGACCCCAGGCAATGATAGAAATAGCAATGAAATTCTAAACAGTGAATAGACCGTAGAACTAATCATATAACAATTAATAATTATAGAAAAATAATATTAATAATGAGATGACATACCAGAATCCCTGAGCCTAAAAATTTAAATTAACAAAATAGAAAAAAATATGACCAATGAACGTAATATGCAATCTTTAAAACTAGAAGCTAACAAATAAAATCAAAATAAGCACAAAAGAAGAAACCTTGAAAATTAAAGTAAAAACAATAAATCTTAGAAACCAGAGACTAGTAAGCAACTAGTAACCAAAATTAAAACTGATTTTTTTAATTGGTAAAATTATAATCGAACAAATTAAATTAGAAGGTGGAAAAATCAAATTAACTAATAAAAAGTGAACAAAGTAAAATGACAAAAAACCCAGTACAAGAAAAAAGAATTGTCAATTATATGTACACCAAATTGAGAAAGCATATGAAATAGAGGATTATCTACAAAAATATAAAATGGTGAGGAGGGGGTAGAAAGAGAAGATAAATTATCTATAAAGGGATTACTAAAGAAAATAAACCCTGGTCCAGATGGACTCTATCAAATTTTCAAAGAATAATTCATTTTTCAAAAATTGAGAAATTATTCTTCTAAATTCCATTTATGAGACAAATATAATCTAATACCTAACATTACAGGGAAAGATAAAGCAAGGAAACAGTTATAGACTAATATACCCTAGAGATCAATAAATTAACTAATAGATCAATTATCACACAGATCAATATCTTTAATGAATATTGATTCAAATTTGTAAGTAAAACTTCACAATTATAGCAATTCGTCAACAAAGGAATCCTTCACTATGATGAATTTGGATTAATTCCAGGGAGACCAGAATAGTTCAACATTAGAAAGACAAAATAATCAACCATATTAAAAACAAAAACATTTAAAACTATATGATTATATTAATAAACACATGAGAAATTTTTTTGACAAAAGCAACATAATTTTTGACAAAAACAATGATGTTAAGAAAAAAAAACCTAGAACATATAGACAAAGAAAAACCTTCTTAAATGTAATGAAAAGTACTTGTATAAGTCTCATCATTATTTGGCATAAAGATAAAAATATTAGCAGCAGCAATAAGATAAGAGAAAGAAATTCAAGAGGCAAATTCCCTTTTGAGAGAAGATGAAACTTACTAATTATATAATGATGGTTTACTTGGAAAATTTTAGGGAATAAGCAAAGAAAATAATTGAGATACTAACAAAACTATAGGCTACAAAATAAATTCATAAAAATTAACAGCATTTTTGCTGTTACAAAAATCCCTAATAGAAATTAATAGAAACATCATTTAAAATAACTACAAAATGCACAGCATATATGGAAGTTAACTTACCTCACACTCAATATCTGTATAGATAAATAGATACCCCAGGCACTTTGTACTGCCAGCACTTGGTATAGTTCTTCATATATAGTTTTAAAACACTTTTAAATTCATTCAATATATTTCCAAATGTTCTTTAAAGAAATATAAAACAAAATTTAAAACTGAGGGATAGTTAGTGTCTGTGCCTGAGTAATGCCAACATGACAAAAATGATAATATAAAATTAATAGATAGATTTGGTGTTATGCCAAGTAACACTGTGAAAGCAGTATTTTTCAGAGAGAGACAAAATTCATTTAAAGTAATAAAAGATCAAGAATATCAAGAAATATTTTTAAAGGTAGTAATAGAAAGGAAATAGCACTTCAAAATCTCAAACTATTCTTTTAAGAAATAATCATCAAAAACTATTTCATACTAGTTTGAAAAAAAAGTAGATTTCCATTAATCAGACTAGAAAGCATACTAGAAAAGGAAGAATCTGAAATAATCAAACTCAACAACCAAATATTTAATAAACCTGAAAACTTAAATTAGTTAGGAAGTATTACTTATTTGGCAAAAAATTTTATAGAATAACAGTTTGGAACAAATTATGTTTAGGCCAACATCTTCTATCATATTCCATAATAAATTTTAAATATACATGAACTAAATATTAAATTCAGACAACAACAATTGAAAGAGAAATAGATTATATACCCTTCACAGTTATGACTAAGGAATAAGTTCTTAACTTTAAAAAGATGGAGATTATGAAAGATAAAGTGGATCTTTTTTATTATTTGGGAAAAAAGGTTTTGAGAAAATCAAAATTAAAGAACTAGAGTTAAAAAGAAGACATATGACTATAGAAAAATATTTTTATCAAATATCTTTAATTAGTGTCTACCCAAGATATATAGACAATTAACAAAAACATATAAGACCAAAAGCCATTCCCCAATGGATAATTGCTCAACTGATTCTTACAAACAATTCTTAAAAGAAATGAAAACTATTAACAACTATATAAAAGAATGCTCCAAATCACTAATAATGCAATAAATGCAATCAGAGCAAGTTTGAACTTTACTTTATACACAGAAAATATGACAACAGATAGAAATGGCTAATATTTAAGAGGTTGAAAAAACACAGAAACATTAATTCATTGCTGTGAATTTGTCCAAACATTGTCAAAAGGAACTTGGAATTATGAAATGAGAATGATTTAAAATGTCTTTAATCCAGGGATTTCACTGCTAGGCATATAACCTCAAGTATTTCAATGATAAAAAGGGGGAAAAGTACATCAAAATATTAATTCCATCACTTTTTGTGATCCCAAAGAACTGGGGAAAGTGCAGAGGCAGAATGGAGGGAAAGAGAAGAACAAGGAGAGAAAGTTTAACAAGATAGCAATGAACAAAGAATAAATTTGCCTGCAAAGATTCATGGAGGTGGGAGATGGACTTCGACCAAGTTAGTACTCTGATATGTTTGAAACACAGGGCAGATAGGAAGGGAAATAATGTGAAATAAGGACTAAAAAGGTAGGCTGAAACTTTGATGTGCAAAGTCTCAAATGCCAAACTAAAGAGTTTTCATCTTATTTTACGGGTAATAAAGAGTTACTGAAAGTTGTTGAGCAAAGGATTTACATAATAAAACTTGTACACTAGAAATGTAATTTCTGAAGTCTCCGAAGAGGCCAGTTAGGACATTATTACAATAATCATGTAAGAAATGATAAGGGTATTGTCTATGTGACTAGAGAGAGGCAGAGGGATATGAGGAATATTGTGACAGTAGAATTTATAAGACTTGACAATTGATTGGATATATGTGATAAAAGAGGGATTCAGGTTTCAGCTCCCATACATAGGAAGGTGTCTGTGTCATCAATAGAATTAAGGATGAAGGAACTGGAAACCCAACAGGTTCTATGGGAAAAGTGCTAAGTTCAGTTTTGGTTACATTGTGTACAAATAAGGATATTCAAAGCACAAAATAAATACAAAGTAACTGAGTGTAAAACTAACAACCAGAAGAGATAATTGCCATGACCCAGTTCAGTCAATCAACTAACATTTATTAGGTACCTATTGTATATCACTGGCATTGTCTTAAACTACAACTACATAACTAATTATTACCTGAGTCAGAACTAGAACCACATCTTCTGACTCCAAATACAGTTGTCTATATTGTTCTACATTACACTTTACATTGGTAGCAACCTTCATGTGAAACTCAAAGGAGAGAAAGGAGTTACATCAAGACTGTGAGCCCAGAACCTATTAAGGGTGGTAGAGCCATTGATGTGATGACAGATAATAGACATCCAATATCACAAAACACAGGGTCCATTATCTTTAGCCGGGAACAATAATATTAACACTTCTCTGACAAAAGAAAAGAAAAAAAAAGGATTGGTAAACAGTCTCAGAACACATGCTAAACAGGTTTGTCATGGAAATACTATTCAGAAAAGCAAAAAAGCACTTCACAGAGCAGTGGTAAGTGGTGACAATGGGTACATGCCATTAAATCTACAAAATAAACCTGAAAATAGTTTCCCTTCAGATGGAACCAATCAGATAGTGGGTTATTCAGACACTATACTTTCTCACTGGAAAATTATCAAAGTGACATGATGAATATCTATAGGCTTAAGGAAGGCAACAGTTGTGTCACAAAACCAACAAGTTCAAATCAGGTAAGTGAGGGTCAGGGAAATTAAATAGGACTTAAGTTTAGATTCTGATTCCAAGTCTGGTGTTCTTTCTACTACATCACCATGTATTTCCTCTTTCTTTAAAAATTTTTTATCCTTCAAACCAGTTCCACTTGTTTGATGATGAAGAGAACCATCTACACCCAGAGAGAGAACCATGGGAACAGAGTGTGGAACACAACATAGCATTCTCACTTTCTCTGTTGTTATTTGCTTGCATTTTGTTTTCTTTCTCAATTTTTCTTTTCCTTCTTCTTGATCTGATTTTTTTTGTTGTGCATCAAGATAACTGTAAAAATATGTATATATAATATATACATATATATATATATATTGGATTTAACATGTATTTTAACATGTTTAACATGTATTGGACTACCTGCCAGCTAGTTGGGGTGGAGGAGGGGAGAAGGAAGGGAAAATTTGGAACAAAAGGTTTTGCAAGGGTCAATGTTGGAAAAATTACCAATGCATATGCTTTGTAAATAAATAAATAAATGAAACTTTTTATCCTGAATCTAACAAACACCATGAGTGAAAGGAAAAAGGAGACAGATATGAGGAGGAAGAGGAAGAAGGAGAGAGAAGAGAGAGAAAGGGATAGAGAGAGAAAAGAAAGAGAAGTGGGGAGAAAGAGGAACACATAAAGAAAGACAGAGAATATTTCCATTTGCAAAGAAGAAAAAAAGATTAACATGTGAAATCATTAATCTATTACACACAACTTGCTTTTTTTCCTATTATATAATAGATTGAACCTGTTATAAAGTTGTTGTTTTTCTATATTCCTTTCTGGACTTTCTTGTCTTCTCTTCTATGCATTTAAAAATTCTTCAGTCAATAAACTGGGAAAACATTTTTACATTCAAAAGTTCTGATAAAGGCCTCATTTCTAAAATATATAGAGAATTGACTCAAATTTATAAGAATTCAAGCCATTCTCTAATTGATAAATGGTCAAAGTGTATGAACAGACAATGTTCAGATGAAGACATTGAAACTATTTGTAGTCATATGAAAAGGTGCTCCAAATCACTATTGATCAGAAAAATGCAAATTAAGAGAACTCTGAGACACCAGTACACATCTCTCAGCTTGGCTAAAATAACAGGAAAAGACAAAAACAAATGTTGGAAGGGATGTGGGAAAACTGGGACACTCATACATTGTTGGTAGAAAGAACTGTGAATAGATTCAATCATTCTGGAGAACAATTTGTAACTATGCTCAAAAAGTTATCAAACTGTGCATTTCCTTTGATCCAGCAATGTTACTACTGGGCTTATATCTCAAAGAGATATTAAAAGAGGGAAAGGGACCCACATGTACAAAAATGTTTGTGGCAGCCTTTTTTGTAGTGGCTAAAAACTGGAAACTGAGTGGATGCCCATCAATTGGAGAATGGTTGAATAAATTATGGTATATGAATGTTATGGAATATTATTACTCTGTAAGAAATGATCAGCAGGATGATTTCAGAGAGGCCTGGAGAGACTTACATGAATTGATGCTAAGTGAAATGAGTAGAACCAGGAGATCATTATACATAGCAACAACAAGACCATATAACAATCAATTCTAATGGGAGTGCTCTCCAACAATGAGATGATTCAAACCGGTTGTAATTGTTCGGTGATGAAAAGAGCCATTTACATCCAAAGAGAGGACTATGGGAACTGAGTGTGGACCACAACATAGCATTCTCATTCTTTCTGTTATTGTTTGCTTGCATTTTGTTTTTTCCCAGTTTTTTCCCCTTCTTGATCTGATTTTTCTTGTGCATCAAGATAACTGTATAAACATGTATGCATATATTGGATTTAATATATATTTTAATATATTTAACAGGTATTAGACTACCTGCCATCTAGGGGAAGGGTTGGGGGAAAGAAGGGATAATTTGGAACAGAAGGCTTTGCAAGGGTCAATGTTGGAAAAATTATACATGCATATGTTTTGTAAATAAAAAGCTTTAATAAAAATAATAATAACTAAAAAAAGAAAAAAAATTAAAAATAAATATTTTTCAATGACCCTTTCTTTTTCTTTCCTTCCTTTTATTTTTGTAAAGGACTGAAACTTTGAGTTGATGCACTGAGGACAGATAATCAAACACTTAAGGCTAACTACTGATTGGACAATACTGTATTAGCATATGTTTGGAAAATGGCCCTTCCCACTATTTTGTGCTGGTTCAATCTTTTAGTTGTATACAGAGAATTGTGGGAAGGATTAGGGGTGGAGTAAGACAAGCCAGAGTGACTTTGGAGGTAGTGAAAGAGAAGGAATGTCCTGCATACATCCTGTTCACTTCTACCCCTAAAGACCAAAAATAAAAACCAAGGACTTTTGCTTATCCTGACTCCAGCTGATTCTATGGTATCCAGGGTGCTAACTCAGTCTTCATATATTTTGGCAACTCTTTTGCTGGTTCCTTTTCCCAGCCCTTCACAATCTAAAAAATAAAGCAAAACTTCTGCAATCTTTTTAACAATAAGCATAACCAAGCAAAAATAAACCATTTGGATATTTAACTTATCCAAAATGTATATCTAACTATATAGTTTTTGTCCTTCATATTTTAAGGAAGCCCCTAGAAACCAATGTTGGTTATTAGGTTGGTTTAAGTTCTTACATCTTTCAAAGTGATTTTTCTTTTTCTTTTTTTTTTTTTTTTTTTTAATAATTTTTTATTGATAGAACCCATGCCAGGGTAATTTTTTACAGCATTATCCCTTGCATTCACTTCTGTTCTGGTTTTTCCCTCCCTTCTCCACCCCCTCCTCCAGATGGCAAGCAGCCCTTTACATGTTGAATAGGTTACAGTATATCCTAGATACAATATATGTGTGCAGAACCAAACAGTTTTCTTGTTGCCCAGGGAGAATTGAATTCAGAAGGTATAAATAACCGGGGAAGAAAAACAAAAATGCAAGCACTTTATATTCATTTCCCAGTGTTCTTTCTTTGGGTGTAGCTGCTTCTGTCCATCTCTGATCAATTAAAGCTCTCTTTATCAAAGAGATCCACTTCCATCAGAATACATCCTCAAACAGTATCATTGTTGAGGTATATAATGATCTCCTGGTTCTGCTCATTTCACTTAGCATCAGTTCATGTAAGTCTCGCCAGTCCTCTCTGTATTCATCCTGCTGGTCAGCAGGACAATAATATTCCATAACATCCATTTACTCAACCATTCTCCAATTGATGGGCATCCATTCATTTTCCAACTTCTAGCCACTACAACCAGGGCTGCCACAAACATTTTGGCACATACAGGTCCCTTTCCTTTCTTTAGTATCTCTTTGGGGTATAAGCCCAGTAGAAACACTGCTGGATCAAAGGGTATCAAAGTGATTTTTCTTCACAATACTTTCATTTCTAAAAAGAAAACCAATGTTCTTCTGATTCTACTCATTTAATTATACATTGTATCATTATGCAGCTTTTCCAAGGTTTCTTTGAAATTATTTTGTCATTTCTTATGACACATTAATTAATATTTAATTACATTCATACACAATAATTTGTTTATCCCTTCTCCAACTAATGCTCACTCTACTCCCCCTTTATTTTTGATTCTTTCCTACAACAACAAATAACAAAAAAAGACTTCTATGAACATCTCTGTGAATATGCATTATTTTATTCTATTATTTAAAAATTTATTTGGGGTTTAAGCCTAGTAGAGTTATCACTAAGTGAAGGTTTGTATAGGCTAATGACTTTTGGAGCATTGTTCCAAAATATCTTCCAGAGGGATAAATTAATTTACAGCTCTACCAATAGTGCCTTGGTGAACCTAGACAAATCACTTAGCCCCCTTAGCCTCAGTTCTTCATCTGTAAAATGAGCTAGGGAAAGATTCCAAGAAAATGATTCCAATATCTTTTCCAAAAAACAGATGGACATTCAATGAAATAAGGAATTTTTAATTATTTTTTATGAAAAGACCAAAGCTGAACAGAAAATTTGATCTTCAAATACAGAACATTCAAATACTTATGCTTCAAGAGAAGCATAAAAAGGAAAAAGGGTAGAAAAAACTTTTCACATCCCTACCTGGGAATATGATATGTTTATACATACATACATGCCTCTTGAGAATGGTATCTTTCTTTTTTAAAAAAAATTTTATTTAATAATAACTTTATATTGACAGAATCCATGCCAGGGTAATTTTTTTACAACATTATCCCTTGTACTTGCTTTTGTTCTGATTTTTCCCCTCCCTCCCTCCACCCCCTCCCCTAGATGGCAAGCAGTCCTATATATGTTAGATATGTTGCAGTATACCCTAGATACAATAAATGTTTGCAGAACCGAACAGTTCTCTTGTTGCATAGGGAGAATTGGATTCAGAAGGTAAAAATAACCCGGGAAGAAAAACAAAAATGCAAATAGTTCACATTCGTTTCCCAGTGTTCTTTCTTTGAGTGTAGCTGCTTCTGTCCATCATTTATCAATTGAAATTGAGTTAGGTCTCTTTGTCAAAGAAATCCACTTCCATCAGAATACATCCTCATACAATAGCGTTGTCAAAGTGTATAATGATCTCCTGGTTCTGCTCATTTCACTTAGCATCAGTTCATGTAAGTCTCTCCAAGCCTCTCTGTATTCATCCTGTTGGTCATTTCTTACAGAACAATAATATTCCATAACATTCATATACCACAATTTACCCAGCCATTCTCCAATTGATGGGCATCCATTCAATTTCCAGTTTCTAGCCACTACAAACAGGGCTGCCACAAACATTTTGGCACATACAGGTCCTTTTCCCTTCTTTAGTATCTCTTTGGGGTATAACCCCAGTAGTAGCATTGCTGGATCAAAGGGTATGCACATTTTGATAACTTTTTGGGCATAATTCCAGATTTCTCTCCAGAATGGTTGGATTCGTTCACAACTCCACCAACAATGCATCAGTGTCCCAGTTTTCCCGCATCCCCTCCAACATTCATCATTATTTTTTCCTGTCATCTTAGCCAATCTGACAGGTATGTAGTGGTATCTCAGAGTTGTCTTAATTTGCATTTCTCTGATCAATAGTGATTTGGAACACTCTTTCATATGAGTGGTAATAGTTTCAATTTCATCATCTGAAAATTGTCTGTTCATATCCTTTGACCATTCATCATTTGGAGAATGGCTTGATTTCTTATAAATTTGAGTCAGTTCTCTATATATTTTGGAAATGAGGCCTTTATCAGAACCTTTAACTGTGAAGATGTTTTCCCAGTTTGTTGTTTCCCTTCTAATCTTGTTTGCATTAGTTTTGTTTGTACAAAGGCTTTTTAATTTGATATAATCAAAATTTTCTATTTTGTGATCAGTAATGGTCTCTAGTTCATCTTTGGTCACAAATGAGAATGGTATCTTTCTTAGGTATCTTAAACGATGTAGATATAAGTTGACTTTAAGATGAGGATATAAAAAAGAAACTAGGGGTGGAAAGGGAATTGTACTAGAAGAAGAGAAAAGGGGAGGTAAAATAGGGTAAGTTACATCATATGAAAGGCAAAAAAGACCTATTATAATTGAAGGAAAGAAGGGAGGGGGATGAGCATTGTTTGAACCAATATCTCTGCCAAGAAAACTCCAAATGAAGTCACATAGAATCAGACATGACTGAAATGACTGAACAGCAATTTAAATGTAAGTTTTCCTGTAGCCCCACCAATAATGATCATTTTCATTTGCTGACATCTTTGTCAATAGATATAAGGTAGAATCTTAAAGTGTTTTTTTATTTATATTTCTCAAATTATTAGTAATTAAGGGAATTTCTCCTTGTGACTGAAGATAGCTTAGGTTTCTTCCTTAGAGAATTACCTGTTCAAATTCTATGATCATTTATCTGTTGGGGAGATGCATGTCCTCTTAACTAAGGTCAAACCTTAGTCCAAAGAGATGACCATCTAAATCTAGCTCTGGAATTCAGGCAACAGCAAGTATAGGGGATGTAGAGAAGTAATAAGTAATAGAACTGCTCTGATGTCCTAAAAATCATTGAATTAAGGGTAGTCTCAGCGAGGAGCAAAGTATTACAGTAAAAAGACTGGACTTAAAATCAAAAGACTTAGATTCAAATCTCAGTTATATTTTTTACTATGTCTATATCCTTTGGCTAAGCTCCTTCACCCTAAATGCCTTTATTTGTAATGTAAGGGACAGAATATGGAGAGTCCTGTCCTAAAGCCTATGAATATATACTTTGTGCAATGGAAAAAAAGAGGTACCACTCAAGAAATGTCACCTTGCTGATCCAGGGTTTCAATCCTGATTTGGGGAAGAAGTGATCCCCGAGGTCATGTTCTGAGAAGTTGTACATGAGTGTGTTAAAAAACAATCTGTTTCAATGGAGGGGAGACTCTGTCACCTCAACCTGCACACACCTCTCCATCCCTAGTTTCTCAGTCTTTGAAAACAGTGAAGGTGACTTTCTGCTCTCAAGGGGCTTCTGCTCTCAACTGACTGCCACACATCAAACCAAATGAATAAAGACTGTGAGCAGGTAGGAAAAAAGAGAAACTCTTAGGGGAAGAAAAAAAAAACATTTTCCACATTTCAATAACCAAGTCTGTATCCCCCACAATTCTATTCCCCCAATTCCTCCATCAACCCCAAGTCATCCTCATAAGTTTGTCATCCTTCAGTTTTCCTTGAGGTTCTGCTATGGACAGAGAAAAAAATATGTGGCAAGGAAAAGTCATAGAGAGCCAGGGATGAAAGAGCAGGGACGGGTGGGAGAGAAAAGGAGAGAAATGAGAGGTGGGGGAAGGTAGAGGACTGTCTAATTTTTAATAGACTGAGACATAAATGCAACATGATTCACTTTGAACAGGCCACCTGGATTAGATGGAAGTTAATTAAAACAATCCCTCATTTCTCACCGTTTAAAACTTCTTAAGTCTCACTCAGGGAAGGGTGCGGCAGGACTTTTTATTACTCTTAGATGGTGTTCAGAAGGCCCATAAATACATCTCCTCTTCCTGTGATCCCATTAATCTTGCCGCCTCTCCTGCTCCTCTTTGCCAACAATCAGATCCCAGTAAACAACCTCAAGTGAAATTTGCAACTGTCAGATAAACATTAAAAATGCTTCTCTTGTCCTTTCCCATTGATAATCCCATTAATATTGTAATGGAACAAAAAGTTATGAAAATGAATGCATGCTGGTTTGGGAAATGAATGATGCCGACTCGCTGCTGGGGTATATGTATGCATGCATATGGATAGGCCCAGGACATAGTGTATGCTGCCCACATAGACAGCGGCCTGCATGTCTACAGCAAGCTGCAATGTGCCACAGAGGTCCTAGCATGCATACAAAGAATGCATCATGCACACATGTTCACATACATGTGTGAGAGAAGGTTGTAAGGTCGGAAAAAAGAACATTACCTACATGTGAAAAAAATTAAATAAGCATATACAGAGTCACACAAAAACCTAACACAAAATATAAATAATAAATAAAATAGGAAGCATTAGGGCTTTTTCTATTTGATCATTGCTTTTGTCTTTTTCAATTTCAATAGTATTTACTGCCCCCTCTTAAAGATATTCTGATACTAAATTGATATTGATATTTCTTTCTTATTTTTTTCACATGCCTAAGACTTTTCATAAATGTACACACACTGGGAAATCCATATATATTTATCCAACTAATGTGCTTTAAAATTAGAATATATTACACTGTTGAAATCTAGAAACAGAAACTTCTTAAGAGGATGGAAATTTTTTTTATTTGTTTGCTTGTTTGTTTTTACTAAAGATTATTACACATCCCTCTATACCTATATCCCTGTATGCTTCTCCTCTTCAGCAGTTTGGTGAACTCCATGGACATCTATGGACAAATTAAGATTTTTAAACATATAAACATAAATAAATACAAAATGCATATCATTAACTGAAGACCAATTATAATGAAATATTTAAAATATTTATAAATATTTAAATATTTTGAAAAATATGTTCATGAACTGAAGATCTATAATAGATATAATCCTCAAACGTAGTCTTCTTGAAAAATTATATATGCATACATTTTTATAAAGGGACAATTCTGAACTCTAAGCAATCCATAGTAGATAACCAGATTGTTATTTTTAAAAATTAATTTAAGCTTTTTATTTTCAAAGCATATACATAGATGATTTTCAGCATTTATCCCTGCAAAACCTTGTGTTCCAAATTTTTCTTTCCCTCCATTCCTCCCCACCCCCTCCCTCAGATGGCAAGTAATCCAATACAGATTAAATATTAAACATATTCTTAAACATATTAAATATATTCTTCTACACATATTTTCACAATTATCATGCTGCACAAGAAAAACCAGATCAAAAAGGGAAAATAACAAATGCAAGCAAACAGCAACAAACAAGTGAAAATGCTATGTTGTGATCCACATTCAATCCCCACCTTCCTCTCTCTAGGTAAAGATGGCTTTCTTCATCACAAGACCATTAGAACTGGTCTAAATCACCTCACTGTTGAAAAGAGTCATATGCATCAGAATTGATCTTTATATAATCTTGCTGTTGCCATGTACAGTGTTCTCCTGGTTCTATTCATTTCACTCAGCATCAGTCTCTCCAGACCTTTCTGAAATCATATTTAATGATAATCATTTTTAATAGAATAATAGTCCATAGCATTTATTAAGCATCTACTATGTACCAGACATTGAATTAAGCACCTTACAACTATCTCATTTAATTCCCATAACAATCCTGGAATAGAGATGCTATTATTACCTCCATTTTACAGATGAAGATATTGAGACAGTTAGAGGTGAAATAACGATTTGACCAAGGTCACACAGTTAATAAATGTCTGAGGTCAGATTTGAACTGAATTCTTCTTGACTCCAGGCCCAACACCCTTATCAGAACACTGATGGTATATAGATTTTAACCCAAAATCTGTCATATAAAACCATGAACCCTTCCCAAATCATTTAATTTTTCTAATCCTGAGTCCATGAACTTAATTTCTTCAGTGGAAAAAGTAATATAATGATATTTGTCATACCTATCACATAGGGATGTTTTAAATTTTTTTCTAATTTATTTTGTTAACTATTTCCTAATTAACTGAAAAATTTTTAACATTCAATTTTTTATTTTGAGTCCCAAATTCTCTACCTCCCTTCTTCCCCTCTGATCCACTGAGAAGGAAAGCAACATAATATTGATTAAACATCTGAAGTCATACAAAACATTTCCCTATTGCCATGTTGCAAAAGGAAAGGCATGCACAAAAGCCCAAGAGAAATAAAGAAAATAAAAAAAAGTGTCCTTTTAATTTACACTCTGAGTTCATCACTTTTCTCTCAGGGAGGCAGATGCCATTTTCCTTTTTTTAATTAAATTGTTTTATTTTTGTTGCTTATACAGCTATATTAACTTTTTCAAATATATGTTTCTTAATAAATCACGTTAGGAGAGAAAAATCAGAACAAAAGGGAAAAACCCCAAAAGAGGGGGAAAAAACAGAAAAAAAGAAGTGAACATAGCTTGTGTTGATTTATATTCAGTCACCATAGTTCTTTTTCTGGATGCAGATGGTATTTTCTATCCAAAATTTATTGGAATTGCCTTGGATTGCTGAATTGCTGAGAAGACCAAGTGTTTCATAGTTGATCATCTCCCATTCTTGCTGTTATTATGTACAATGTATTCCTGGTTCTGCTCGTTTCACTCAGTATCAGTTTGCGTAAATATCTCCAGACCTCCTTAAAATCAGCTTGTTCATCACTTTTTATAGAACAATAACATTCCATTATGTTCATATACCACATGTTGTTCAGCCATTCCCCAACTGATGAGCATCTACTAATTTTCCAGTTCTTTGCTACCACAAAAAGACCTGCTAGAAATATTTTGGCATATGTGGGTCCTTTTCCTTACTTTATGATATCCTTGGGATACAGACCCAATAGTCATACTACTGGGTCAAAGAGTATGCCCTTTGGGCATAGTTCCAAATTGCTCTTCAGAAAGTTTGGATCATTTCACTACTCCAACAACAATGCATTAGTCCTAGTTTTTCCACTTCCCCTCTAACATTTATCATCATCTTTTCCTGTCATCTTAGCCAATCTGAGAGTTGTGACATGGTACCTCAGAGTAATTTTAATTTACATTTCTCTAATCAATAGTGATTTGGAGCATTTTTTCAAATGACTATACATGGCTTTAATTTTATCATCTAAAAATTGTTTGTTCATATCCTTTGACAATTTATCAATTGGGGAATGACTTGTATTCTTATAAATTTGACAGAGTTCTTTATATATTTTAGATGAGATCTTTATCAGAAACACTGGCTTGTAAAAATGTTTTCCCAATTTTGTACTTCTCTTTTAATCTTGTTTGTGTTGGTTTTGTTTTTGCAAAACCTTTTTAGTTTAATGTAATCAAAATTGTCCATTTTGCATTTCATAATATTCTTTAGTTCTTCTTTGGCCATAAATTTCTCTCTTCTCCAAAGATCTGATAGGTAAATTATCCCTTGCTCTCTTAATTTACTTATTTTTACAATAAGTCTAAGCCGAGTTTCTTACATATTATTTTCCAGTTTATCTATTTCGTTGGTTTTTTCTGACAAAACTGACTTTTAGTTTTATTCATTATTTCAATAGTTTTCTTACTTTCAATTTTACAGATGTCATTTTTTATTATAGATCTTTTGGAATTATCTTGGATCTTGTCTTGATCAGAGTAGTTGGTCGTTTCATAGTTGCTTATCCTTACAATATTGCTATTACTGTGCACAATGTTCTAGTTATGATAACTTTGCAAAGTTCATGTAAGGCTTTTCTGAGAACATCCTGTTTGTCATTTCTTAAAACACAACAGTATTCTTTCACTATCATATACCACAACTTGTTTAGCCATTCCCCAATTGATATCCATTAATTTCCAATTCTTTGTCACCACAAAGAGAGCTGCAATCAATAGTTTTGTACAATACATAGGCCTGTTTAATAATCAAATTAATTAATGATCAAATGAATTAATGATTTGAGTCACAGGCTTGGCTACTTAACTATTTAAAGAAATTTTCCCCCTTAAAGGAAATTGTACCAGAAAAAGGGCAAAATGGGGGTACTACATATCATCAAGAGGCAGAGGAAACCTATTATATCTGAGGGAAAGAAGGGAGGGGGATGAACATAGTATGTGTTTTACTCTCATCAGAATTGGCTTAAAGAGAAAAATATGAGACATATTCGATCTACAGAGAAACTTCTCCCATCTCATAGAAAAGTGGGAAGGGAAAAATGAAAAGGGAAGGAGTAAGCTAAGCAGAAGGGAATACAGAAATTGTGAGGAAAAGGGATAAGAAAAGGGGAGAAACTCTAAGGTGGGGGGAGGGATTCTAAAAAGAGAGGGCTGTGAGAATCAAGTGGTGCTCACAAGTTTAATACTGGGGAGGGAGGTAAGAGGGAAGGAAAGGAGAAAATTTCCCACTCTTGTAGGCCTCAATTTCTTCATTTTAAAAGTTAGAATTGAACTAAATAATCTTCAGTGCTCCTGGAAGCTTTAAACACCACTATCTAAATATCTCAGAGACCTCAGAAATCTTGATACCTGAAAAATCAGTCTATGATCTCTTCAGAGATATAACTAGGATTTTTTAAAAACTAGAACAATGTGGGGCAAAATAGAGATAATTATGGGGAAGAAGCAATTCAATCTCACCTGAATTTAACTGCAAATAACAGGATAGAAGAAATACTCCCTCAGACAATGAAAAATTTGTATGCCACTCAAGGACTAGTCTCTGCTAAAGAATTGGTGTTGGGGAGAGTTGTAACCAAAATCTAAATACCAGGAACACAAAATGTACCCGGGCAGTGTTAACAATATCCTCTTAATGTTGATGCCCTAGGGCAAAACCCCGATCTTCCTACCTTAGTTACAATTCTAATAACCCTTCACCAATTCACAAATTCCTTCTCTTTATGCTATTCAGAAAATTCAAGTTATTGTACATCACTCATAAGATGGTGTTCTAAAAAGGATAGGGGAAAGAAAAGCATTTCTGTTTTTCTCCTGTGCTACTATCTCTGTTTTTCAGTGATTTCAGAGATCATAGCTCTTAAGAACACATGGTAAGAATAATGTACAAATTTTTGCTAAGAAGCCCTCAGGCCGAAATCTCTATCATCTCTACAAAACGATATTCTGTAGCTATTCAGCAAGCCCCAAAAGCCTCCACACATTTTCTTCTGAGTTTTCATTTAAGCCCAATGCACAGATTTAATTATTTTATTCACCCCTTGTGACCTGGTCCTTCCAGAGACTTATCTGGGCTTTCACCTCTTGTCCAGTTTACCTCTAGTTGTTTGAATTCATTATGGATATTGAAAGGCCTTGGGCCTCAGCCATTTTTTAGACTAGAGACTCCTTAGGGAGCTATAATTTTCTCTTACTATGTAATAAAAAACTCTGTTTGCTGGGATTAAGGAGAGGTACCAGATCCAAAATTAGGCATTCTTTTATCTGGGGCAAAAACAGCTGTAGGGAAAGGTGGCAGTACAGCAGGGAATAGTTTCATGGGATGAAAGGGTGGGATAGACGATAGTTGAAGCATGAGCATTATATTCTCTGGTACAGATTTGGGAAGAACATATCTCTGGGATAAGGACTGCTATAGTAATAGAATACTGGTATTCTCAGGCGAGAAAATAGGCTTGTATATGGTAGAAGACAGTCATGAGACTCTAGAACCCTAATATTTATACTGCCATGGTGAGGCAAAAAAGGAGGATAGAAACTATCCGAGGCAAAGTCTCATTCACCCTACCCTAGTTATGGATCTCTTGGATAAGTAGATTAAAATTCTTTTCCTTAAAGCTTCTTCTTCTTTCTCTTTCTTTCTTTCTTTCTTTCTTTCTTTCTTTCTTTCTTTCTTTCTTTCTTCTTCTTTTCTTTTCTTCTTCTTCTTCTTCTTCTTCTTCTTCTTCTCTTCTTCTTCTTCTTCTTCTTCTTCTTCTTCTTCTTCTTCTTCTTCTTCTTCTTCTTCTTCTCCTCCTTCTTCTCCTTCTTCTCATCCTTCTTTTCCTTCTGTTTTGTTTCTGTCCTCTCACCATGCTTGAGGGAACATTTGAGTTTGTGTTAGATAAGGAACATTTATTGATTTAGAATTAGGAAAGACTCAGATATTGCCTAATTCAATACATTACTGAAGAAAGCAAAACAAAGACAGGTGAAAAGACAGAATTAAGAAGTGACTGAAAGGTCATCTAGATTTTCATACAATACCCATAAATTATACATCTAGATTAACTCTGATGGACATGTCTCTTTTCTTTTTTTAAATTTTTTTAGACATGTCTCTTTTCAATAATGAGGAGATTCAGGCCAGTTCCAATGGTTTTATGAAGAAGAGAGCCATCTACACTTAGAAGACTGTAGGGATCACAATATGTGTGAATCACAATATATATTTTCACTCTTTTTTGCTGCCTCTTTGCATTTTCTTTTCTTTTTCTTTTTTTTCTGTTTTGGGCAGGTTGAATTTGAAATGTCTATGGGACATTCAGTTTGTAATATCATTAGACAGTTGATAAGGTAAGACTGAAACTCAGGAGAGAATTTGAAGATAGATGGGTAGTAAATGGATAAAATAGATAGGATATACATAATGCTTTAAGGTTTGCAAAGTGCTTTACAGATGTTATCTATTTTATCCTGACAACAACTCTGGGAGGAGGCTATTATTATTATTGCCATTTTACAAATGAGGAAAAGCAGACAGTGGTTAGGTGCCTTGCCCAGCATCACATAGCTGGTAAATGTCTGACGTCATATTTAAGTTTCTGATCCTAGGTCCAGTGCTCCATCCTGTGACATCTTGTTGTCATTTCTATGTAGATGATAGAAAAGATTAGATAGATAGATAGATAATAATGGTAATGATGAGAGGGAGAAAAGAAGGGGGGAGAGACAAAAAGAGAAAGAGAGAGAGAGATGGAAGGAGAGAGAAACACGAGAAAAAGAGAGGAAGAGAGAGAGAGGAGGAAAGAGAGGGAGAGGGGGGAGGGACAGAAAGGGAATGAGAGGGGGATGGAAGGAGATAGAGGAGAAAAAAAGAGAGAGAGTGGGAGGAGGGAGGAAGAAAGGGGAGAAGGGAGGGAGCTAGGGACACAGAGAGGGAGAGAGAGGGAATGGGAGAGGAAGAGAGAGAAAGAGGAAGAATTCTGAACGGCTCAACCTTGGACAAATGCCTATTTAAATGTAGCCTGTAGCTTGTAGTTTTTCAGTAAGGGGAATCAATACTACCATTATTTGTAACAGTCAACATTTGTATAAGACTATGGAGCATTTTATACATACATACATACATATCTATGCCCAGAACCAAACCTTTGAATTTACATGGGCCAGATTCAATCTTGGGGCTTCTCAACTTGACTGCACTACTTTATTTTTATTTATTTTATTTTATTTAATAATAACTTTATATTGACAGAATCCATGCCAGGGTAATTTTTTTACAACATTATCCCTTGCACTCGCTTCTGTTCCGATTTTTCCCCTCCCTCCTTCCACCCTCTCCCCTAGATGGCAAGCAGTCCTATATATGTTAGATATGTGACTGCACTACTTTAGGACTTCTCTGACTGACTTCTACAAATACCCCAGGAAGCCCATTACAGAATTAAGAAAACTTTATTATCTTGTAAGATTCTATCAGTTTAGGGAACTCCACCTCATCCCCATCCTCTGGACCTCTCATTGGAGGATGTACTGTTAAACCTCCATTTAAAGAGAGAACACAGCTCAGAACATCTCGTTTCCCACACGATTGCACTTCATTGGGATTTCACTGACTTTTCCATCATGCTTCCAAGTCAAATACCTTCACCAACACTCCCAATCTGATTTTCAGATTCCTTTTATGTGTTGCATTTCCCCTTTAGATTGTAAGCTCCTTGAGAGCAAGAAATGATTCTTTTTTCATATTTGTAAACTTAGTGCTTGGCACAATACCTGGCACAGAGTAATTGCTTAATAAATGTTTACTGAGTGATTGACTTAATTTCTGCCTCCTGGTTTGTGTCTCTTGCTCTTAAAATCCAAATGGGAGGGTGCAGTCTGGATTGTTGAGAGAGTAATGAATCAGTTAATCAATCATCCTTAAAGTTGTATCAGTGGGAAAACAGAGGAGGAAAAAAATTCACTTTATCAGATAGTTAACCTTGTGAAGGAGACTTGCAGCAGTGAAACAAAAGAGGACTTTACATTTTGTACAGAGAGACATTATCAGTGTCAATGCCAGCTCAAGGTCTCTTCTTTCATGAGTGTTCAATCTCTCTCTAGTTCCTGGGTCATTTCCTGCTGCCCACAAACATGCTCAGGTCTCTCCTCTCAATAAGAGATTTTCACTAGTCCCCACCATCCCCTCAAGATACCATCCTATATCCTTTCCTCCCTTTCACAGTCAATTTCTGGATGGGGAAAAGCTGTTTTCACTCAATCATCTCCATTTTTCCCCTTCTCACTTCTCAGACCTTTCCAATTTGGCTCCTGACCAAATGCCAATGCCTGGAACATCATAAGCACTTAATAAATGCCTATTGACTAAATGACCTCATCAATCAATTGAAACTACTCTCTCTAAAGTTACCAATGATCTCTTAATGGCCAAATCTGATGGTCTTTTCTCAATATTAATTGTCCTTGACCTCTCTGCAGCATTTGGCATTGTTGAACTGTTCTTTCCATCTGGTACTCTTTTTACTTCTAAGTTTTTAAGATAAATTTGGTGATTTCCTTCCTACTTAACTGATTATGCTTCAGTTGTCTTTACTAGATCATCATACATTTGGCATCGTTTAACCCAAAGCTCTGTCCTCCTTTCTCTCCCTCTACTATATTCTTGGTGATCTTGCATCAGCTTTCATCATTGCAATTAGCATCTGTCAAATCTATATATTCATCTCTAGTATCCTTTCCGAGATCCAATCCCATATTATCAATTGGGTATTTCATTGTATCACAAATGTGAATACCAATATTCATAAATAAATTTGAAAAAAATAATTGCACTATATTATTATTTATAATACACAATATATTAAATAATACACTTTATATATTATATAATATATATTAATAAAATATAATGTATTTACAATATATTGTTGTATATTATAAAATAATAAATAATTATTAAAACAAACATTTATTAAATAAAAGTTTGAGCTAACATGAAAATATATTTTGTGTGACTTCACATGTATAATGAGTGTTGTTTGTGATCTCATTTGGCTGCGGAAGGGGCTGGAGAGAGGGAGGGAATTTAGAACTGAAAAATTTTTAAGTGAATGTTAGTAACAAAACCATTATATTTCCATACATACTCACCTCTCTTCTGAACATTTCTATTTCCGTCAAAGGAACACTATTTTCCTGGTCACCCAGGTTTGAAACCTCAGAGTTATTTTTCACCTCCTTCAACTCTCATAGCCAATCAATTGCCAAATTCTCTCAGTGTAACTTTGGCAATGCATCTTGAATATACTCCTCCATACTTTTTTTCTCCTCTGATGCTGTCATCATTCTGGTGCAAGCTTTCATCACTTCACATTTAAATTATCACAATAGCCTTCTGATGAGTCACCACACTCAAATCCATCCTCTCTCTATCTTCCAATAAGTTCCAAAGTGATTTTCCTAAAGTCCAGGTCAGACTATATGACTTCTCTATTCAATAAACTTAGCCCAGTATCTGCTATATTTTTTAATGTATTTAACAAATGCTTATTGACTGACTAATGGAATGACTGATGGCTCTTCTAAAAATTAATTTGTATTTATTTTGCAAATGTTTATATGTGCACATGTTGTCTTCCCCATTGAATGTAAGCTCATCAAAAGCAAACACCATTTTATTTTTGTTTCTTTTCTCTCTAGCACCTATCACAGGGCCCATAACATAGTAAATTTTTAATAAGTGCTTGTTGATTGATTAAATGTAGTTGGCAAACTGCACAGAAAGGTATTCCACAGGGAAAAAAGTCTTCATCTATAGCAAAAAGAAAAATGTATAATATGGGAACATACCCAAATATATATATATTTGTTATTTAATTAGATCAGAAATGCTTAACTTTTTTTGATGATAATATACCCCTTTGGCAATCTGGTGAACACTACACACTTCTTCTCAGAATGTTTTAAATGCATAAAAAATATAAAATTACAAAAGGAAATGGATTATGTCAAAATCAATTATCAAATAATTTTTGAAAACAAAACAAATTTGAAAAACATTTTGAAAACAGCATCAGACCTTTAAAATTAAATGGTCACAATAGCTCTGTGAAGTCAATAGTGCAAATCTTATAACAGCTTTTATGGAGAAGGGAACTGAAACTCAGAAGTCTAATGTCTTTCATAATCATACAACTAGAACGTTAGACACTTAGGATCCAAATGTTTTTCATCAGAGTCAAATGGAGTCAATGATTCCTTGGACACCGCACCTTCTGTATCAAGTTTAGGGTAATGGTTCTGCTTAGGGAGATGAGGAGGTAAGCAGGATATATTTCTTAAATTAAGTATCATTCCCCCAAAAGGTATTAGCGTTGAGCTCAGTAGAAAACTCACATGTCCAATGACCTATAATGACTAATAATGTGGAAAATTCTTTCTTACTCTCACTTTCCCCCTCCCCCAAAAAAGAAAGAAAAGAAAATGACTATTTTAACTTTTATCTGGGAGTTAGTTAATTTTCACACTTAACTGCTGAACTGGCTAAATTCTTTTCTTTTCTTAAGGACCTTTATAAATTTCATCATTAATAAAATCAGACATTCAATTAAGAGGAAACTCCTGATTGGTAACTGATCTTTTCTGTGACACCTTTCTCCTTCTCTATTCTTTTCAGTGTCCCTTTATTTTCCCATATTCTCCCCTACTTACTTCTTTTTCTTTCTTTCTTCCTTTTCCCCACCTGTCCACCAGTCTTCCCAGCATAAGCCAGATAGGAGCCCAGACAGCTTCCATTAACTTCTGTCATTACTTAAATCCATCTCTTAATTAGCATGAGTTAATATGATTAATCAAAATAATGAGACAAACCTATTAAATTTGGAGGGGGTGTTAAATTACAAAGCAGAAGAGGTGAAGGCAGAAGGACTGAGATCAGAAACAACAGCTAAACAGTCCTGAAATATCCTGTGAGGACAGGGCCCAAAGCAAATCAGAGCTGCCCAGACACAACTACTAGGTTTGGAAAATGGTTCATTACAGAAGGGGAGATTGATCTTGGTAAATCATCATTTAACCCAGTGTTCTCCTGCAGGACAGAAACCACATTTTAAGTAGACCACCCCTTTTCCTTTTTCTAACATCCTCATGCTTTAGGATTCATTCATTTAATAAGTATTTATTAGGCACCTTCTGTAAAGCTATATTTATAAAAAATTTTAGATTATATAGGTACATTCATTTTGTTACTTATGAGTCATATTGGGAGAGAAAAATCAGGACAAAGGGGAAAAATCATGAGAAAGAAAAAAAAGAAGAAAAAAAGGTGAAAATATCATCCTTTGATATGCATTCAGTCTCTACAATTGTCTTTCTAGGTACAGATGTCATTTTCCATCCAAAGTTTATTGGAATTGCCTTGGTAATCAGTGAATTGCTAGAAAGATCTAAGTCTATCATAGTTGGTCATCACATAATCTTGTTGTTCCTGTGTACAATGTTTCCCTGGTTTTGCTTGATTCACTTAAATATCAATGCATGTAACTCTTTCCAGGCTTTTCTGATATCAGCCTGCTCAACATTTCTTACAGAACAGGAATGTTGTAAAGCCAATTATGGAGAAGGAAACTAAAACTCAGAAATCCAATGTCTTTTCTAATCATACAGTGAGGAAGTGGGAGACTAAGGATCCAAACATTTCCTTTCAGAGCTGGTCTCTCCCCTTAAGGAGCTTACATTCTACTAGATTTATTCTCTCCTCACTTTGATGCTAATCCTAGAACCTTTGTTCTTGTTTATTCCAGGATTTTAAGATATAATAAATCCACAGAATCTTAAATCTGGGCTATTAGCTCTTTATTTTGAAAACGAAAGAAAAGGAAGTGCAGAGAGGGTAAGTGGTCTCTAAGCAGCCTGGTGAAACAATGAAGAGTTCTGAACTTGAAGGCAGACAGACATGAGTTCAAATTTGAACTTGGCAACTTACCAACTAATATGACTGTGGGCAATTTTTGTAACTTCATCACAGAGAGAGGGAGATTCAGACCACAGGGCAATTCCCATAGTGGTATGGAATAAGATCCTAGAGGCAAAGATTTGAAAATTCCAAAGACAGAAAATAAATTTGGTTTTTTGGAGACAAGGATGGCATTCATCAATGGGAGTGCTGTGATTGAACAGGGAGAGACTGCCAGATGGATCGTGGTGAATTCAGTACTATTGGAAAGATAGCCTTTAGTCTTGAGAACTCAAAAACACAATGCCAGCTTATGTGGTTAGACAAGGTGAGGGTCTCAGGATAATGAACTTACTCATCTTTTCATTCTTAATCATCATACAATACAATGGACTGATTTATACTAGGAACTAACTTATTCTGCACTCATTTGTGCTAACTCTTTCTCTGTCTTACAAAAAGAATAGCTAAGGGCTGCTGAGAATTCATTTTGAGTGATTTTAGAGTGGGGATGGAAAAAATTCATTTAGAATATATTCCCAAAGTTTATGCTGAGGCCCTTTAGAAGCACTAGGTTGATGGCCATATTTTTAGCATTGTTATATAAACATTTGAAGCCATTGATTTTAATTTTGCATTTCCTTTCTTGTATTTTATCTTTTTTGAATTTCTAGATGTCTCCACAATTATTCTTCTTTCCACATTGTACCTACTCTCTATGATAACTAAGTTGGTAGATATTGGATGGTTTTCTCTTTCCCTTTCTTTTCAGTTAATATGGAGTAAGTTATCAGGCCTATCCTCCTATTTCACATCTATTTCCCCAAAATCTGCCTGATTATTTTTCTCTAAGAGAATCCCCTTTCTATAACTAGAATTATGCTGTGACTAAAATTTTTATACATTGGATCCAGAGATCCTCTTGCTAGACATATATCTTAAGGCACTTAAAAATAATCAGTCTTGAAGCATTTATTTATTTACTCCTATCTCTGTGTCAAATGCTGTGCTAAGCACTGAGCATACAAAGGAAAAACAAGAACAGTCCTACCCTTAAGGGGCTTACATTTTAATGGCTAATTGAAAAAAGAAAGAAAAATTCCCATATATATGCATATAAACATATTTATTGCAAACTTTTTGTAGAAACAAAGAAATGATAGGGATAAACTAAAAGCCTTCCTAATAAGATCTGGGAGAAACAAGGATGCCCATTATCATCTTTATTAATCAATTTTGTACCAGAAATGCTGTTATCATTAAGTCACTCCTTTTTTTCCCTAAATTTTCACTAATTTATTTTTCCTCAAGGCAATTGTAGTTAAGTGGCTTGCCCAGGATCACATAGCTAGTGTCTGAGATCAAATTTGAACTCAGGTCCTCCTGACTTCAGGGCTGGTGCATTATCCACTGAGCCACCTAGCTGCCCATCATTCAGTAATCTCAACTATATCTGCCTCTTTGTGATCCCTTTTAGAGTTTTCTTGGCAGATATTGAAATAGTTTGCCATTTTCTTCTCTAGTTCATTTTCCAGATGAGAAAACTGAGGCAATCATGGTTAAGTGACTTGCCCAGGGTCACACAGCTAATAAGCATCTTGGGCTAGATTTGAGCTCATTAAGATGAGTCTTTCTGACTCTAGGCCTCTTACTTTAATCACTGTGCAACCTAGCTGCCCTCCAGAAGTTCTAGCTATACAATAAATCAAGAAAAAAGAAGCTGAAGGAATTAGAATAGGCAACAATGAAACAAAACTATAGCTCCTGATTATGTAATGGCATATTTATATTATTGTGGAAAATCAACTAAAAACACAAATTGAAATAGAAATAGAAAAAGAATTAAGCTAAGTTGCAGGATATAAAATAGACCCACACGAATAGTCAGCATTTCTATACATTATCAATAAAATTCAAAATCAAGAGTTAGAGTTCTTAAAATAACTACAGTCAATATAAAATTCATGAACATCTATCTACCTCTCAAGATAAGCCCAAGAATTATGTGAACACTGCTACAAAACATTCTTCATACCAATAAAGTCAGAGACAAACAATTGGAAAAAATGCTAATTGCTCATGAGTAGGCTGAGTCAATCTAATAAAAATGACAATTCAATCTAAATTAATTTATTTATTCAGTGTCACATCAATTAAGCTACCAAAAATATTTTATAAATTAGAAAAAAATAGTAACAAAATATCTGGAAGAATAAAAGGCCAAGAATATTAAAGGAATCTATGAAAAAAAGGTGAAGGAAGGTGACTAGATCTCAAATTGTATCACAAAATTGTAAACGATCTGGTGCTGGCTAAGAAATAGAATGGTGAATCATTGGAATGGATTAGTTATACAATACACAATAATAAATCATAATAATCTGGTGTTTGATAAACTCAAAGATTCAGGCTTTTGGGACAAAAATTCACTCTTTGACAAAGATTGCTAGGAGAACTAGATAACAGTTTAACAGAAATTAGATATAGGCCAACATCTCACACTGTAAACCAAGATTAAGTTAAAATAGATACATGATTTAGACATAAAAAGTAATACCAAAAGTAATTTAGAGATACATGGAATACTTTACTTGTAAAATTTAAGGATAAGAGAATTCTGGACCAAACAGAGAGAATGTTACAAAATATAAAGTAGATCATTTTGATTATATTAAATTTTAAAAGCTTTGCACAAAGAAAACTAATGCAACCAAAATAAGAAAGAAAAGAGAAAACTGGAAAACAATTTTAATAGTAAATTTCTGTGATAAAGACATCATTTAAAAATATATATGTATCTAAAACAAATTTATAAGACTATAAGTTACTCTCCAATTGATAAATGATCAAATATATGAAAAAAATGTTCTAAATCACTATTGATTAGGGAAATAGAAATTCAAAGAACTCTAAGTCACTAAACTGACACCCATAAAATTAGCTAACATGATGGAAAGAGAAAATGACAAATGTTGAAAGTGGATGTGGAAAAATTGGGATATTAATACATTATTATTGGAGCTGTAAACTGATCCAACCATTCTGGAGAACAATTTGGAACTACACTCAAAAAGCTATAAAATATCACATACCCTTTGACTCATCAATAAGTTTGTATCCCAAAGAGATTTTTTTTAAAGGAAAAGGACTTATATGTGCAAATACTTTCAGGAAAAACCTGAAAAGACATAAATGAAGCAATGCAAAGGGAAATGAGAACCAGGACAACACTATACACATAAAGAGCAACATTGTTCAATGATCAACTCTGAATGACTTAGCTAGTCTCAGCAATACAATGATCCAAGACAATTCTGATGGACTTGATGAAAAATGCTATCTTCGTCCAGAGAGGGGAAAAAAAACTGATGGAATATGAAAGGAGATCAAAGCAAAACTTTATTTTTTCTTGGATTTTTTCCTTACTCTGTGTTTTCCTTTTCAACACAGCTAGTATGGAAATATGTTTTGCATGCCTGTACATGTACAATCTAGATCTAATTGTTTGCCATCTCACATGGAGAGGAGAATGGTGGGGGAAAAGGAGTGAAAGAATTTGGAATTCAATTTTTTAAGTGAAAGTTAAAAATTATTTCTACATGTTATTTAAAATACATATACACATATAAATGTTTACACAAAAATTAATAATAAGAAACAAAAAATGGAGACTACAGATATCCTTCATTTGAAGGAATGGATAAGCAAATTTTGTTATTAGAAAAGATTTTTTTCACTTCGACATATATTGACTGCCTGACTATAAGTGACTCTGGACAAGTCATTTAAACTTTCAGTGCTTGAGATAATTTTCTAAGACAATAAATAAATAAATAGAAGCCAGGCTTCACTATTAGAAATAGTTGCCTCATTTAGGAGTTCCCCTGTATCAGAGAAATCACAGAAATGGTCTATATACCTAATAATAATAATCATAATTAAAGTCAGTTTCACAGGCCAAGCAGAACTTTGAGCTGAGTGTTGAAGGATAAGCAGTATTTGTATGTATGGGAAGTATAGGTCTCAGCCCTTAAATTGGTGGAATAACTACCTCCCACAGATGAAACAATTTAAAGATGAAGAAAGAATAACTTAAAACCATATGTGTCTGTCAACCTAGAATCTAATGCAAATACTTTTTTAAAATATAAAGTACTTATATATGTCTGAGAATCTAGATTCAATATCTTAGACTCCTAGAAAGCTTATTTTATATAATAATTGGAAGAAGGAAGCAAATTTTAGTTATTTGGGACATCCAAGATGGATAGTCACCTCCCAAGACTCCTTGCTAAAGCTATCCTGGCCCACTCTGAAGTCAAAAGTCAAACTTCATAACACGCTTGCTCAATATACTGGCTCTTGACATTAGTGGTATAATATAAGCACAGAATTCGAAACAGAAAACCTGAGTTTGAATCTTGGCTCTATTATTTATCATCTATGTAATCCTGAGCCAACCATTTGATTTCTCTCAGACTCACTTTCCACATTTACAAAAGGAAGAGGTTGTATTAAATGATTTCTTAGACCTAAGAAAATTAAACTACTTTTCAAAGTCACAAGACCAGTGTTTCAGCTACTATCATGTATCAGCTTTGTTTAACAGGTCAAAGCCAAGATTATAGAATGTCAGAATTACAAGGAACCTTAGAGTTAATATAGTCAAAACTCCTTATCATAATGATGAGGGAACTGAGGCCCAAAGAAATAAAAGGATTCAAGGTTATTGAAGTCAAGTGAACAGTTTATAATTTAACACCTTTTAACACAGGTCTCTTGATTTTTATTACATGGTTTTCATTGTTCTAAATCCTGATTTTTTAAAATGTGGAAAGATGCTCCATAAAATGCAGATTTTTAATATACTCTAAGAATTTTTAGTAAAAATAAATTCTATTCTAATAGAATATTGATAGAAGATAAAGTATGTCATTGTTCCTCCTTTCTCCCTTTTATTAATGAATTAAAATACAGAAAAACTCAATTGAAACTGATGTAAAAGACTCTATGCATCATTCAAACCTTTACTATAAGCCAGACATTTATCATTTCACAAAAAAAGTAGCATCTATAATAAAATTACTGCATAAAAGTGTAATTTTATCGTATTTCTGGGGCAAATGTGTCACTGACAATCTGCCTCTATGATTCCTTTCTTCTCTTGTGCCTTACTATTGTAATTACATTGATGCCTCAACTAGGAAGAATTCTACTTTGGGGTTCAAATGAATTTTTCTGTCCTGAAACATTGGTTGTATACGTTGGGGACTGGCAGCCTTAGTCCCTAATACTAATGCAACTTAAGAGTCAATGGGTTTAGTAAACTTGGAATCAGTGAATTTGGTGACTTTGGGGGCAATGAGTTGAGTAATCTTACTCCCTGAATGTTTGAGTTGGAAGACGTTGAGTTTAATTTTAATCTTAGGGACAATATATCTAGGGGTGGTCTTGGGAATTATGGACTTTGTGATCTTATCCTTGGGGAATGTGATACATAGTAGGTTCCTCAAGGATATCAATGGTTTGAGTGTTATGTCTTTTTCAGTTCTTTTTTCCTGTATTTCTTAGGCATAGATCTGGTTTATTAAAAATTTAAATCTTGTGCATGTTTACATATAGTTAAATGCATATATGTATATCCTGTGCATATATACATATACATCTTCACATACATGCATTCTGGTTATATGTAGATTCGTATGTATGTATGTGTGTATGTATATGTGGGTAGGTGAGAAAGTATATGTACATATTTATACATATATATTAAAGTGGGGGTGGGTGGGAGGAGGTATGTATATATGTATATATAAATATATCTGTGCTTAATTATATCCTGCTTAGGGAAAATGGGGGTGGGGAGAATGAAAGGATAAAAAAATTTCTTCTACTATTTTATATCCTTTTTTGAACTGGTAATTTGTTATTATAGATTTCGAATCCTCCCTGGTGTTCTGCTGGGCACATGACAATGTTTTGTTTTGTTTTCTTTTTCTATTTATCCTTTTTTTTCTATTCTTTTTTTTTAATAAAAAGAAAAAATAGAATAAATAAATAAAATTTTAAAAATAAATCTTGCTTGTTTCCTAGGATCATTCAGGGTCTTGTGGTTACATCTGAAAAATCTAAAATCAGATAACATATCAGCTTTTAATATTGCTCAGAGAAATGATATATGCTTATTCCAAAACTGTTTTATTTATCATATACTCTGAAAAAATTTCCCAAACCTCTTCTTCTTTTTTGGGAAGGAAATATTAACCTATAGTTTTTAGGATGATGAATCTTTTGCTTTCTTTATAGTGTATTAGTTTTGGTAAAGATATTTTTCAAATCTGTGAATTAGGGAAATGTCTATTCCAAGCATATGAAAACTTCTCCTTTTGAATGGTCAGATAAAAACAAATTTTTCCCCCAGTAGCCATGAAGGTGGATGAAGCAGTCTCTGTGGAGCACCTAAAGCTTGGTCAGGTGTTAAAGATGCCACATCCTGGGCTAAGGTCAGTAATCTTGACTTTTGTCTTGCCATTGGACTTCGATGGCTCTGAAAGAGAGAGTGTAGTTAACAATTTTGTACAACTCAGCATCAGTTCAATCCAATTCACACATGTCAAGACATCAGTCTGGTCCTATTTGAAATGAAAGATGGAAAACAAAAGCAAAAAAACTTTCCAAAATCTATTATGACCCATTTTGTAGATCTAAAAAATGCACACTAACGTAAGTATCACATATGTTTTAATAGTTTCCAATGGTTTCATTGTTTTGATTCTTTTCATTCAGCTTTGATTTCAGGATGCCTATAAGTCTCTTACCACATTCAGTTAAATCCTCTTCTATAGTAGTTTTATGATAGATATGTCTTGCCATATTAAGGCATGTGTATCTATTATCTTCATTCATTGGTTCAATGTGACCTCTGAATCCTAGCTCAAAGTCTTTAGTGTTTATCTTTCATTGGCAGACATTATTATGCTATTTAGGTACAAATGACATTTTGATATCATTGGAGATTCTTTGAGATAAGGAGCTGCCTAATGTGTTTTTCAGTGGAATCATATAGTTTGATGTCATCTGTGTACATCAAGTGATTAATAAGATATTTTGGTTTGAATCCCTCTTTAACATGGAAGATATATTTAGTTATATTTAGGAGGGATAATTATGTATTTAAGGCTAAGTAGGACCTTAATGAGCTTAAACTGCCTCCCTGAAAAATGTCATGTTTTATATCAATTGTTCTTGACAGTATTGGATAGATGGCAGTTTAAAAAATGTTATAGATGTTTTTATATTATCTTTATTTCTCATTGTAGCCTTCTTCCTAGCCCTTCCTTATAACAAAAAAAGAAAAGAAATGAAAAAATAAAAAAATCCAGCAAAGCTAAGCAACAAATAAAAAAATCTGACATTATTTCTAATTCCATACTCATAATTCCTCACTTATGCAAAGAAATAGAGGGAGATGCCCTCTCATACTTTTTAATTGAAGCCAAGCCTAGTCATTATAGTTTCACAACATTCAATTTTGATTATTTTATTTTTGTTTGTTCATTTACATTATTTTAGTTGTTGTATATGTTGTTTTTGGTGACATGTTTTAAATAGAGAACAGTTTTCTATCAAATGCTCCAGTGTTCCCATTCTACCTCAGTCTATTTTACATATTTGCAGTACATAAACAAGTCATGAGTTTGGAAATGAATCAACATCTTTTTTAATAACTAAAAAAGTTAGTGCAGATGTAGCATTTTAGTACTGTCTGTTCAATGTTCAAATGGCTCATATTTTGGGACATTCCTGATGTTCTAATCTTTTGATGATAGATACATGATGCCTTTTGTTAAGAAGGATGGAATTAGGCTTGTATCTGAGAGAAAGCTCTTGAAGTACTTTCCTAATAATTCATGGACCACTGTGAAATCTTTAAGCAGATAATTATAGATCTTGTTCCACTCCATTGCCTTTCAGTTTTTCAGAGAAGATGGTGTTTCAGTTACCTCCTTTGATATACACAAACTGTTATGTGTAAACCTTGTAAGCTTCTGTTTCTTGTTTGGTCCAATCTCTGATTTTATGTTGATTTCTCCTGATCATATAAATGACCAGAAATTTTTGACATTATCTGTGAATTCTCTTTCTCTTCTGAGTTCTTTTATTTATTTATTTTTTGGGGGGTGAGGCAATTGGGATTAAGTGATTTGCCCAGAGTCACTTCTAGGAAGTGTCAAGTATCTGAGGTTGGATTTGAACTAAGGCCTTCCTACTCCAGGGCCAGTGTTCTATCTACTATCCCATCTAGCTACTCCTTCTCCTCTGATTTCTGATTTCCTAATCCTATATAGCAAAAGTTTTTGATCACCGTCTCATATTTTTGTTTGTTTCTTTGATTCTATATCATATTAACTTTTTTTTTTATTTTTGACTTTAATTGCTGTTTAAGGGAATCTAAAATTCTTAATATATTTATTCTATGTTTTTTCTTGTTGCCTTTGTTCTGACAATATGAAAGTTAGGTTTTCCATTTTATTCTGGTTTAAATAATCAATCAATAGCACAGGCAGTGAGTTAGACTTTCAAAGGATTGTATTATTATTATTGGTGGTGGTGGTGGTGATGGTGGAGGCAGCAGCAGGAATAGTAATAATAATATCCATCTACTCTATATTCCAGTCAAGCTGACTAGCTAATGTTTCTTATTTAAACATTCCATCTCCCATTTCTGCATTTTTGCATATGTAACCTACTTATGGAATGCATTCTCATTTCATCTCGGG
This sequence comes from Antechinus flavipes, assembly GCF_016432865.1. Classification (NCBI taxonomy): domain Eukaryota; kingdom Metazoa; phylum Chordata; class Mammalia; order Dasyuromorphia; family Dasyuridae; genus Antechinus; species Antechinus flavipes. The sequence goes on along the minus strand of NC_067399.1, from coordinate 316,099,199 downwards.
CTTTATAGAATCCCTAGTTCCCTTTAAGGTTCTGCTTTGCTACATGAGGCTTTCCTGATTTTCTCCATTAATCAGTGGTACCCCCTAAAATATTTCTTTGTATTTATTAATTTGTGTATATTTATATCCTCTAGTAGAATGGAAACTCCTTGAGGACAAGAATGATTTTGTTTCTGTTCATCTATCAATGGCTGCCCTATCCCACCCCCTTGCCATGTTAACATAGTTAAGTGAATATCTCAGATGTTTACTTAAGATTTATTAAGTTTAATTGAACTAAATTGAATTGTGTTGCCATCATGCTGTTGTTGTTTATCCTTCATTCTCAAAGAAGGTCATGACATCAAGGAGAAGATATTATGATGTGTAAGTGAATTGGATTGAAATGAGGCCTGGCTCAAAGATTTCACTTTCCCTTCTGAGCCATCTTATTCCAGTGGCAAGGTATATATAAGGACGACTGGAGATGGCCCTGGATGGAATGGGAGACCTTGGCCTTTTTAAACTTTTGGCTTCAGTTTGACTGGGGCCCCACCCTTTCAGTGAGTAAGACCAGGAAATAATTGAGGCAAAGAATCTCTTCTTTCACTACATCCAAAATTAATCAATCAATTAATTAATTAATCTGGGAAGGGAAGACCTTCAGGGTTTCTGGCCAAAAGAGAAAAACTGCTATTTATATTCAATCTGAGTCAATCAGGATCCAAGCAATAACCAACTAGGGCTTGAAAAACTGGATATAAAGGCAGAAGACCTGTATTCAAATCTAACCCATTCTGTATATTGCCTTTGGCTTGGGGCAAATCATTTAGCCCTCTTGGCCTCAGTTGCTTTGCCTATTAAATAAGATCTACTAATTCTGAAAGTGCTCTTTCAGCCCTAAATTCTATGATCCTGCCAGTAATCAATTACAACATTTCCCAAGCAAATTGGAAGATAGTAGCTTAGAGCGTTCCACTACATTTCTATCAGATTAGGGCTAGATGGGAAAGTAAAAAGATAAAAAGTTCTTCATTACCTGGGCACACGTAACTGATCTCACAATAAAGCTAAAACTACACAATCTGAGAGAGTCATGAGTTCTGGATTCTAGTCCTCCATCAAGCTCTAATTAGTTCTATGACCTTGGATCTGATTTTCCCTAATTGCAGAGATGAGTGAATTACATAGATCCTTAGGATTCTTCCAGCTCCAACATTCTATGACTGCTGCTATATCTTGTTAAGGAAAGAGTATTTTGTCTGAAATTTCTTTATGAGGGAAGGTCAGCTGTAGGCTATAAAAAATGCAGATGAGCTTATGAAATTCCAGGTTGTGTTTTCTAACACTTTTGTTCATTTGTATCTGATTGGCAGAGCAAGTTGAGAAACAGAGATGAATATTTCATACCCTCCTACTAAGTCCAGAAAAACTCCTGTATTCCATCTGGGACAAAGAAAAGTAAATTGACTGTTGGGAATGGGAATTAAACCAGGCTTCCTGCCCTGGCTCAGTCTCCCTAGTGTTTCTCTCTCACACAAAAAGAGCCCAAAGCTGTTTTTTCCCCAAAGCTCTAGAGGTTTTCTTTCAGAACTATAGATCAGTGAGAACAAATATGTGTCAGCAAGAAAACTAAGGTTTTACTGCCCTCGTGTGTTCTATTGCTCATATAGCATCCTCTTTTTTATTTCTCTCATGAGTATTTATAAACTGGATGCTTTGTCATGCTAAAGGGAGTTGGTACTGAGTTCTCCAGGAACAGAGTGTTTGATGCTCTGAAAAACTAAAACTAAAAGCTAAATATTGGCCATGTGTATCAAAATATTTCTGTTCTAGTCTTTTTTATGGCAACTTTCCCAAAATATTACTTTCTTTCCCATCTTGCTAAATATCATTATGAATATTTATTGTATTATATTGTAGATTTTATGGCATTGTATTAAAATCTGAGGCTCCAAAATATATCCTGAACTTCCTTCTGTAAATAAATCCTATGTAACATTTTTCTTGTATCTTATCCCCAGCCTCTACCATAGCCTGTTACACATAGTAGGTATTTAAATGTTTAATGACTTTGTTGAATTGCATTCTCTTCATTTGCTTTCTAATTTTAAAAGTAGAAAGACAACCTAGATCACATAATAATGATGTAAAATTCATTATTCAAGTGAGCAGTCCTCTCTTAAGTAGTCTTCCCATCCTCAAAAATAAATCTTTTTTGTCTTTATCATTGTCCTTTGACTATGTTTTTTAAGTTTCATTAATGACCACTTCAAAATTTTTTGTCAGCTTTAATCCTCTTCCTTTTTCTCTCCTTTGAACTATATTCTTGTTCTAAGAAATGGAAGGTGTTATACCTGCTTTGTATCATTTCCCTATCTTTTTATATGTGAGAACATTACCAAGATGAAGACTTTGAAGCTATTAAAGCTATGTTTAATACTTGTAACTTCTGTTAAAAAATATACTTCATTTATTTGATTCCTTTAGTTAATTAACAAAGAAATTATCATTAAATACCTACTATGAGCTTAACTCTGTTTTAGGCGCTGTCAGAGACTGTAGCAATATAAAACATGGTCCCTTGCCTTCAAGGAATCTATCAATGAAATAGACCTGTGACTGGGGACTTGTTTGTCTTTCCTTATAGACTGTATCTTTCGGAAGGCTTTGAGACAAAGAGCATGTGAGTCTTTAAGTGACTCCCCAGGGTTCTGGGAAGCTGAAGAATGAAATAGGGAGACATCATTGACCATATGGAATTTAGGTTAAGGTTAGAAAGCCTGAGAGAGACAAAGGAAAGGGAAAGTTTGCTACCATGAGCATGAACTTTTCCTTAAAATTGAGGAGTGCAGCAAATAGTTTTTCTTATGCTGATAGTGCTAATCACACATTAGCTGGACACTAATGAGGAATAGTGTTTATAGTTTAAATGAGTTCCTTTTACTTGAGTCAATATATAAATGGCATAGAGGATTGGTGGGAAATTGTCGTGGTTTTCATTGTCAGAGGAGATCCAGCAGATTTTCAGTTTCTAAATGTCATTGATTGTTGTTAGTGACCAATACCCCTTCTTCCTCGTTTCCAGTAGGTTAGCATAAACATACAATATGTCTCTTTCTTTCATTCTACAGGATAATCCAGTGATAAGAAGGTTCTACCAGAGGGAAAAGTTAAGACAGGAGGACTAGGAATTAAGGTGTGTATTGCTTCTCAGATATATATGTTACACTTTTATCTAATAAAAATAAATTTCTTGCTAAGGTTGTAAACTTTGTTTGGAGCTTTCGACTGATTTAGGAAGCTAAAAAATGGAAGAATAGTGGCTCAGTGGAAGAGGAGGATACAGGACATAGTTCACTGAATGAGTAATATTCCTAGGTAAGGACACAAGGATGACAGCATTATGGGACAGGGTATTGAGCTGATGTGCTATCCCTGTCCATGGTGCTGACTCTTCATGAAGAACCACATAGACATACTGCTACCACACAAAGAAAGGTGAGAAGACAAATTGAATATAAGTGAAACAAGTATTAAATTATGTTGGACTATTCTGTAGCCCTTCAGAAAAAGAGGAGAGCAATGAGGAACAGGTTACTCAGAGAAAGCTTCATGGAATATATGCTTAGTAGGTTTGGGTAAACAGGATTTGGAAAACTGCAAATGAAAGAGCACAATATACCAAGTAAAGAAACTGTGTAAGAAAAAATGTGAAGGGAGAAAATCGATATTCTAAACTCAAGGAATAGTAAATAAACCCTTCTGAATAGAGCAAATACTGAGTAATGGAAAGCAAGGGACTTAAGGTTGAATACGGAAAATAGGGACAAATAATAGATGACCTTAAAAGGAAGAGGAATTTAGATTTGCTATGATAAGAAAAGGGGAGCTACTAGACATTTTTTGAGTAGGGAATTGACATATTAAAAGTGGTTTTTAAGATTAATCTGGCAGCATTATGAAGGACTAGAAAAGGGAGAAGTTGATGTCAAAAAGACAATTTAGAAGCCACTATAATAATCCAGTTATAAGGTGACAAAGATTTAGATGATGAAGTAGTAAGTGATAATTAAGCATACTTCAAAAGAGGGATTTAAATGCAAAAAGTAAAGAAGAATAATTTCATATTATTTAGAAAGAAAAGATATCTAAAAGATAGTCTGACCTTCATTTTCTATTTGAAATGATGCCCTAGAAATTGGCAAAGTAGTTAGATCTAAGAACACTAGTTGTAACCTATGGATAATCTACATGCATTGTCAGAAAATGTATCAGTATCAGTATCTTTACCAAGATACTTTCCAATGGGAAAGTCATGGAACAACATAAAGTTGCACAAGATAGATAGGAGTGAATGAATTACAGTTTGAACCACTAAAAAGAATATACAAAATGTAGCAGTATCCCTTGAAGTATTGGTGTATTAGAGAGTAAAGAAAAAATTCCTTGAAATTATATTTATTTAAAAAAGAAATGATATGATTCAGAAATTAGTGAGTTTTCTCTTACTGAAGCCTTCAAGAATAAACCGCATCACTATTTTTCTGTCACATCTTATAGATAATTTTTGTTCTTTTTTCCAACTCTGAGATTCTATGACTCTGATTCAAAGAAACAGCTAATGAATCTGATAATAAAGAGTTCATTTGTGACCTTTGAAAGAGCAATTTCAGGATGCTGCTCAGAAAAGAAGCCAAATAGTTCATCTTCCTAGCATAGGCTCTTTGAGATTTCTTCATTGACTTTTGGGTTTCCTATGGTATTGAATACACAAAGATGTCAAAGAGCCAAGGTTTTATATTTTCCTCTGGGAGAGAAAAGCATACTTATCAACAATCAACATTTCTAAAGGGAAGAACAAGGGGAAAAGTATTATCTAATATTTTTTGTAGCTTGCACTGGTAGAAGAAATTTCTAGACTCCTGATTATAGACAGAATATATTCTGTCCCTAAGGCAAGAACACCAAAAATAAAACCTAGATTGAGTTCTAGTTTACTCTTTAGAACTGGCTTTTTGCCTGGTGATCTCTGCATTTTTTCAGAGTAAAGGAGAAATCAGCAATATCTATAATCTGCAAAATTAGAACTAGTGGCCTGGTATGAATGAATGGATAGTTGAAAGAAAAAGTATTTTTAATCACTCATTGTGTGCGAAGCATCTTGTTAGACATTGATACAAATGAAAAAGTGAGTCCGCACTACATAATTGAGGAAGAAAACCTGTAATGAAGGCTTCATCTGTAAGAATGACAGTAAGCTGTCCTTCAGGTACATCAGAAGGTTAGATAGCAGTGCCTGAGGGATCTGAATAGTTTAGTAGCAGGGCAGAGGATAAGATTCTGAGGACTTTAGAATACAGTGGCAGTGCAAATGGCAAGGCCGGGTGATTATTTTATTAAAGTATTATACTGCTGACTATTTGCTCAAACAAATAGTATGAATAGCCATGTCTTTTCCAAATGGCAGGAGGATCTTGGAGGATTGGGAAGGAAAGAGGGATCTGAGGATCCAAGATTCTGTGTTGCCTCTAGCTGGAGTAGGATTTGAAAGAGGAGATAGCTTTCTAGCCAAGAGGAGAAAAGGGGAAAAGACTTTGTGAGAAAGAGTAGGTAGTAAGGATTTTTATTATTGTTTAGTTGTTTCAGGTGTGTCCCCATTTGGGATTTTCTTGGTAAAGATACTGAAATGGTTTGCCATTTTCTTCTCCAGTTTATTTAACAAATGAGGAAATGGGCAAACAGGACTAATTAAGTGATCTTCCCAGAGTCCCACAATTTGTAATTGTCCGAGATTTGAATTCAGGAAGATAAGTCTTCCTTCCTCCAGGTCTGGCACTCTATCCACTGCACCACTTAACTGCCCAGAGATAAAGATACTTTGTGATACTTTTTCTGCCATGCCATCCAGTGATTGGATGAGGACTGAGTAACCTGAGATGAGAAAGGAAGAACTCTTATTCCCTTCCATCCCTATCTATTTCTGGTATCCCAGGAATTTGCTTTGGACCTTTTGACGAGTCATTCATTCAGTCTTAATGGGAAGTGACAGATTTGCTGTGCTCAGGAGATTGACAAGATCTGATTTTAGAAAATATAGAATTTTTGCACTCTACAAGCGGACTACAATTCTTAAATTGGAGAGAAACAGTTCCAGTTTCTCCACCAAATACAATAATTAAAGTTCAAAGAAACAAATATATAGATCCTGTGAGGTATTTTAAAAATATTAAGGTAAAGTCTCTACTCATAAATTTATAGTCTGGTTGAGATAATAATATACATTCATGAAAAGTTACATAAATATATAAGAGTAATATTTAGAACAGGGCAAAACCTTAGCAATCATCCATTCTAATATTTCAATTTACAAATGAGAAAAATGAGACCCAGAGATGTCATGACTTGTTCTGAATTACACAGGGAATAAATAACTGAGCTGATATTTAAATCTGGTACCTCTAACCCTAAACTCTCTGCTTTTTCCACCATATCACTTTGCAAAAGCCAAATCATCAGAAGGGGAAATTTCTTTCCCAAAGCAATAGATTCAAGCATTTAAATCCAGGTCTTCTGAATCCAGATTCGTTACTCTGACCATTAAACTATACTGTCATTTAAAGGAAGGAGGGAGTAACTGCCAAATGAGAGGCCCAGACAATAAGTTATGGGACTTCATAGGGTGGGTTGATGTTAATATTGCTTAGTCTTTGCAATCATATGAGATGAACAAGGTTGATGAAGCCCATCTGTTAGAAGAATGTTTTTCTAAACTACTTCACTACTCAAAGGGATTCAATAAGTGATAGGAATGTAGAAAGAGGTAGCTGCTGAGAGGCACCCTGGAGATGAGATTGATGATCAATTAGGCATGAGAGTATGATGGGAAGAAATAATTTCAAGAGGAATCCTTCAGCTCTTCTGAATTGAATTTGTAGTTTTGAGTTGGACTTGTTTATAATTCGACTATGCCAAATGTTTAGATTATCTGTGACTTTCCAGAGAAGTTTTTCAGATTCTTCAGGACAAAATCCAAGCCTCCCTTGATTTATTAAGATTAACCTAAGTGGTAGTGATAGTCCTGAAAAAAAGAGATGAAAAGACAGAAGGCAACACTGACAAGCAATACTGTTTTATTACTATGTTAAATTTAATATATAATCTTTTACAAAAAGAAACCATACAAGGCTTTTTCATACCCAATTCTCTTTTCTTTCTTTCTTTATATATTAGAATGTTGATGTTTGTTGATGTTTATGAAACATAAAATAGAAATTTTTTAACAAAAGCATTATCCCATAATAATTGGTAGAATGAAATATTTAATAAGTTTTCATTGCCTATTATTTTGGCCTCTTCAATGTCTGTTTATCTGAATTTCGCATCCTTTGCCTATGTTTTAAAACCCCTTTCCTATTACCATACCTTTCCACATTTCAGACAATAGAATTCATGGAGAAGTTTCTGCTGAATACACTAGAAGTATTTTGATGGTGTGACAGGGAGATTTTTTTTTGTGATTTCTAATATCGTTGACTTAGAATTAACAGGACCTAAAACATCATATAACCCATCTTTAGAAGATACTAAAATATCATGATCTCTATCAATGGAGGCAGAAAATCATGGATCTGAAGTATTGACCCTTACAAGAGACTCCTAAATGCTCTCCTTATCTCCAGTATCTCCTTTCTCTAACCCAAACCTTAAATCAGTAAAATGAGGTCCAGAGAGAAGTTGTTTACCCAAGTTAAAAAATGTAATAAAGAAGCAGCATTGTGTTTATGTGTGTGCACTGCATGGGTGTGCATGCATGAATCACACACAAATATGTATGCATTACATGTATGTGCATTGTATATGCATGTATATGTGTGTGCATGTGTTGGCCTCTCAGGCTAGACCTAATGTTCCCTCTGCTGTACCATATGGTTCCTTCTCACCTCTTCTTCTTTCTTTTGCTCTTTTTCTTTGCCTTTATTTTGTAATAATAACTCCCATATGTAGCACTTTACAAGGTTCTTGAAGGATAAGCAAACAGAACAAAAGCCCTAAAAAATCCTAGCAAACCAGAAAGTAAAATGAGCAAATATTTATAAAGTGCTTATTATGTATCAAGCACTGTGCTAAACTTGAGGATTACAAATATAAGCAAAAGTAAAAATAATTCCTGTCCTCAAAGATCTTATATTGAAGATTACACATACACAAACACATACACACATGTGTATTACACACACACACACACACACACACACACACACACACACACACACATAATTAAAAGGAAAATGTACCTTGGGGGTAGAGAAGGTAGATTGTTGTTGTTTCATTCTTGAAGCACACCATGACATCAGGAAGGTGAAATGCAAGTGAACTGGATTTAAGTGAGGAGAGCTGTGAAGGTCATCAGCCTCACTTTTTCCTCTGGAGCCACCTGGGTCCATTGGCCAGATGTAGATCCGAACAAGTAGAGATGGCTCTGGATACAGGGGAGACCTTGGCCTTTTTAAGCTAAGGTCTCAGTTTGACTTCAGTCAAACTGAGACAATACTCATTCAGTGATTGGCCCAACAAATGCCCAAGTACACATGGCCTGTGACCTATTACTGGTCAGTCAATGAGAGCCCAGTGATTACTTCCTGCCTCTTCCAAGTACTAAACTACCTATTTCATCACTATGTGAATCACACAGGGTGATAATTTTTTCCATCATAGCAACCCACAAAGTATCTAAGAAGATACTAAAATATCATGATCTCTATCAATGGAGGCAGAAAATCATAGATCTGAAGTATTGACCCTTACAAGAGACTCCTAAATGGTCTCCATATCTCCAATATCTCCTTTCTCTAACCTAAACCTTAGACTGTAGGATCCCTACAGTGCCATAAGAATGTCAGGGTCACAAAAATTTGACGATAGTAAAAGGTTTCTGAATACAAAAATTAATTCAAAATCAAATGCATTAATGAGTCTAAGGTGTTTCTGGGAGTACTTGCTAGTGTTATGTCATGTGATTTCACTACAGTTCTGGTTTCAAACACACATAATGCACACTTTTCACTGAGCATGCATAAATGCTGCCAGAAACACCTCAGCTCAGAATTGAGATAAGGTAGTGGAAAAATGTCTCCAGTGAAAAGAAATCCCAAATGGAAAAAGTTTAAGAAACCTTCTTCTAAACCATCATCCACTCAACTGTCAAACTAATATTCCCAAAGCATAGGAAAATGGCAATAACTATGACAGCTACTACTCAGAAATTTTTAGTGGTATCCTTTTGCCTCTGGAATAAAATACAGAATACTTATATTTGTCATTTAAAGTAATTTATATTACTTACCTTCTGCATCCTCTGTTCCAAACTGTCCTGCTAACTATTCTCTCCATTCCTTTTCCATAAACCATAAGGTATCCCTTCTCCTTTATGTTCTCTCTTGATTGTACTCCCTGCTCATCTGTAAGTATACTTAAAAAAATGTTCATATGTCACCTCCTAGCAGAAATCTATTCTGTCCCCCCATTTGGTAGTAACCTCTTCTTTTTTTCTTTTTGTTTGTGTGGAGGTAATCAAGTGGCTCACCTAGTGTCTGAGATCAGATTTGAATTCAGGTTCCCCTGATTCTAGGGCTGGTGCTTTATCCACTGTCTCCTAGCTGTCCCTAATGGTCACTTAGACAGTATGGATTTTTCTTTCTTTCTTTCTTTCTTTCTTTCTTTCTTTCTTTCTTTCTTTCTTTCTTTCTTTCTTCCTTTCCTTCTTTTCTTCATTTTTTTGGCAAACAGAGTTAAATGATTTGCCCAGGGTAATACAGCTAGTAAGTGACTAAGGCCTGATTTAAATTCAGATCCTCCTGACTCCAGATTGGTGCTCTAACTACTATACCACTTAACTTTTCCCCTTTTATTCTTTAAATTACTTGATTAACTTTTTTTTAAGGATTTAGTATTTACTTATCTGTATATATGTTCTCAGCCTTGGTTGAATGTAAACTCCTTGATGGTAATGACTGTATCTGTTTGTTTGTTTGTTTTTTTGGTAGCATCAGCACCTAGTACACTGTGGGCTCTGTAATTTCATTACCAAATGTGAGAGATTCCTGGTAAGGAAAACTCCCTCCCTCCACTGCAAATGTCAAATGCTGTGCACGTTATAATTTTGTACATAACAGTCAACATTTATATAATAATTTAAAGTTTGAGAGCACTTACAAATTATCTCATTGGGTCTGATTATGATTAAATTAAGGCAAACTGAAGCACAAAGCCTCAAGCATGATCAGTTTATTAGCAAAGTACAAATTTGGCAGTAAACAGAATTTCAGCCTTCTCAGTTAGCTAAGACCCTGAATGAAAGCTCTTAGAGAATTTTTATGGACAAAAAGAAGAGTATCCCAAAACTAGAAGGTAGCATCATGGATGGAGAAAATAATATAAGTGGCTAGAAAGTCAGAAGCATCATAGATGTGGGGGACAATATGACTGGCTGGAAATTTGGAATGCATTGGTAACAAAATTCTCCCTTCCATCTTGTCACTATGGAAAGCTCATTGGTGATGTCCATTACTATGACTAGTTAGTGTCCCAGGGATAGTAGAGCAGACTTTCTTGAAGGATAGCCAGTGGTGCAGAGATAAAGAAGCATCTATACATCCTTCAGTTATTAAATTTTCAGTGTGAACATTTACATATCAGAGATAAATAGATGCTACAAATCAGGGATTGACTTGTTGTCTTGTCTAGACTTAAAAAGTTTAATGCAGATTAAATTTAAATTTAAAAGTGTATTTCATGTGTGTATGTATATGTGTGTGTGTATGTGTATCTATTTAATATAGCTGCTTTGGTGAATGGGGAGATTAAAAAGGGGAAAAAGAATGAAGTTTTTTAAAAATGTGCAGCAGAGAACACAACAAAAACCTATAAGAATGTAAAGAAAAGATGGACACTTATGTCAATAATTTCTTCTACCATTAAATATCCTTTCTTGAACTGTAAATTCATTGTCATGTATTTTGAATCTTCCCTGATAATCTGTTAGGCATAAGACAAGGTTCTGCTTTGTTTTGTTATGTTTTGTATTTCTTTCCTGTCTTTTTTATTTTGTTTTTGTTTAATATACAGAAATTTTTTTTAAAAGAGTAAACAACTTTGTAGATATAAAGACTCTTTAAAAAGTATATTCCATACATTTTCCTTTACCTCTACCCAATACACTTCCTCCAACCTACTTAATAAACATTTACTAGCAATTTTCCTATATTGCTTTATAAAAAGGAGTTCAATTAAAAAAAAACTCAGTGATTGAAATTATTAGCAATCTGGAGGCGTTGTGACAAAAAGTTATTATTGTTTTTGAAAATTACCAGTAACGTCAAGGGGTGACATCATTTTGGTGAATTGGATGTAAGTGAGGCAGAATTGCACAAAGTCATCAACCTCACTTTCTCTTCCAAAGTCATTGAAGTCCAGTGGTAAAACAAAAGTCAGGATGATTAGTACTGGCCCAGGATGCAGTGGATGACTTTGTGTCTGTGTCAGTGTCTGACCAACCTCTAAGCTCTGCCCACAGCCTTCTTTGGTTGTCTTTGTGGCTGCTGGAACAAATTGTGCTCATCTGCCCATTCCACTTGGGGAAAAGTTTTCATGTGTTCAAAACAGGCAATGCCCAAAACTTACCAAGAGTTTGAGGTTTGTTGGTTACAATGATAGTAAAAAACAACCCAAAACAAAGCTAACACACACACACACACACACACACACACAAATGGCATATAGATAACACTTTATGTTTGCAAAGTACTTTAGATCCATTATCTCACTTGAGCCTTATGATACTCCTGCCCCAAGATGCTGCTCCTTGGAGCCAGTACCATCCCCTGGCATGACTCTTAGGACAACCAAAGACCTTTATAATGTGAGAGTCCATCAGATCTGGTCTCTGGACAAAACCTGGAATGAGGAAGGAAATAGTTTGCTGAGTTTACTACACTATCTACAAAGGAATAATTTACAATGACAGACCTGTGATTAGACACTGAGAGTTATGTAAATGTGTGTAAATGAAGACTGGGACTCAGTTTGCATAACATATGCAAACTAGGTCATCCATCAGCGTTCTCATTAACGCAAGTGTTAAAGTAAATTCGCTCCTTGCAGGAGTTTGACCAACTTTTTTTTCCCTTTTTCTGCTGAAAAAGCATATATATATTTTCATGCTTAACAAAGGGGCTGGAAACATTTGAAATATTTAAAACATGTCTATCAAAAATGCCACTCTGCTGACTGGCACTGTCCCAGAGGCGGTAGACTCTAGAGTAGGGGATCTTAATCTGGTATCTGTGAAATTGTTTTGTTTTGTTTTTTTAATATCTTGATACGCATATTTCAGTATAGTTGGTTAAGAACCCCTGATCCAGAGTTTTCCAAAACATAATGGATGCCCATCTCTCTTTTCTTTTTCTTTTACTAGCTACACATTACCGTTTCCCAGAAGAAATTTGTGTAACTAGTAAAAGAAAAAAAAAAAGAGAGTTGAGTATCCAGTATGCCTTTTCTTAACATTTCTTGTTGGTCTGGTGAAGCACATGGCTTCCTCAAAATGTTTTAAAGTAAAATACATAGTATTATATTGGCATATGTTATGCAAACTGAGAAAGAGGATATATTTCCAGTGGGATAAGTCCCAGATAGAGTCAATTTCCAAGGTGAAGGGAGTTGAGAGTAAATCTGCAAGAGAAATGAAGATAAAGCTGGCAAAATGACTTTTGCTAGATACTGTCCTAAGCTTTCAAGATAAAAAAGTCATTAACAAAGTCATTTGACTTCAAGCAGCTTACATTCCAATGAGAGAAAATACACACAAAAATTATACAAAGAAAATATATACAAAATAGATAAAAGGTTATCTCACAGAAATGGCACTAGTGGTGAGGGAAGCAACAAAGACCGCTTACAAAAGGCAGAATTTGAAGTGAGTTTTGAAGGGAGAAATCCTGAGTTTGACTTTTAGGCAAAAGACTAATATGAAGACTAAGAGCATTCCAGGCATGAGAGATAACCAATAATAAGGCATGGAGTATTAAGGGGCTAATTTGTAAATGGCTTTGAATGCCAAACAGAAGTTTAAATTTGATCCCAGAAGTAATAGAAAATTAGTACAATTTATTGAGTAGAGGAGTGACATGATCAGATTTCATATTTTAGGAAAATCAGTATGGCAGCTAAGAAGAAGATGAAAAGAGATTTGAAGCAGGGAGACTGACTAGAAGGCTAATTTCAACTGTCTTCATATTAAGGAAGCACAGCTATTGTGCCTAGGCTTGGATCTAGAAGTGTCCCAACTAGGTCTGATTCCCAAAGGGAATGATCCAAAGAATGATCCAAAGAGATCATGAAAATAGAAAAAGAATATACACATGCAAAAATGTTTATACCAGCTCCATTTGTAATGGCAAGGAATTGAAAACTGAGTGGATGTCCATTGGTTGGGGAATGGCTGAATAAGTTCTGAAATATGAATGTAATTGAATATAATTGTTCTAAAAGAAGGGACGAGCAGGCTGATTTCAGAAAAGCCTGAAAAGACATATAAATTGATGCTAAGTGAAGTGAGTAGAACCAAGACAACATTATATACAGCAACAACAAGATTATGTGGTGATCAACTGTGATGGATTTTGGCTCATTTCAGTAATGAGGTGATTCAAGACAATTCCAATAAACTTGTGATAGAAAGTACCATCCACATCCAGAGAAAGAGAATTATGGAAACTGAATGTGGATCACAGCATAGTATTTTCATCTTTTTGTTGTTACTTGTTTTTTTCCTCATTTCCCCCCTTTTCATCTGATTTTTCTTATGCAGCACAACAAATATGGAAGTAAGTTTAGAAGAATTGCACATGATTAATCTATATCAAATTATCTGCTGTCTTGGGGAGAGGGTTTGAGAGAAAAAGAGGGAAAAAATTTTGGAACACAAGGTTTTGCAAAGGTGAATGGTGAAAACTATCTTTGCATGTATTTGGAAAGTAAAAAGCTATTTTTAAAATGAACAGTTATCCCTTCTACCTTGTGAGACTTAGGGGCACAATACCTCCATGATCTGAAAAATCCGTGTAAAAATGTTTGACCCTTCCTTCATATCAGAGAAGAAGTCTGTATTTTATGGTATTAAAAGATGAAATATATAGATATTATACAATACTAGACATATTTTTATGTATTTCTGAATTTCTAAACTTTTTTCTGTGTCATCTGTGACTTCCACAAAACTCCCTCCAAATTCCCATTTAATTTCTTATGTTGACCCACAAGATATCAAAACTTTACTAAGAAAACTCATGATATGGAAAGGTTGACTGCAGAATAGACAAATCTTGGCAACAGTTTGGATAGATGAGGGGTGAGTGTAAGCAAAGAATAGATGGCGATTGATGTTTCAAGCCCAGGTGACGAGGAAGATAAGATGGTGGTGCCTATGATAGTAATTAGGAATGCATGGAAGAGGGGTGGGCTTGAGGGTAATGCTAATAAGTTACATTCTGGACATGTTGTGTTTGAGATGTCTAGGAGGTAACTAATTTAGGATCTCCAATATACAATTTTTTATAAGACTCTAACAGAATATAAGTTAAAGCTGGCTATATAAATATTGGAATCATATACATAGAGATGATAATGGGACCCATTATAGCTAATGAGATTACTGAGAGATATAGGAATTTATAAAAATAGAGTCGTGAACTGGATTTTTAAACAAAATTTAAAAAAACAAATAACAAAAACAACAACAAAAAGAGAGTATGTGCATTAATAGAGGGAATGCCTTCCTTGATAAGACCACAAATCCTTCACTATCAATATCAAGTTAAAATTATAACTGAGCCTTACAGGAAGTCCTTTTTTTTAATGGTATTTTATATCTCTACATAGATGTAGTTTTCAGCATTCATTTTTATAAAATTTTGTATTCCAAATTTTTCTCCCTCCCACCCTTAACTCCCTCCTCCCAAGACAACAACATTTTGATATAGATTAAATATATGAAATTCTTTTAAACATATTTCTTATTTCTTATGTTGTGCAAGAAAAATCAGACCAAAAGGGAAAAAAGACATAAGAAAGAAAAAAAAAACAAACAAAAAGATGAAAACACTATACCTTGATCCAAATTCAGTCTCCATGGTTCTTTTTCTGAATGTGATTGGCATTTTCCATCCCAAGTCTATTGAAATTGCCTTAAATTATTGCATTGCTGAGAAGAACTAAGTCCATCACAATTGATCATTACATGATATTGTTGTTACTGTGTATAATGTTTTCCTGTTCTACTCACTTCACTCAGCATCAGTTCATGTAAATCTTTACAGGCTTTTCTGAAATCACCCTGCTCATCATTTTTTATAGAACAATAATATTCCATTATATTTATACGCTATAGTTTATTCAGCCATCACCCAACTGATGGGCATCCACTCAGTTTCCAGTTCCTTACCTCTACCAAAAAAAAAAAACAAAAAAACAAAAAAAAAAAACTGCTGCAAACATTTTTGTATATGTGGGTCCTTTTTTCTTTTTAATTATCTCATTGGGATACAGATCCAGTAGTGACACTGCTGGATTAGAGGGTACACACAGTTTTATAGCCTTTTGGCATAGTTCCAAACTGATCTTCGGGATGGTTGGATCATTTCACAACTCTTCCAATAATGAATTAGTGTTCCACTTTTCCCATATCTCCTCCAACATTTATCATTATCTTTTCCTGTTGTCTTTGCCACTCTGAGAGGTGTGAGGTGGAACCTCAGAGTTGTCTTTATTTGCATTTCTCTTATGGATAGTAATTTAGGACTTTTTTCATATGACTAGAAATGGATTTAATTTATTCATCTGAAAATTCCCTGTTCATATCCTTTGACCATTTATCAACTGAGGAATATTCTTATAAATATGAGTCAGAAACACAGGCTGTAAAAAATTTTTCCCCAGATTTTTGCTTCCCTTCTAATCTGGGAAGCACTGTTTTTGAAAGGGCAACCTGGTGGATGTGGATGGAAGGTGAGAAAAGAAGTCAAGAAATGAAGGATTCAGAGCTGTGAGGAACCTTATAGACCAAAATCCTCATTTTCTAATGATTTTGTCTAGTGGAAGGGTGAGCTTTTTAATACTAGTAACAACTCAAATTTCTGTATTATAAGGATTCCTAACTTGGGATCCATGATTTTTTTTTCTAATTTTGATAATTAAATTTCAATATAAATGGTTTCCTTTCCAATCCCATATATTTTATGCTTTAAAAAATCTTATTCTAAAAGGAGTCTCATTGGTTTCTATAGATTGCCAAAGAAGTCTGTGTAGGGATGTTCTGGTAAATGTTTAACAATCAGCTCTTTCCCCAAAAAATGTACCTATGACACACTTTTAAGTTTAGTCTGTATTATTGACACTCTCTTCATCACTTTCTTAAATCTAGACAATAAATGAAACATTTGGTTTGCCAATGTCTGAACTGTAAATGTTCACATTGAAAATTAAAAATAATAGGCTTCTCTAAGCAAGAATCAATTTGAATTTGCTCCAGCATACCCATAGGTCCATTATAGACCTGCACACCCACACACACAGAGACATAAATTAAGAATTCTTGCCAAAGGACTTAGGGGTTTACAAAATATTTATTTACAGCAACCCTATGAGGTAGATATTGCAATATAATAATGCATTTATTAAAGGGAGTAGGAGTAGTGCAACACTATACTAGGCATTCCTTGCTTTAAAGAGCTGAAATTCTGTTGAATAGTACTTATTACACTTAAAGTATAACTACTCCCATTTATGTGTCAAAAAATTGAGTACCATGGGGATTGTGTAGTAAGAATAGAGTCTTGGACTTGTAATTGGAAGCTCAAATACTGTCTCAGATATTTAGTAACCAAGTCATTTAACTTAGTATCATTTTTTTCATCTGTAAAATGGGGTTATCTTCATAATACTAAAGTAGCACCTTCCTTTCAAGGTTTTTGGGTGATTAATGAATGTAATGAAGTAATATTTGCAAAGCCCTTTGAAACCTTAAAACTCTATATAATCAGCCATTGTTATTATTATCACTATTATCTCTAAAATGGGGTAAATAATAGCACCTTGGCAGGATTGTTGTGAAGATAAAAATGAGATAATACTTGTAAAGTACTTTGCTCAAAGTGCTATTTAAATGTCAGATAATACTAGAATAGGGATTTGAACTGTTCTTATTCCAGATTCATCACATTCTGCATAATATTTAAGTACCAGTGGGTAATCTATCATCTCTCCTCCCAACTGCCTTTCTGTTTGTTCAGTACCTCAAAGAAATACACCCCAAAATGGTTGATAAGCTCATCCCCTGTACCCCAGGAATTGCTACCTTACTTGCATAAACAGAAGTAACCAACACATTGGCCTATTTCCCTGAAGGCAGGACCCAGCTCTATCATCATTATCCCTGTGTGTAAGGCACAAACACTTTGAGTTTCAGTTTTAATGATGCATCTTATCCACAGTAAGCCATTAATTCATATTCCAGAGGAGACTTTGATTTTCCTACTGCATTTAGCTGTGGCCTAAGAAAGTATGCACTGTGAATTTCAAATGGAAAACTCTCCACTTCAGTCTTCCTAAAAGCAATGCATTTGGGTTTATCCAACTCTTAAAAATATTCTAATAAATTAACAAGAATGAGATTTCTCTCCTGATTGTGCTTAGTTCATTCATTCAACATATTCAATGAGAAATCACTGTCCAAAGCTCTATAGAAAATACTGAGATGGGTCTCTTGCCTTCAAGAAGTTTATTTGGATAGAATTCAAAACTCAGTTGTCTTTCTACTTCTTGACTTATATCTTGCCCCCAAATTCTTGAGAGCACTTGACTGGCAACCGCAAGAGGACTAAGCATTTAACCAGAGTTTCAATGAGACATACTTAAAACCTATATGATCAGCCCAATTTACAACCTTTCAACCCAACTTCCTCATTTATGAAATGTCAATAATAATTAACCTGAACCACATACCTCCCAGGGTTATTGTGAAGATCAAATTACTTAATATATCTTAAAAACATAATAAATCTAGAGGGATCAGACTTGTGATTTCATTAACTAAGGAACCCTCTGGATGTAAACTACTTTTACAATGCAACTCTGCAACTGTTCTGCAATTTATAATCTCAGAGAAATACTTAGGAACACTGAGAGGTTGTCAGTCAATAAAAATCTTTTAAGTGCCTACTATGTGCCAGGCATCGTGCTAAGTGCTGACAATACAGAGGAGGTGAAAGAAAGTTCTTGATCTCAAGAAGCTTGAAGTATAATGTGGGAGAGATAAAAACAATTATGTACAAATAAGTTACCTACAAGATAGATTAGAAATAGTCAATAAAGAAGACATCAGAATTAAGGGAAACCAGAAAAAACTTCCTGTAGGAGGTAGGATTTTAGCTGGGACTTGAAAAAAGTCAAGGAAGCCTCAGTGTAGAGTCTCTTTGGGGGAAGCTAGGTGGTGGAGTCAGGAAGATTCATTTCCCTGAATTCAAATCCAGCCTCAGATACTTACTAATTGTATGGCCTTGGGCCAGTCATTTAACTCCATTTCCCTCAGTTTCCTTATCTGTAAAAAAAGCTGAAGAAGAAAATGGCAAACCACTCCAGTGAGAGAAGACACTAGAATTAAAGTTTTCACTCATATCAAAATTAATATTTTCTTTTCAATTTATGAAATAAAACTAGCATTTCCATGACATAGCCAAAAAAACTGATTGCATATGAAATTGTAAATTTGTTATATACAACTTACTATTCCTTTTGAATATATCATAAAGTTATTGTGTAAATTTTTTCTCCCTTCCCCTCCCCACCTTCCCCAATAGAGATGGCTACCATTAGCCACAAATAGATAAATGTGTATGTGTGTAAAATTTTTCTACACATATTTTTATTTATCATTTAATACTAACGCTATCACTCTTAACAATAAATGCCATAAGTATACCCAAAGAACTGAGGTGCTATGTCTTCTCCTTCTCCTCTAAGGGACCCCCCTGTTCTAGACTCATTTTTGCAATGCAATACTAAGAAAGCCCAGCCACCTAAAAAAATTAAGACTTCTTTCCCTTTTTGGTTCTTTTGCCACCCATCAATGCTCCAGTTAAAAATAACTTACAACTTAGTTTGATTCATATCTAGGGGCTCTCCAAAGTGGAGGACTAAAAAGGTTTTCACTGGAAAATAGAACAGATGTAGGACAAATAATAATTTTCTTCACACACACTCAAATATGCTTAGCACAATCCCACACTAATAACAATAATAATTAGTAACCTGTATATATAGCTCTTTTAAGATTTGCAAAGTGTTATGCATATGTATTTTATATACATATACAAATATGTGTGTATGTATGTATGTGTGTACATAATCACATATTATCATCAGAACCCAGAAAGAGAGGTACTATTATTATCCCCATTTTACAGATGAAGAAACAAGCAGACAGAGGTTGTGACCTACTGAGGATCACATTATTAATGAGTGTCTGAGACAAGATTTGTGTTCAGGTCTTTTGGGCTCCAGATGTATCACTTTATTCACTGTATTATCTATCACAGAAACACATTGCCAAAATATATTGGCAACAATGATAACAACAATATTATATCGCATTTTAAGGTTTGTAAAATGAATTATCTCATTATAATGTCAATTTTACAGATGAGAAAATTATCATTCAGAGAAGCTAAAAAAAACAGCCTTTCTCATAGTCACACAACTAGCTAGCAAGTGTCTGAAGCAGAATTTGAATCATGATCTTCCTAGAATATAGCTATTGTTGTGCTCTCTCAGGAGTCTAAAACTTAAAACCTTCAAAATAAAAAAACATTTGCTAGGAGAACAGCACAGATCTTTTTTTTTTTTTTTACATTTCACCACTATTCTGCACTGTCCATGCAATTATGTACAAGTCCACATCTGACAAGACAGGCAGAGGTTGAGCTCTTTCCCTGGTCCATGGTATCCTTCCAATAGTGATCTCTAGCCACAATCTGAGATCTCCATATCTCCCAAACCCATATGGTCACCTCTAGGGCTGGACATGTCCTTCTTGGAATTGTAGATTGGTCACCTGTGACCAAAGAAACAAAAAAAAAAAAAAAAAAAAAAAAAAAGGCAGTCAGGGTACTGAGATCCAATATCAGACTTACCCAAGTGGTAAATATGCTTGATTTACCATGTACCCATCCTCCATGTTATTGAGATAGAGGTCAACCTTTCCCCCTCTCCCTTATGGAAAGAATCCATGATAGTTGGAAAGGAGAGACAGAGACAGAAAGACAGAGATGGGAATACCAGATTATCTTACTTGTCTCCTAAAAAACCCATATGCAGGCTAAGAAGCAACAGTTAGAACTCACCAATGGAACAATTGATTGGTTTAAGATTGAAAAGGAGTATAACAAGGGTATATACTGTCATCTTATTTAACTTCAATGCAAAGCATATCATGTAAAATACCAGGATGGATGAATAAAAAGCAGGCATTAAGGTTACCAGGAGAAATATCAATAATCTCAGATATGCAGATGATACTACTGATAGCAGAAAATAAAGAGAAAGTAAGATGCTTCTTGCTGAGGATGAAAGAGGAAAGTGTAAAAGCTGGTTTAAAGTTTAACATCAAAAAGACTAAGATCTTGGCAACTGGTTCCATCACTTCCTGGGAAACAGAGGGACAAGAATTGGAAGCATTATCAGATTTTATATTCTTGGGCTCAAAGATCACTGCAGGTGGTGACTGCAGCTACAAAATTAAAAGACAATTGCTATCCAAAGGGCTATAAAACCATGTGTACCTTCTGACCTAGCAGTACCACTACTGCATTGGTATCCCCAAAGAGATAAAAAACAAAAAAAAAAGGAAAGAGCCATATGTACAAAAATATTTATAGCAGCTCTTTTTCTAGGGGAAAAGAATTGGAAATTGAGGAGATGCCCATCATTTGGGGAATGGTTGAATAAATCATGGTATGTGGTTATGATTGAATATTATTGTGTTATTAGAAATGATGGGCAGGACTTTCAGAAAAACCTAGAAAAACTTACATGAGATGATGCAAAGTGAAATATACTGTGTACAAAGTAATAGCAATACTATGCGATGATCAGCTGTGAATGAATAACTATTTTAAGCAATACAATGATCCAAGATAATTCTGAAGCACTTAGCATGAAAAATGCTACTATTTCAAGACAAAGGAATAATGGTGTTTGAATACATTTTTAAAGTGTACATTTTTAGTTTATTTTTTTCTTGAGGATTTTTTGAGTCTATGTTTTCTTTCACAACAAGACTATTAAGGAAATGTTTTGCATGACTAAACATGTATAACCTATATCTAATTGCTTGCCTTCTCACTAAGGATGGGATATTTGAAGGGAGGAAGAGAAAGAATTTGGATCTCAACTTTTAAAAACAAATGCTAAAAATTGTTTTTATCTATTACTGGGAAAAATAAAATACTAAATAAATTCAATTTTTCAAAAAGACTGACAAATTTGGAGAACCTACTAAAAAACAGAGACATCTTGCTGATTAAGGTTCATATGGTCATAACTATAGTTTTTCTGATGGCAATTTTTGGCTGTGAGAGTTGAATTAAAGAGGAAACTGAATGCCACCAAATCAATACTTTCGAATTGTGGTGCTAGAGAGGACTTTTGAGAGTCTCTTGAAGAGCAAGGAGATCAAATCAGTCAATACTTTAAAAACAATTAGTTAATTAAACTGAAGCAAATACTTTGGCCAAATAATAAGACAGGAATCATTGAGAAAGACCCAGATGGCAGGAAAGATTAAAGGCAAAAGAAAAAGGAGATGGCAGAGAATGAGATGAATAGACAGTATCATGAAAACAATGAATATGAATTATTTGGACAGACTTGGAGACCTAATGAAGATTGGAAAAATCTAGAGTGCTGTGGTCCATGAGATCAAAAAAAGTCAGTCACAACTGAACAACAAAGTAAGCATCAGGTTATTGAAACTAGGAATTATAGAAAAGTTCTCCTTAAGGAGCCCAAGCCTATTGTTCAAAACATATTATACAATGGAGTGGTGGAAACCTTGCTGTTTCTCACTAATAATGATATTTAGTATTTATATAGTACTTTTAAGGTTTGAAAAGATCTTTATACATATGATCTCATTTGAACCTCACAAAAATATTAGAAGGGAAGGGCTTTAATTACTCCCATTTTATAGTTGAGAAAACTGAGGCAGGCAGAGGTTAAATAACATGCCTAGGGTCACACAGCAAGTACATGTCTAAGGCTGGATTTGAACTCAGGTCTCCTTGACTCCAGGCCCAGCTCTCAAATCACTATACCACCCAGATGCACATATTACTTTGGGTAGCAAATAAATAAATGTATAGATAAATGAATGAATAAATCAATAGATTAATAAATAAATGAACAAATAAAGATAATCTCTACTGAATACATAGAAAGACACCATCAAGTAATTAGAATTATACATCAATTTACTATTCTTTATAAGTGTATAGATTGGAAATCTTTGTACAATAAACACCACTCCCCAAATATCCCTTAGAATTCAATCATTTAACCTAGAACTGGAACTTTGTTAGAGACAGAACATTCATCCCACCAAATTAAGAAACAATGTCATTAATAGACAATGCTATACCTGGTATTCATCAACTATGTGCCATGAAATGCTTTCAAAAAGTAAAGACCTAGGTGGGGGAGTATTTCAAGGATGTTTTCAATGAGTATACAGAATATAAGTTTGTATCCCAATATCCCATTTTAGGGAAAGCTAGGAACCACAATGGATTGAAAGAACACTTGATGTAGAGTTAGTAAGACTCCTCTTCCTGAATTCAAATTCAACTTCAACTTCAAATTCAGCTGTGTGACCCTGGACAAATCACTTAATCCTATTTCTTCAGTTTTCTCAACTGTAAAATGAGCTGGAGATAGAAATGTCAAACTATTCCAGTATATTTGCCAAGGAAAACCCCAAATGGGATCATGAAGAGTTGAATATGACTGAAAAACAATATTATACAATTCCAAAAAAGCAGTTCCATTATTCATCTGTGTGATAGTCTATCAAACTATTTCATCCTTCTTTTTCCATGTGAACTCTTTAAATTAAAAAAAAAAAGATGAAAACAGGGCAGATAGATGGTACATTCTCTAGAGCAATGGGCCTGAGTTCAAATTTGGCTTCAGATATTTACAACCCGTGTGATCCTAAGTAAGTGATTTAATTTCAGTCTGCCTCAGTTTTCTCAACTTAAAAATGTGGATTATAATATATCTACCTCCAAAATATTATTGTGAGGATTAAATGATATGTTTTAAAGTGTTTAGTATAACGACCAACATTTATTAGGCATTATCCAACTGCTAGCTATTATTATTAGGATGATAGCAATAATAATGATAATAGTTGATAGTTACATGATGCTTTAAGCTTTGCCCAGATCTTTACATATATGATCTGGCTTGATGGATTTATAGGATGATTCTTGAAGATGGCACCAATAGCACAAAGGGTCATATAATCTGGAGCTCCTTGCCCACATAGTCTAAGAAATCTATTATAGAATTAGGAGATAGATATATGAAGTTAGGTCCAAGATGGAGGTTGCTAATTGGGGTGGCAGTTGCATAATGAATAGAATGTTGGATTTAGAAAAAGGAAGATCTGATTTCTCTCTGTCTGTCTATCTCCTATCTCTCTCTGTCACACACATATACACCTACAACTGTGTGACCCTGGACACATCACTTCCTCTTTTAGCCTTAGTTTCTTCATCCATAACAGAGAGATAATAATAGCATCTATCTCATAGTTGGGGACCAGTGAGACAATTTATGTTTAGATATTATTATTTTTGTTGTTATTATCATCATTATTATTATAGGGAGTTTGGATACTTGAATTTAAATTTCTGGGTCTGACACTTAATAACTGAATGACTTTGTCACTTTGCAAATCACTTGACCTCTCATTTCCTCATCTGTAAATTAGGATTAACAACATTTACACTGTCTAATTCAGGACAAGAAGTTAAATATTGCATCGGAGATCACAGTATGATAGAATATAATACATATTCTACCTACCTCATGGTTGTGAAGTCAGCACTTTGTCAAACTTCATGCTATAGAAAAGTGAATTATTATCATTAATTAATAATATGCATTAATAATTATACTGATATGATTTTAATAATAATTTATTTATTAGTAATAATAAATAATAATGTCCATTCCATTCACTTCCTAGCAAAAATCAGACTATCTTTCCAGCTTAGTACCCACTATACCTTTGACAGAGTTTCAAAATGTAAGGTTAACTTCAGATCTTTTATTTGGGAGAACAAATTGATATACTAATTCCATATGAAGAAATTAAGTAGGTATCTATAGAGTCTTAAATAGAACACTAAAAAACAAAAATCAACTCTTGTACCAATGTTAAAATCCATAACATTAGCTCAGGGCTCCCACAGACTCCTGGAATTGATAAAGATGGAGAGGAAGTTACAGGCAGCAAAAATATTCATTCTCATCATGCTACTCAGTTAAGAACTAAAGATAGTTCCTGCTCTTACCAAAAAACTATCAGGTCATCTCTCCTTTGCCCCAAAATAGGAGCAGTGCCTTGATCACCTCATAAAACCATAAGCTTAGTATCAGAAAGAGTTTCAGAAGTTGTTTAGTCTGATCTAGCATTCCTAAATAAGAATCTCTTCTGGGATATTCCTGATGAGAAAATATTCAGTTCCCACTGCTATACTTCAAGGAATTCAGTCTCCTAGAAGGTAATCCATTCTATTTGGGGGAAGCGTTAGCAAGTTGTGGTTTGTTTTTTAGGTCTTTGCATTGTTGTTTCCATTTCTACCAGATTTTAGAGCCAAAGCTCTACTTCTTCCAGATGACAGCCCTTCAAATACTTGAGAATATCAATCCCATCCCACCCAAAGTCATCTCTTTTAGAAGGCTAAATGTTCCAAGTTCTATTGTATGATAGAGTCTCTAGTTCCACTACTGGTCATTTTCTTCTGGATCTACCCATAATATCATGAATTTAGAGGTGAAAAGGATTTCAGAAATCATGGAGCCTATTTGCCACATTTTACACAGAGGAAACTGAAGCCTAGAAAAGTAAATGATTTGCCCAGAGTCACCCAGCAGAATTGAAACTCTGATCTTCCTGATTCCAAGCCTATCACTCTATTCACTACTACACTCTGATGGAAATTAATGCAATATTAAAAGAAAAAATACTTATTCATTGACATACCAATCAAACTACCAAAATATTATCTGATAGAACTAGAAAAATAATAAAATTCATCTAGGAAAACAAAAAAGATTAAGAATATCAAGGGAATTTATGGAAAAAAAATACAAAGGAAGGTAGCCTATCAATACCAAATCTCAAATTATAGCAGTAATCATTAACACTATTTGATACTGGCTAAGAAATAGAATGTTGGATCAGTGGAAAAGACTTGGTACACAAAACTCAGTAGTAAATGATCATAGCAATCTAGTGTTTGATAAATACAAAGACCCCATTTTTAGGGAGAAGAACTCACTATTTGGCAAAAACTTCTGGGAAAATTGAAAAATAATAGGACACAATCTAGGTATAGATCAATGTCTTACACTGTGTACTAAGATAAGGTCAAAATGGGTACATGATTTAGACATAAAGAGTGACACCATAAGCAAATTAAAAGAGCAAGGAATAGTTTCCCTGTCAGATTTATGATGATGAGGAAGAACTGATGACCAAACAAGAGATAGAGAGCATTACAAGATGTAAAATAGAAAATTTTGATTATATTAAATCAAAAAGCTTTTGTACAAACAAAACCAATGCAACTAAGATTAGAAGAAAAGCAGAAATCTGGAAAACAATCTTTAATTTCTCAAATATATAGAGAACTGAATCAAATTGATAAGAATATAAATTATTCCCCAATCAAAACATGGTCAAAGGACATGAACAAGTAGTTTTCAGATAAAAAAAATCAAAGCTATCTATAGCTATATGAAGAAGTGCTCTAAATCACTTTTGATTAGAGAAATACAAATTAAAATAACTCTGAGATACTCACCACTATCAGATTAGGTAGAATGACAAAAAAGGAGTGATAAATGTTGGAGAAGATGTGGCAAAATTTGCACACTAATGCATTGTTGATAGAGTTGTGAATTGGAGAACATTTTGGAACTATGGCCAAAAGGTAGCTAACTTGTATGTATCCTTTGATCCAGCAATACCACTACTAGGTCTATAACTCAGAGTTCATTAAAAAGGGAAAAAGACCTATATGTTAAAAAATATTTGTAGCAATTCTTTTCATGATGGCAAACAATTGGAAACTGAGAGGATGCTCAATTGGGGAATGACTTAACAATCTGTGATATAGGATTATGATGGAATATTATTGTGCAATAAGAAATAATAAGCAGGATGCTCTCAGGAAGATCTGGAAAGATGTAAAGTAAAATGAGCGGAATCAGGAAAACATTGTACATAGTATCAACAACATCATGTGATGATCAACTATTTCTCAGTTCTTCTTAGCAGCACAATGATCCAAGACAAGTACAAAGGACTCATGAAGGAAAATACTATCCATGTCCAGATAAAGACTCTGAAGACAGATCAAAATACTTTGTGAATTTTCCTATTAATGTCCAAAGACTCAAAGGGAAACTGAGACTGGAATCTGGATTGATTATCTGAAGGATAATGGAAAAATCCCTGGATGTATACATATAAAACCTGCTCGCACTCTCTCTTTCTCTCTCTTTCTCTCTTCTTCTCTCTCTCCCCCTCTCTCTTTCTCTCTTTCTCTCTCTCTCCCTTTCTCTTTTCCTGAAGCAATTGGGGTTAAGAGATTTGCCCAGGGTCACACAACTAGGACATATTAAATGTCTGAGGCCAGATTTTAACTCAGATCCTCCTGACTTCAGGACTGGGGCTCTATTCACTGTGCCATCTAGCTGACCCAAAAACTTGGCTTCTTATTACAATTCTGCAACAAAATGCATTGCTCATAACTGAGCACAATTATCCTGATGACTGGTCCAATCCAGGCACAATATAGTAACTGAACTATTGCTTCTGACATTGTGTAAAAAGGCAGTCTATTAATTATTATTAACTTTTTTGGTCATCCCGTTGACTTACATCAAGACTGCAGTCCACCAAACCTTCCTATAGTATCCTTTTTCTTATCATCTTTTATCTACATTCATTACTCCCAACCTCTACTTGTATAATTGAATTTTGAACTCATTTTACCTCATTAAATATGCCCAATCATTCTAAGAAACCTGCTAAAAACTGTTGTTTCAAGGACAAATTATCTTTTACAGATTTGATTTCAACTCTTTTCCCTTTGCTTAACATGGTTTTGTTGTTCTTTCATTTTGTTTCTCTATCTCTTTTCTTTTTGAAACAATGATGTTCAGTGACTTGCCTAGTGTCTGAGGACAGATTTGAACTCCTTCATTTTCAAAGTCCTATCTGTCTTGATTCTTAATCAGTGGATCTATAGGCAAAGCAATATGCCCAAGGCCACATAAGTAACAAATAGCAGAGGCAGGATGCTTACCGAAAGATAGACTAAATCATATGGTTTAAGGATTGAAAGGTTTTTGCTCTCCTCCTCATGAAAAAAATGTTTCTCTTTATTGCCTGAAGAAATTCCCACATTAATCAACTCCTTTGGGTTTGAATCGCTAAATGTCCCTTGTTAAAATGTAAATATGTCATCTACAATGATAACACAATAAATAAGCTTATGAGTTCTTCAGCATAAATTATCCCATGAGCTACCTGATAGTTGAAGTTATAATTTGCCATTTTCAGTCTGGGAAAAACAGAGTGGTGATGGGAATATGGAGGAGGTGGGGACCTATTGCTAAACATACTGCAAATTATCTACATTGCTAAAAGTCTGGCTGTTGCTGGGAAAGAGTGGGACTAGGTAAAGAAGAGAGAGAGAGAGGAGAGGCAGAAGAATAACTGGCTCCCAGAATGGTGCTGTTGGCATCCTCTAAATTTTGTAGTATACACAGCAAAGTCTCAATTTCCCTACCCCAGTTATAATTCTAGCTAGCAGGCTCAGACAAAATTGGACATAAGAATAGATGAAGCTGTGTTGAAAAATGGATAGGGCATGAATCTGTAGAAGGATACTCCAGCATTTGGGATATCCTGAAGGTACTACATGCTGATACTTCTTTTCCCAGCCCCAAGAGTGGGGCAGAAGTAAGAGAAAAATGACCCTGCAATAAAATAAGGAAAGCCTTGAGCAGGAAGCCCTGTCTTCTCTACCTAACCCTGTATAGGAAAGAATACTGACCCTGAAGTCAGAGACTCTGGGTTCAAATATTGCCTCAAATGCTTATGTATATTGTTGCTATTTGATCATTTCAGTAAATGTCTGATTCTTCATGATCCCATGGACCTTGCACATCAACATTGTCCATGGGTTTTTTCTTCACAAAGATACTGGAATGGTTTGCCCTTTCCTTCTCCAGCTCATTTTACAAATAAGGAAACTAAAGTAAGCAGCATTAAGATACTTGTCCTAGGTAACACAGCTAGTAAATCTCTGAATTTGAAGTCAAGAAGATGAGTCTTCATAATTCCAAGCCCAGAAACTCTAACTACTGTACCACCAAGATGTGCTCTTCCTTCTATAATCTAAGGCAGATCGGTTAGCATCCCTAAGCCTCTAAAATAAGGAAAAGGACAAACATGTACAAAAATGTTTGTAGCAGCATTTTTTGTAGTGACTGGAAAATGAGTGTATGCTCATCAATTGGGGAATGAGTTAAATTAGGGTATATGAATGTAATGGAATATTATTGTTCTATAAGAAATGATGAGTAGTTTGATTTCAGAAAAGCCTGTAAAGACTTATGTGGACTAATGTGAAGTAAAGTGAGCAGAACCAAGAGATTATTGTACCCTGTAACAAGCTTATATGATGATCAACTGTGATGGATTTGGCTCTTCTCAACAATGAGGCAATTCAAAACAATTCCAAGACACTTGGGTTGAAAAATGCCATCCACATCCAGAGAGAAAACTATGAAGACTAAATGTGGATCAAAACATATACTTTTTCACCTTTTTGTTTGTTTGTATGTTTTCTTTCTCATGGTTTTTTTCTCCTTTCATGTGATTTTTCTTACACAAAATAATAAATATAATAATATGTTTATAAGGATTGTATGTTTTATTATATCAGATAACTTACTATCTTGGGAAAGGGGGAAGGGAGGGAGGGAGAAAAATTTGGAACACAAAGTTTTATAAAACTGAATATTGAAAACTATCTTTATGCATATTTGGAAAAATAAAATCCTATTATTTTTTTTTTAAATCCCTGAGCCTCAGTTTCCACACCTAAGGGGACTATATGATTCCTGAGGCCCTTTCTAGGTCCAACTCTGATGTTAATAGTTTTTCAATTATGAGTCCCTGTCTTAGACTCTATCTCTTCACAAAATTAGGGAATTGGATTGTAAATTCTCTAAGGTCCTTTCAACTCTTTCAACTCAGAAACACTAAAAATCAACTTTGACAAATCCATAATTGGGCCTAGTGCTGCCAGAGAGTTAATTATCAGCTGGAAGGAAGTCAGATAGCCAAGAGCACCACAATCTGAGAGGTGAAGGCCACTGGGGAAAAATATGGACCAGGATATTCCTAAAGCATCAGGGACTAGGGCCGGGAGGAGGGTCACCAACTCAGAGATTGTCTTAATAAACTCTTTGCAAAAAAGGACTAAAGACTCAGAAAAAAGATCAGGGGTAAAAGGCAGTGGAAATATTACAGATTTCAATTTGAGCAGTCAGTTATATTAAGTGCTCACCACGTACCTGGAGATAATTATTTTTTAAGGAAATCAGACTAAGGGGGAGAGACAACATACAAACAATCATGTACTATACAAAGGCAAAATGGAAGTCATTACCTTAATTTCTTTTTTTGCTTATTATTATTAATTTTCTTAGCATAATTCCAAATTGCTTTCTAGAAAAGCTGACCAATTTACATTTCCACCAACAAGTGTATTAGTATATCTGTCTTTCCACAATCCCTTTAATATCGACTTGTCCCAGATTGTGTCATTTTTGCCAATTTGCTGAGTGGGAGGTGAAATAACAAAAATATGTTGATTTGCATTTATTTCCCTTAGTAGTAACTTAGAACAATCTTTCATTTAATTATTAATAGTTTGAAGTTCTTGTCATTCAGTCTGAAATAGCCCAGGCAATAAAATTCAAGACAGCCACAATGAGGAAGATTTAGGATTTATTTGGTACCGAGCTCGGGACGGAATGGTCAAAATTCCGTAACTTCACAGCACTAAGGACAGCTTTTATAAACGTTTTTCTGTTACATTGGAATCTGTGATTAGCATTTTACAACAGGAGGGTGGGAGCAAGTATTAGATCAATCTTGAACACCGCCTGAGCACCACCCACCTGGAACAGATAACCTTAAGGGCATTGTTGACCCGGTTTTTTGAAATACAAAACAAATCCCCAATCTAACTAAGCAAACTTTCTTCTGCTGGCCCGAGGCGGGAAGGAGGGATTTGTCCTGTCCATTTCAAGTCCAATTCTTTCATTTTACAGATGAGAAAACTGAGTCCGAGGCACATTTAGTGACATAAATTGAAGAATGATCTCTTCTATTCAGGGATATAGGGTGGATTACAACTAAGCACAGGCCATTTCGTTTTTTAAAAACATTTTATCTGGATTTAAAAGTACATTTTATTTAAAGAAGAAAGATGGAAAGGAACTGAGAAAGATGCTGGGCAAGGGCCAGTCAGCATTAAAATATAAGAAAGCCTTGAATTTCTCCATTCCAGCAGCTCAAAATCTGGAGCTCCTTACTTTGTTTTCTTTATATATCTGCCCCTAGGCTCTGGGGAATTCAACAGCATTTCCATTTCCTTGACCTGGGAAATCACCTGCTCTGTTATCAGTAATTAAAGATTAGGTGATGTAGAAGGTCACCTTGAAAGCAGGCTTTCAGGAATCTTATTGGTCAGAAAATTGGCAAGCAGGCTCTGAACTGAAAAATCCTTTCTCCTTCTGACTCCTTTCAAGCCATTTAGTCCCCCAGCACTCCCTAAACATCTCATCCACCACTACTGAGGCAGTTTAGAATGTCACGGGGATCTCAGACCTTCCACTCTGGGGATTTTCGGATGGAATCTGACCTCTATCTGAATCTCAGAGTGGCAAAAAATAAGGCTGTGTCAGAAAGACCAGCTTCATTCTCTTGATACCTGGTATGAGTACAGTGAAAAGAACTCTGACATCAAAGTCAAGTCCTGCGTCCAAATCCCACCTTGCCCTTACTTACTACTTATTTGTCTTTGGGTAGATTTAATTTCTTTAGGGTTCATTTTTCTTCTCTTAAAGTTAGGATTTGGAATAGCAAACTATTGTCCTATAATTCTTAAATCTTTGTGCTGATTCTCCTGAAAGAAGATTACCAAGATTGTAAGAGAATATGGTGTTTCTCTCATAAGGATAAGAGACACCCTATTAGCTCAATTATTTTCCCCTCCTTATAACCAGACCACTTTTAGCTGGATTTGATGAATAAAATACCAGCAAAAAACCAGATCCCCAGTACCTCGGTGAGCCAGGGGGAGAAGCATTAACAGGAAGGATCTTTGTTGAATTTAAGTGGGCCTTTATTGCAGTAGGCCCTTGTTGCATTTCTTAAATTGACAGGATTATCTTGATCCCACAATTACTACATACAATTTTGAGACCAAACTATAGATGTGATCCCCCAAGGTTATTACTGCTTTCTGAGACAAGCATACCTTGCCTTTGACTCCTTTCTTATAAGAGGTCCCCATTCCCCCTTGTTAATCATGAGTTCTCCTAGGGAACTCAGCACACCATAAGCACCTTTCACATTGTAGATAGCAAGTTCTTTAGGAATTTTGCCCACTTACTTATCACAATAAAACTATTCTCCTTGAATAGAATTTGGATTTGAGTCTCTGAATTCATTACAGACAATTCCATTCTTGACTTCTTGAACCTTATCTGGTCCTTCTTCTTCCTTCCCCTCCCTCAATAAGAAGCTAGGAATTTGGCATAGGTTATACATGTGTATTTATGCAAAACATATTTCCATATAAATTATTCTGTGAAAGAAAACAGACCAAAAAAAAATAAGAAAAATAAGGAAACTATAGAAAAAAGTATCTTTGTTCTGCATTCAGGCTCTACCAGTTTTCTCTCTGTAGTTGGACAGTATCTTTTGTCATAAGAACTACAAAATTTTCTTAGATTATTGTATAATTGAGAGTAGCTGAGTTATTTATAGCAGATCATCACGTAATATTGCTATTACTGTGTGCAATGCTATCCTGATTCTGCTCATTTCACTTTGCATCAGTTTATGTAAGTCTTTCCAAGTTTTTCTAAGTACCCTAGTCATCATTTCTTAAAGCACAATAATATTTCATCATAATCATATATGATCATTTGTTTTGCCATTCTCCAATTGATGGGCATCCCCTCCATCTCCAATTCTTTGCCAACACTAGAAAGTTGCTATAAATATTTTTGTATACATTAATCTTTTCCCCTTTTTAAAAAAAACTTTTTGACATAAAGATGTAGTAGGCTAATGCTTGGTCAAAAGGTATGCATGGTTTAAAGCTCTTTGTGCTCATTTCCAAATTGCTCTCCAAAATAGTTGAATCAGTAAACAACTTTACAGTACTTCAGTGTTTTATTTTTCTGTACCCCTTTCCCCATTCATCACTTTCCTGACACATGTGAAGTAGTAGCCTGAAGTTGTTTTAATTTGTATTTCGTTCATTATTCGTGATTTAGAATATTTTTTTTCATGTTTATAGATAGCTTTGATTTCATTATCTGAAAAGTCCCTGTTCATATCCTTCTACCATTTATCTATTGAGGAATTATTTCTATAAATCTGACTCCATTTCCAAAATGTTTGAGAAATAAAATCTCTATCAGAAAAACTCACTGTAAATTTTTTTTCACATTAATGATTATCAATTATATATTTCCCTCCATCCTATTTTCCCATTAATCCAATTCTTTCTCCTTTTACTCTATTATCAAGTGTTTTGTTTCTGACTTTACCTCTCCCAAGCTGTCCTCCCTTCTATCAGTTTCTCTATGCTACTTCCCATCCTCTTCCTACTTTTCTGCATGGTAAAATAGATTTCTATTACCAAGTGAATGTGCATATTATTCCCTCTGTGAGCCAATTCCAGTGAGAGTAAGCTTAGTTCTTGTGCTCCCCTCTCCATTACTCTCATTTTCTTCTCCACTGTAAAATCTCTTGAAGGTTTCTTTTATATCAGATAATTTATCCTATTCCAACTCTCCTTTCCCATTCTCCCAGTGCATTCTTCTTTCTCATCATTTAATTTTATTTTTTAAAGACAATCATACCATTATATTCAACTTACTTTCCACTTTCTCTGAATATTCCTTCTAATTGCCCTAATAATTACAAAGTTTCTGGAATCTAAAAATAACATTTTCCCATGTAGGGAATATAAACAATTTAATCTTATTGAATTCCTTATGATTTATTTTTCCTGTTTATTTTTTAATGCTTTTTTTGTATCTTGTATTAGAAAGTCAAATTTTCTATTTGGTTCTGATCTATTCATCAAAAATGCTTGAAAGTCTTCTATTTCATCAAATATCCATTTTTTCCCTGAAGGATTATACTTCATTTTGCTGGGTAGATAATTCTTGGTCATAATTCTAGCTTTTTTGCCTTCTAGAATATCATATTTCAAACTTTTCAATCCTTTAACATAAAAGGTACTAAATCTTGTGTTATCATAACTATGACTCTACAATAATTGAACGATTTCTTTTTGCTTGCAGTATTTTCTACTTGATCTTGGAGGTCTGTAATTTGTCTATAATATTCCTGGGAATTTTCATTTTGGGATCTTTTTTAGAAAGTGATTGCTGGATTCTTTCAATTTCTATTTTACCCTATGGTTTTAGAATGTCAAGGCAGTTTTTCCTTGATAATTTCTTAAAAGATGATTGAAGAAAATAACACCTTAAAAAACAGAACTGCTTATAGAACAATAATACTCCATTAACATTCTTGTACCATAACTTTTTCAGCTATTTTCCAACTGATGGGCATCCAGTCAGTTTCCAATTTCTTGCCACTACAAAAAGAGCTACCACAAACATTTTTGCTCATGTGGGTCCCTTTCCCTCCTTTAAAATCTCTTTGGGATATAAGCCCAGTAGAAACACTACTGAATCAAAGGGTATACACAGTTTGATAACCTTTTATCATAATAACCATTTATCAGCATAGTTCCAAATTGCTCTCCAGAATGGTTGGATCAATTCACAACTCCACCAACAATGTATCAGTGTCCCAGTTTTCCCACATCCCCTCCAACATTCATCATTATCTTTTCCTGTCATCTTAGCCAATCTGAGAGGTGTGTAATGGTATCTCAGAGTTGTCTTAATTTGCATTTCTCTGATCAATAGTAATTTAGAGCACCTTTCACATGACTAGAAATCATTTTAATTTCTTCATCTGAAAATTGTCTGTTCATATCCTTTGACCATTTATCAATTGGAAAATGGTTTGAATTCTTATAAGTTTCAGTCAATTTTCTATATATTTTCAAAATGAAGCCTTTATCAGAACCCTTGAATTTAAGATTTTTTTCCCCAGTTTATTGCTTTCCTTCTAATTTTGTCTGAATTGGTTTTGTTTGTACAAACCCTTTTTAATTTAATATAATCAAAATTATCCATTTTGCATTCAATAATGTATTCAAGTTCTTCTTTGACCATAAATTCCTTCTTTCTCCACAGATCTGAGAGGTAAACTATGCCTCATTCTCCTAATTTGCTTATAATATCGCTCTTTGTCTACATCATGAACCCATTTTGATCTTATCTTGGTATAGGGTGTTAGGTGTGGGTCAATGTATAGTTTCTGCTATATTAATTTCCAATTTTCCCAGCAGTTTTTGTCAAATAGTGAGTTCTTATCCCAAAAGCTGAGGTCTTTGGGTTTGTCAAACACTAGATTGCTATAGTCATTGACTATTTTGTCCTGTGAATCTAACCTTTTCCACTGATTAACTAGTCTATTTCTTAGCCAGTACCAAATGGTTTTGATGACTGCTGATTTATAATATAGTTCTAAGTCTGGTACATCTGGGCTACCTTCATTTGCATTTTGTTTCTTTTTTTTTTTTAACATTTTATTTTATTTCATAATAACTTTATATTGACAGAATCCATGCCAGGGTAATTTTTTTACATCATCCCTTGCACCCGCTTCTGTTCTGATTTTTCCCCTTCCTCCCTCCACTCCCTCCTCTAGATGGCAAGCAGTCCTATATATGTTAGATATGTATTTGCATTTTGTTTCACTAATTCCCTTGAAATTCTTGATCTTTTGTTCTTCCAGATGAATTTTGTTATTATTTTTTCTAGTTTTGTAAAGTAATTTCTTGGGAGTTTGATTGGTATATACTGAATAAGTAGATTAATTTAGGCAACATTGTCATTTTTATTATATTCTCTCAACTTACCCATGAGCACTTCACATTTTTCCAAGAAATTAAATTTGACTTTATTTGCAAACACTATTTTTAACCTTGTAACTGTAACAAGGGTCCCTGCTCCCCTCTGTTAGCAAACTTTATTGTTTATTCCCCTCCTTGCACTGGGACTAAAACCCAGGACTGCAAGTAAGATCCAAGTACAGTGGTACCTCAGTACTTTTTGCTAATTGGTTTCAAAAGGCATGATGAGTGGCAAAAACAATGAATAATGAACCAATTTTTCCTATAAGAAAGACATCTTCAGTCCACAGATTTGTCATTTCTTCTCACCCAATTCTCCAAAGGGACAAGTGGGACTTTCAGTTGTAGAGAAACAAATCAGCCCAGCCCAGTTTGGTTATTCCCTCTTGACCCAACTCACTTTCTGAGAGGAATCAGAATCTTTATATTCTCCCCCTATTTCAACCTGCCCAAGCTTTCTTGGGGAAAGGGAACCCTGGATTTGAAGGAAGGTGCTTTGTTCCTATGCCAGGGCTGCCAGGGGTCCTGCATTCTCAGCTGCTTCCACCTCTACCTGGGCTCCAGCTACTGCTAGTGATGCTGCTCCTGCTCCTCCTGCTTCTGAGCACACTGGTCACTCCATATCCCTTCTAATACTATTGCTTTGGGAGCCAGGAGACTATTCTATAGTTCATATCATTTTGTAGGAACTGCCCTCCAACCTTCTGATCAGTGTGCACAACGTCAGCATCACGGGCTCCAACCTGAGAGTCCTGCACATCTTCATGGGGCAGAAATGCCCATGGCAGAAAGCAACAGCATCAGCAGGGGCTGGATACATGCATGGCCAATCTCACATCCTTGCTGCTCAACCAAGACAATAACCAAGTACCAGGAAAGCGTCAAGTTCTGAAGCAGTTTTTCTCATAGAAATGTATCAAATACTGAATTCA
Source organism: Antechinus flavipes (assembly GCF_016432865.1). Classification (NCBI taxonomy): domain Eukaryota; kingdom Metazoa; phylum Chordata; class Mammalia; order Dasyuromorphia; family Dasyuridae; genus Antechinus; species Antechinus flavipes. Next base: position 316,062,562 of record NC_067399.1, on the reverse strand, counting down.
ATTTGTTTAAAAGCAGACGAATGCCAAGGTACCACTATATAGCCAATGAAACAGAGTCTTGCCCCTGGATTGAGAGATCTGGAAATTGCCAATGCTGCCAGTGATTCAGTTATGCTGTGATCTACTGGTTTGCTGGGTCCTGGTCTACACTCACAGAATCTACAGTAGATTATGTCCTTCTCTCACCCTGCTGCAACAGATTTTTCCTGCTGACTTTCTAAGTAGTCTTTGGCTGGAAAATGGTTTCACTCCACATTTTTGTAAGATCTGCCACTCTAGACATTGTTTGGAGTCATTTAAACGTATTTGGAAGAGTTTGGGGGAAAGCTCAGGGGAACCCTTGCTTTTACTCCACCATGTTGTCTCTGCCTCCCATTGTGTTTTAAATGAAACTACTTGACTATGCCTTTAAATCTAAATCTGGCTTTCATTTAATGACCAATAACAGCCCCATCCTAAGCCTCTGTGATCCATTGTTTAGGTTTTGATGGCTTAAAATGAGTATAAAGAAAGAAATAACTTTCTGTTCTGTCCAGAAACTCTAAGGATCTTTTCCTCTTATTCTGATATCTTTGTGAAGCTAATTAAGTTGAGACAAAACTTTTACCTAGCCCTTAGTCATTGAATGACCATGGCCTCAGAAGAACTGAGACCTGGGAAAGACTTTAGGTCAAAGTCACACTGCATCCTAGGCCATCACCTAGCAGGACCTTTGTCTTGCCCTTTGTTTTGCCACTGGACTTTGAAGACTCTGGAGGAGAGAGTGAGGATGATGATTTTGCCCAGCTCTGCAACTTATATCCAATTCATGACATACCAAGACAACACCCTCTTGATGTCCTCTTAGAGGGAAGAAGGATGAACAACAAAGTATGATCCACTGGTTATACCTTGCCCTAGATTGGTTTGAAAACCCTGACCCAGCCAGATCCCAACTCCCAATCTCACTCTTCCCTAAGAACTCTGCTTCCTTCCCACAAAGAATGATTATGGCTGCTGAGTTTCCAAAGATTCTGGATAGAAAGAATAACCCTTAAAATTAAGCATATGATCTCCTCTTATTTCTTTGGTCTAAATAATGTTATATCTGCAAGAACCTACAACTATTTTTTAAAACTTCTGGTACCAAATTATTTTTTAAAGTTGCACTTTCATAAAGGGAAGGTGCATTGCATAAGTTAAGTACAGATTTCCCATGACAGCCTTTATCTCATCTTTAGTATAGATGCACCCAGAGAACTTTTGGAAAGAATTACCCTTGACATTCTGTTTTCTCAACTATGATAGGAATAGCACTTTATACATAATAGACATTCAAAAACTATTTAGATTGTTTGTTCATATATTAGAATTGATTAATTAATTTTTTTTCTAGGACAGATACCCTGAATGATTCATCTGAAGAATCCTGGAAAATCTCACTGCCCAAGCACTAAAAGAGCCTAGCACAATTTAACTCTGATATCCATACCACATAGCTTCCTATTCTCTACTTTCAGGAATATCCTAACCTGGCTGAAACTCTAGAAAGAGATTTCCCCTATAAGGCTGTTTGTTGCCTTCCCCGATACCACAAGCATGAGCCAAAGCTTCCCTCTCCCCTAGTAAAGGAGTTGCATTAAATCAATTGAACCAAGCTACTTCCCTGTCTCATAATTAGTGGCCAAAATCAAAAATAAGCAAATTAACAACAAAAATGAAGTCAAAGGCCTCCATTAGTCTCACTGGGCCCAAGAGCCAATGACTGCCAGATAATCTGAATCAATTACTCAAATAATGGGAGGGTAGGCAATTTATCATCTGCAGGGATAAGGGAAGTGAGAATAAGACCAGCAGGCACAAAGGAAAGAATGATAGGGTTGACTAGCCTCCAAAATCAACCCTCTTTTTTAAAACTATTTTCCTGTCCTAAACTACATACTCTCCCAGGGTGAATACTAGCCCTGTACCTTATTAAAGTAACTGGCTGCTTACTTAAGTGATGCCACAAGGTCTTGTCAGCTTCTAAGTATCTCCTTCATCAACCTGCCAGGAATCTCTGCCAAGAGAATTCATTTGTTGAATAATCAATCAACCAAAAAATATTCATTCAGGGCCTCTCATGTGCTAGACACTGTGTAAGAGGTTGGGGATAGAAATATAAAGAATGGATAAACCCTACTTTCAAGGAATTTATACAGGAATAGAGGGCAGGGGAGAGAAGAATATTGGAGATATATGGAAACAAATATTTATTAGGGGCCTACTTGGTGACAAATATTGTGCTTTACAAATATTATTTGATTTCATCCTCATCAAAGAACAGGTGCTATTATTCCCATTTTGTAGATGAGGAAACTGAGGCAAAAGTTAAGTGACTTATCCAGATCATGCATGTTTTAAGTCTTTGAAGCCACATTTGAACTCAAGCCTTCCTGACTCTGGGCCCAATATTTTATGCACTTTATACCCTAACTGCATAAAAAAGCATTTGCAAAATAAATATAAAGAAAATTTCTACAAAGTCAGGGCATCATAAAGGTCATTTACTCTATTATGATTGTTGAAAAGGTGAAGATTCTTGGGTTTAGTTGCAATGATTTTTGCATCCAATATTTAAGAAACAGAAAAGGAGAATTCTTTGCTAAGACAAGGTTATAGGATTCTACGTGAATAGTTGGATTGCCATGATTACCATCTTATCATCATTCTCTACTTTAGCAGAATGGTATCTTCAGTAATAAATATGTATCCATGGGATTATACTCTGCATTAAGTGGAAAGAATGGAAATGAGAAGGAATGATTGCATTTCTTTTCCACGTAAAAATAGAAAGGGAACATATCTGCCTTCTCATCTGCCTTTCAAAGTTCAACTAAAATGTCACTTTCCACAAGAAACATTTTCTGTCTCAATCCACTAGAACCTTCCCTTCCACTCTAGCATCTTCTACTCTCTCTGTATTTTGTATTGACTTATTTATACCTGTGTTGTCTTTCCATTGAGAATGTAAGCTCGTTGAAAGCAAGAACAGTTGTTGCCTTTCTTTATTCTATAGCAAGCACTAAGTTCAATGCCTGGTATGTAGTAAGTGCTAAATAAATGTTGATTAAAGGGAAGGTCATTTACTAATTAAACTGTTGTATATTAGTTGGGGAGTGAATATGTACTGGGAGAAAGAGAAAGAAGCTTTGGAAAGTTAGGAAGGTGGATCTTGGGAAGCAGGGCTTGGGATCCTTTGTTGTGGTTGTTCTTGACTCCATTTGGGGATTCCTTGGCCACGGTACTGAACTGCTGTGTTGTTTCCTTCTCTAGCTCATTTTATAGATAAGGAAACTGAGGAAAACTGGATTAAATGACTTGCCCACGGTCACCCAACTAATAAGTATCTGAGGCCAGATTTTAACTCAAGAAGATGAGTCTTCCTAACTCTATATCACCTCCCTGAGGTCATGATCCTCAATCTTTGTTGTTCAGTCATTCAACTGAGCTGACTCTTCTTAATACCATGGACCATAGCACTCCAGGCCCTTCTGTCTTTCACTGTCTCTCAAAGTCTGTCAAAGCTCATGTCTAATGTTTCCATGATACTATCTATTTTGCTCATTCTCTGCCATCCTCTTTTCCTTTTGCCTTCAATCTTTCCCAACATTAGGGTCTTTTCCAATGAGTACATCTTATTCTAACTCATGGCTAAAAGTATGTAAAGTTTAGTTTTGGTATTTGACCTTCCAGTGAATAATCTGAATTAATCTCTTGATTTGATCTCCTTGCTAGCCAACAGATTCTCAAAAATCTTCTTCAGCACCACAAGTCAAAGACATTGATTCTGTGGTGCTCAGATTTCCTTATAGTTCAACTCTCACAGCTATAAATTTTAGTGGAAAAAACATAACTTTGACTTTACATCCCTTTGCTATTCATATTTGCCATGCTAAGGAGCAAGTGTCTTAATTTCATGGCTATAGTTGCCATCTGAAGGGATCTTCGAGTCCAAAAATACAAAAACCTGATACTGTTTTCATTTCTTCTCCTTCTATATGCCAGAAAGTAATGGGACCAGTTGCCAAGATCTTAATTTACTTGATATTAAGCTTCCAGTTGGTTTGTACATTGTCCTATGTATTTTATCAAAAACATCAAATATTTTAATCAAATAAATCAGGCTCAATTTATATTTAGCCTTAAACTAAGGTTTTAGGATCATAGGCTTTAGGGCTGGAGGGAACTTTAGAGATTATTCCATACAACACTTTCATTTTACAAATGAGGAAATAGAGGCCCTGGGACATAGTTTGACTTGCCCAGGATCAATCAAGAGTAAGTAGCAGAGCCAAAATTTCAACATAGATGCCCTAGTTATAAATTCAGGGTGTTAAGTAACTGGAAGTCTAACTTCACAAACTTAACTTTGTCACTCTCCTACTGAAGAGTCTTCAGTGGCTTCCTATTGCTTCTAGGGGAAAAAATCCTTAATTTGTCATGGAAAGCCTCTCATTGACTGACTCCAACCTCCCTTTCCAGACAATTCAAACTTCCCTCTTTACATTCTCTATGATTCAGGCAAACAGTCTACTTACTCTTTTCCAAATTTGGCATTCCATGTCTGGAATATCTAGAACATGATCCCTCCTCACTTCCAACTCCTAGAATACTTACCTTCTTTCCTTCTGAGGTTAACTCAGATACTGCAGTCTACAGGAAACCTTTCTTTATATTCCTAGGTATTAATCTTCTCTCCTTCCTCAAAGGTTCATTCATTTTTTAATCTATGTAAATACTGTATTCTTGAAGTAGAAAGAAAGCCTCTTGAGGGCAAGAACTGTTTTTCATTTATACTTTATGTCCTCAGCATTTAGTACAGTGACTACTGAAATTTGGGAAAGGCCAAGGTCTCCCACTGCATTCAGAACCATTGCCAGTCATCTTGATCTATGTCTTGCCCATGGACTCTGATAACTTTGAAGGAAAGAGTGAAGTTGATGACTTTGTACAATCCTACCTCGCTTAAATCCAATTCATTTGCATCTTCCTGATGTCATTGGTCCTCTTCAAGAACAAGGATGAGTACCAACAATTAGGGGACTTCAACATTTATATTAATTCCTTCTTACCTTCCCTGTAACTGTGGAAGGTAATACCATCCTCCTATTCCCACAGGCTTAGAACCCAGGATTCATTCTGGATTCCTCACTATCTCTCACCCTCCATATCCCAGCTGTTGCCACAATCTGCCTATTTCACTTTTGCAATATCTCCAGAATACATTCCTTTCTCCTCTCTGACATTGCCACCATTCTTATAAAATCTGGATTGTTGCAATAGCCTGCTGGTGGATCTGCCTGCCTCAAGTCTCTCCCTACTTCAATGCATCTTCCAGACAGTGATTTGTGTAAAGTGTAGATAAACTCCAGCAACTTTATTTTACTTCTAGGAGCAAATACAAAATTTTGTATTCAAAATCCCCTTATTACATCTTACTCTTCAATTTAGAAACTTGTTTTTTTGATTATCTCATAAACAAAACATTCCATCTTAACTCTGGGCATTCTCTCTGGTTGTCTTCCATTCCTGGAATGCTATTCCTCCTCTGGCTTCCTTTAAGTTCTCTCTCACTTACTTTAAGTCCCAACTAAAATTCCAGGAAACTTTTCTCAACTACTTTAATTTTTGTGTCTTCCCTCTTTTAATCATTCCCTATTTTCCCCCTAAATAGCTCTCTTTGTATATATTTCTTTTCATGTTCTCTCCCCCATTAGGGACTATATCTTTCCTCTTTTTGCAGCTCCAGTGTTTAGCACTGTGCCTTACCACATAGTAGGATCTTAATAAATATTTATTGCTTTGATTTCATTTGAATAATGTGCTAAGTACCTGGAGCTAATATTTCCAGGAAAAAATGACACTGTTCACAATAAAACTTCAAAATATTAGAGGTAAAGGTAGTACTTGCAATAAAATGTCCTCTTTAGATCTTCTCAAGGCCTTTGTCAGGAATACAAACTCAAGTCCCTGACAGAGTTACTCTTTGGAGCATAAAGTCTATTTATTTTTGCTTGCTCTGTTGCTAATGGACCTGACGTTTGTGCATTGCTAGAAAAAGAAACAATAAAATGCACAATTAAAAGAGTTGCTAATGCCTCCTGGAAAGCTCCTGTTCTCTAGAGGTCACATTTCCCCATGAATTCATTACCCTTGGAAAATGTCCCCACAGTATTCAGATGGGGTCTTTAATAGGCTCATTCTCCAGGACATCTAGTTGTAGACCCCATGGCCAAGGTATCTACCACCCCTAGGCAGGCATTTTTGAACTGCAGTCAGTAAAGATGGAGGTAGGGGAGAAGGGGTGAAGAAAAGGAGAGAGAAAACCCTGTGGCCTATCAGTGGAGTCATGTCTTTCAACAGACATTAATTATGCATCTACTGTATATACTGGCTGTGTGACTTTGAGCAAGTAACTCAACTTATTGATGTCTCAGGCAATCCCTAAGACCATAAGTTGCAGAAAGGATAATAGCTTGCACTGGAGATAGGAATATCCTCCCTTGGAAGTCCCACACACTAATGAAATCACAGGCTCAATATCTACCTTATCCCTTATATACCCTACTATGTATAGAATACAACAATAGACACTAGGAAAAATACAAAGAAAGATATTATTCCTGCCCTCACATTGTTTACAATGTAGAAAAATGATAAATCTCTGTATTATGCAATAAATGTGTTAAGGAACTGAACTAGAAAGTTATATGAGGTCAGGGGAAGGGGGCAAGTTGTCACCAATAATTAGGAGGAGATGGCATTTGAGTTGAGCTTTTAAAGATTCCGCATTCAAAGAACTCAAATTCCTTTAATAGGAATAGTTGATGAAAAGAGGACATTCTAGGCATAGTATGAGCAGTCTGGGAGATAGGAAAATACAGGGCATTTGGGCAAGGTTAGGAAGAGAGCAGAAAATATGTGTAATATAATAGGATATTATAACATGAATAATATATATTATGTATTTAATAGCATATTATAATATATGTCATCATATATATTATATTATATAGGACAGGAATAATATATATTATATAAGTGGAATATTATAATAGAAATGTGACCCCACATTCCCATAGGGATAGATGAAGAAGGAAATAAACAAACTACCAGAAATCTCAAACACTAGAAAAAGTCATATGAAATCTCTTTACAATGCAATAGGAAGAATACAGAAGAGAGAATTGAAGAGTATATTCATATGATCATAGGTTTCATTCTGAAAGGACATAAAGTACAATCCTCTCATTATACAGATGAAGCAACTGAGCCACAGAAAAGTTAAATGATTTGTCTAGGTTCACACAGCTAATAAGTGCATCTCTGTCAGGATTTGAACTGAGGTCTTACTGTTGGCTAGTTTATTGTCCTTTCCCCATAGCACGTTGCCTTTCCCATGAATGAGGATGATTAATCAAGCAGTGATGAATTGGGGATAACAGAAGAGAGGCAGAATAACTTGTTAAAAGTCTATTGTAATAGTCCAGAAAGATGGTTATGAGAGTCTATATATTAGGATGATAGAAGTGAGAGGAGAAAGAAGGGAACAAAACGGGAAGATTTTATGAAGGCAGAATCAACATTAACAGGTTGGAGAGGAGAGAGTGAGGTTTATGATTTTGCACAACTCTTGACTCACCTAAATCCAATTCACTAGCAAGTCAAGACATTACTCTCCTGTAGCCGTTGGTCTTCAAGAAAGAAAAATGAACAACAACAGCAACAACAATATGTATATGAGAACTGAGATAGAGGGGAAAGTCAGATGGCCACAACACTTTGAACATGGGAGAGAAGATAATGGTAGTGCCACAGAAATAAATAGCAAGAGGAAAAGAAAGAACAGACTTATAAGAAAGATGATGGGCTTAGTTTAGACATAGTTAGCTTAAACTTCCAAAGGATGTGTCCTGTAGATAGAGATATGGGTCTAGAAGAAAGATCAAGAATAGGGACACAGAACAGGAATTATCTACATAGATTTAGTCTTTGAAATCATGAGAGTGAAATGATATTGCCAAGAGAAAAAATTAAGAAAATATTCACATTAAGAAACAAGGAAGATGATGAGGAAACAGGAAAGGAAATCAAGAGAAATTAAAAAAAAAAAGCAAGATAGAGTAGTGCTTTTGATGCTAAAGGAGAGAATGTGTTATATGAAAGAAAAGGCATCAAGTAAAGACCAATTTTTCAAGGATTTTCCAGGAAGATAAGGAACAAAGAAATGAATCAGTAGCTAGAAGAGTTAAGAGAAGGCTTTTTTAAAAATAAGAAGTCCTAAGAATACTTATAAGTGGATATACAAGTGCCAGTAGGATGGAAGATAGTGAAGATGCAAGAGAGAGGGAGATGACTGCTGAATCAAGATCCTGGAAGGGGCAGGAATGAAGGAACACAAGGACATAATTAGAACTTTAATGAGTCTTAGTAAAGAGTAGAAACACCTCTTTTTTAGTTATCAGATGGAAGAAAGGGAGTACATACAATGATGTTAAAAAGTTTTGGAATATAGAAGTGAGAAAGCTTTCACTGAATGAAAAACATTTATTGAGCACTTAGTCTATACAGTATTAGTGATATAAACAACAAAGCAAGACAATCTCTATTCTTGAGGGGGAAATGATGTATAGAAAAATGACTTCAATCTTATCATTGAATTAGAAGATTAATCATATGTAGGATGGGATCTATAGGATAAAAAGTGATTTTTTAAAAAAGTGCAAAATAGTTATTGTGAAACTTTTTTTGATAAATAGAAGGAGGTTAGAAGAGGAGAATTGTCAAGATACATTGAAAAATTATCAGGGTTATATACCATAAATGTGTAATGTATGGAATCAGTTCCCATTTCACGACTTTATCTTCAGTGATGTTCAGTAGCTCTGGAAGACAAGCAAAGAAATCAGACAGTAGGATTTTCCCAGAGTTGAGGAATCACAAGCTGGGAATAATATATAATGGAGAGATATGAAGGAATCATTCTATGGCAATAACTAGTAAAATATTAAACATAAAACATCAAGAGAGCATATTGTGAAGTCAAGACTGGGGGTAGAGGCAAGAAAAACCAAAGCCCAGGAGATGGATTAGAAGAATTGAAATGAATAAAGAAATTAAAAATTATAGAAGAACAAGATATAGATAGGTAGAGAAAAAGAAGATGAAGATTTCTTGTTATGGAGTTCTGTGATAGAACTGACTGAGCATATTGTTACCTTCTAGCTAAACTAAACTAAACCGTTGTTAATACAGACTACAACCTTCTCCCAGAAATCTCAGCTTGTAGAAGTTAAGTCAAGCAGTAGCAAAAATTTTCAAAGTTATAAAACAAGTAACTTCATATTGCTTTGGATACAAAATGGGTAGTATGATTAGATAAACAGATAGAGAAGACATAGATAGATAGATAGATGTATGGATAGATAGATGATAAATAAATAGATGGATGGATGGATGGATAGGTAATAGGGATAGATGATATAGATAGAAAGATAAATAAATGACAGAGATAGATTGATGATAGAGATAGATCAATAGATTAATAGATAACTTTAGAGCATTTATTAAGCATTTGCTATGTGCCAGGTACTGTGCAAAGCACTGAGGATGCAAACACCAATAAAACAGTCCCTGTCCTCAAGGAGTATAGATTCTAATGGGAGAGAATCACAGATAAGATAAAGGGGAAATGGAAGGTGGGGAAGAGTACCTGGGTAAGGTCAAGATAGTTGTCTGGGAGATGGAGAAATCTTGAGAGTGAATGAAAGCAGGGGAATTTCATATCAAAGATACACTACACAGAACCAGCTCTATGCAAAACTTTATTCAGCACCCAATTTGTCTCCCAAAACCTTCATGCTGCCTCTTGCTACCCAGGATTTTCTTCTGTCATGCTACCCTTCACTAATATTTACTCTTTAGCACCCCAAGTACCAACCAGCTAAGCTGATAAGCATCTGTGTACTAGTGAGAGAGCTGTTGATGGCCAGGTAATATTTTTTTCACATTATAACTGGAGACCTAAGAGATCCATGCTTTTCCCTTGTCTAACCTATCAGTGACTCCAGTAAGGCAAGAAGGAAGAAAAAAATGGTGCCAAGTGGAATCTGGCTCTCAGCAGAAACTAACTCAGATTATTGCATAGTGTGACCTGAGAGGTGCTGAAAGGCACCTGCTGCCCCAAGGGACCAGCCCCTCCAAGTTGGTATAACCTTGAGCCACTGAACGAAAGCAGAAAACATGTCCCAGCATTGACAGTAAAAATCCCATGGAACAAATGATGACAAATCTGACACGGCTTGTGAGTTGTTTTTTTTCCTCTCTCTCTCTGATATCCAAGTCAGCCCAGAGATGGGATGGAGCTGACAATGGGATGGGAGATGGACCAAGAAGACAGAGCAGATGGTGAAAAGTCCAGACAGTGACGTTAAAGGAGAAGAAACCAAGGGAAAAAAACAAACAAAAAAAAAATCAAGGGAAACCCAAAGGACCTGCTCTTCCTGAGCTGAACTTGCAGCTTTGACAAAGCTGACTTTAAGGCGACCTTCAACAGAGCTTCTTAGCAATGTACACCGGGCAATCGCTGGTAAATCTTTATTAATTTTAATTGGCGGCACCCATTTATAAGAACCATTAAAAAGGATAAATTGAGCCCATCCGGCGTAATGTCTTTTGTTAATTAGTTTGTCAGCACTGTTTTAATATCCCCTAATGACTTCATATTTCAGACCTGACATTAAAGGAGACACTATGAGAAAGGAAATGGTCTTATCACAGTGTACTATACCGTTTTTCTTTTTTGAACAAAAAGTGTCCTTCCAAAAGCTGACCAAGGTTAGATGTCACTTAATTCAGAGAGGTAGATGCTGGAGGACTTTTAAGGCCTTGATTCCATGCCCCAACCCTGACACCCCCTCTTTACTCTGCCTTCCTGTTTCCCACAAGCCCCACTACACCCCATATTCCCAAAGAGCCCAAGAATCACAAGAATATATATAGAAAGAATCAACAAGAAACGAGTGTTTTCTAGGACAGGGACCCAGGGATTCCTTCTTATCTTGTTTGTCACAGAGTTTCCCTCAAAAGCTAGTGTTAGTTCTCTGTTTTAACAGAATAAAGAAAAGAAAAAAGGTCAAGATGACAAGAATCAGAGATGGCTTATGGGACTTGATGATAGGGTCCTTTGTAGTCTTAATTTTAGAACAGGGTTCTTAACCATAGGTAGATTTCAGGAGGTCTGTGTACATGGATGGGAAGAAATTATTTCTTTATTGTCTATACCTTCTAATTGAAATTTATCATATCCATCAATTATGAATGTATGAATTATTATTGTGAGAAGCAGTTCATAGACTTCACCAGACTGCCAAAAGTGTTCATGACACCAAAAACATTAAGAACTCTTCTCTGGAGGGAAATAAAAGCCAAAATGGCTCAAATAATTTCAGTTATTAAGTATGTTTTACACACACACACAGACACAATGATTTTTCTAGTTTACCTAAAATTTCTCTAATTATCAGACTCTCTCTTCCCTAGCCATGTCCCTTCTTCCTACTTGGCTTCTCTTTAGTTTTATTCTGGTAAACTCTCTCTGACTCATACCTGAATGTTTTATCTTCCAGGTTGGGCCTTTCTGGTTTCATAGCTTTGGGCTGCCTCTCCAATTGGGTTAAAGACGACACCAATCAGAACTACCTGAACAGCACTTGGGCTCTCCTCATTAAACATTTGAGTAGCTATTTCCCAAGTGAGACGAGAATCCTGGAAACTACAGATTTGTCTGAGCTTCCTAAAAGCATAGACCTAGGAGTTCTAGAACAGCAAGGACTCCTTCTTCTTGTCACAGCTGGAAAATAAGGATGCTTGAGGATCCTTGGTGACATCCCTGGTTTTCTCCCTTCCTTTCATCTTCCCAGGCCTTCTTCAGAGATGTCACGTTTCCCAGGATGGTGGACTATTTGCTGCTCACTCCACTACACTGGGTATTTCTAATTAGACTATGTCATTTTTCCTTAAATATGGCAAATGACAATGTCTGGCATTAATTAGTTCATCAGATTCTTCAATTGGTAACTAGGTGACAATGAGCAGAATACTGAGAGTCAACAAGCTGATAATTTTTTAAAGTGGTGCCCATCTCTTCATGACTTTTTTTTTTTTTGGCAAAGATACTGGAGTAGTTTGCCATTTTCTTCTCCAGTTCATCTTATAGATGTGGAAACTGAAGCAAACAGGTTAAGTGACTTTCCTAGAGTCACACAGACTGAAGGCAAATCTGAACTCAGCTTCTCCAGACTCTAAATCTAGCACTCTATTCACTTTACCACATAGCTGCCACATATTGACTTAGAAATCCACAATTTAACATTACCTGTATTGCATTGCATTTTTATTTATTTTGCTAAACATTTCCCAATTATATTTTAATATGTTACTGTCCCTATCCGAATGTGTTGCAAGTTGCTTTGTAGCTAACTGATCATGAGTTTGACATCTCTGGATGTTTTAGTAAATAAGAGTACTATACTCGGAATAAAAAAGAAAGGAGTTTTGAATTCTGACACAGATACAAATTTAGTGAACTTGGACAACTTACTTAAGCTATCTGAACTCAGTTTCCTTACCTGTAAAATGAGGATAATAACAAAATCTACTTCACAGAGTTGTAAGGATCAAATAAGATAGTACAGGCAGGTCATTTTGCAAGTCTATAGTGCTATATAAATGTGAGCTTTTAAAAAATTATTTTTATTCCAAAGAAAGTTAGGAAAACTGTCAAAAGAGCAAGCAGATATGATAGAGAATGTGGGAGGATTTATCTACTTTATCAATTTAGTCCATAGTGAAGGAGTATATCCAAGCGTATGTTAGTAAATGTTTAGCCATCAGTATTCTATGTTTGTGTGTGTGTGTGTGTGTGTGTGTGTGTGTGTGTGTGTAGAGAGAGAGAGAGAGCTCCTCACAATTTAAAAAAAGTATCTCTACTCTAGAAAAGTTTCACCTACCACTTTCAGTTGTTTTTCAATCCAGCTCTTCATGACTCCCATTTGGGTTTTTCTTGGCAAAGATACTGAAGTGGTGAGTCATTTCTCCCTCCAGCTTATTTTACAGGTGAGAAAACTGAGACAAACAGGATGAAGAGATTTGCCCAAGGTCACACAGCTAGGAAGTATCTGAGGCTGGATTTTAACTCAGGAAGATGCTCTATTCACTACCTACCTTACATGCAATAAACAACTAGAAAATCTCTCTGGTCTCCTGGAAGCTACCCCATCAGGGAGCTGGCAAAGATAAAGAAAGAAGGTGACATCTTGTCACCTTTCAAATATGTCTCTGGTGATCATTTTAACTTAATCATAGAACAATAGAAAAAATTACTGATTTGAGATGGGACTCTCATTTCTCTTTTTTCTCACCCACAATAAGTAAGTCTTCATCAGAAGGAAGACAAAGCTATCCCAGGAACCTGATTGCCCCTACTTTCCCTTTTTCAGCTTCCTGATCATCTAGGGGGATAAGTCCCCTCCTATTTTTAACCTGAGCCTCTCAGACTTGGTGTTTGTCTGAAACCATGCAAGTGACCATACTTGATGATTTATTGACCAGATGCATTTCAAAACGAGGAGGGCAGAATCCAAAGAAACTAAGTGACATCCTTGTTGCATATTCTTGCTGTGTTAGGGCAAAGTAAACCTTCTTTGTTAAATGTTCAATGATTTACGATTGCCTCATTTTATCATAACATCAAAACTGAACTAAGAGGGGCTGGCAATAAAGCAGTACCTCCCACAATTTGTCATTAGCAAATCCAAATTCAATTTTGAAGCCTTATTCTGCCTAAGTGACTCTATTGGGCATTTAACTTTGCTGGATCTATTTTCTTAATTGAAAAATGAAGAGGAGGAACACTTAGGGTCTTTTCACAGCCAGGTTGATGATTACTTGTTTACCTATGTGTAAATGGAGAAGACATTCTGCTAGAGAAGGCATTCCCTTAGGTCTGGTATAGAAGAGGGTTTAATAAATAAGAGGCCCCCATTACAATTTCCCTGCTGTGTCCATCCAGTTCATGGGTAAGGCAAAAATAAATAGATCTAATATTTGGTTTTTGCAGAAGAGCTGTTAAAAAAAAAAACCTGATGAAGGAGAAAGTCTCTGTCCCACATACAAAATGTTTTCTATCTTTCCACCTATTACTCCATTCACCCCAACTTTTTTTCCTGCCCCTGAATCATTCACCTACCCATCTCCCAAAAACAGTTTTCTTTTTTAAAAGACCCAGTGAAGAAAGTTCTCACTACCAGAGTCTTTGGCACAGTCACATAGTTCAACATGGATATGGTTTTATCATTGGAAATGACATTAAAATGAAATATTATGATCCACTTTGCCGCTGTATCCTAGGGACCATTGAACCTTTTCCTCTGACTTACAAGAAAAACTTTCTTTAAGTGCTTCCTCCTCCAAGAAATTGTGAATTCTCTGAGATCATTGATGTCCTATTCTGTTTGGATTCTCTGTGCTTAGCCTAGTGTTTTGTACACAGTAAACACTTATTAAATGCTTCATTCATTCATTCATTCATTCCACCTGCTTTAAGAACATGAATGTAGCTAAGGAAAGGGGACAGATTGGACTTGGTAGATCATTTTTGCTTCCTGCCTTCCAACACAGTATAGGAGTCAAATATTCCTCTTTGCTACATTCTTTCCTTCTTGGATTCTGTGCCCCTTTTTTTCCTCCCCTTTTCTTTGAGAATCAGCATGATAAAGTAAAAAGAACACAGGATTTCAAGTCAAGTCTCAGCTGACATTGTGAATAAGTCACATCACCTAAATATTTCCTCATGAATAAATTGAAGGAATTGGACCAGATGAAGCATAAGGTCCTTTCCAGCTCCAGATGTGTGATCCTATCATCCTACAAGATCTACTCATATTTCTTAAACTGTACTCTTACCCCTGCAACTCCAATATAAATACCCCATGAGGCCATGTGATGATAATATAATGAACAGAGGTCTAGACTGAGTTAAGACCTGTATTTAAATCCTACTTCTGACACTTAATAGTTGTGTGACCAGAAGTCACAACCCTCTCCAAACCTCAATCATATATGTATGTATGTATATGTATAGGCATGTATGTTTGTATAAACATATATGCTTACACATATTTATATAGATGTGTGCATATATGCACACAAACATGCATCTATATATTATATATGTAAATATATCCATACATATATAGATATATGTAAATATATAGATACATTATGTGTATGCATGTGTATTATTTATACATATATGTATAAATGCGCACGTACATATATGTGAGCATGGGTGTATGTATACATGTATTCTATAAACAACACAGTATACGTTGTTCTGCATGAGTTCTTCATAAAATAATCTTTTCCACAAGCATACATTTGACATTTGAACAATGTAGCCAGCCCGATGAAACTGCACTCTCTGCAGTAGAGTTGGAATGCTTGACAGTTTAGTTCAAGAAAGGACCTCAGTATCTTTTATCTTATCTTTCCAGGTGATCTTCAGATTCTTCCTAACACAATTCAAATGGAAGCTCACAAGATGGTCAGAAAAAAGACGATACAAAGACACTCTCATAGCCTCTCTTAAGAACTTTGGAATTAATTGTATAACATGGGAGACACTGGCACAGGACTGCCCAGCATGATGAGCCCTCATCAGAGAAAGTGCTGTGCTCTGTGAGCAAAACAGAATTAAATTAGCCCAGAAGAAACATGAGATGCACAAAGTCAGAGAGTCCACTCCAAATGGTCATAGGGACTATTTGTGTCCCATCTGTGGTGGAGCACTCCAAGCTCGTATTGGTCTGATCAGCCACAGTTAAATACACTTACCTGACTCTAACATAGTGAAGTCATTTTGGTCCTCTCCAAGAACCAATCTATGAATGTGCAGGTACATATATGCACATTTGTATTCACAGGTAAGAGATTCTTCAGAGATTGTAGTGTTCCATTATTGCTAGCCATATAGCATTATAGAGAGAATTTTGATGTTAAGATGAATAGAGTTTGGAGTCTGAAAGCAACCTGGGATCATTAAAAGTATTCCATGATTTTCTAACTGAAATACAGAATGTTTCCATCTCCTATTCAGTTCTAGGACAAAATCATTGCCCATTACCCAGATGAACACATTAGTCTCTGAATTCAGTTATATGCCATAACCAAGGTGACACACATTCATATATCTGATTTTCCCTATATGGGTTGAGAATCTGATATCTTTTAACAGTTAGAGATCACTGGTGAGGTACCACAACGTTCAGGAGGTATGTTCTGTTCTCACAGTGTCATCTATCAAAAGAGCCTTATTTGGAGGTCTTCAACGATCTGCAGAAAATCCTTCTATTTAGACTTAATGCAAGATATTCATAACAGTGATAAATATCTCGTGAGTTATCTCTCCCTTCCAGAACAGAGCCTGGTATAAAGTAGGTATTTAATAAATACCTGTTGAATGAATGAATAGTTCATATATCACTTGATGTCAATAAGTATTTTTTGTGATCTACTAAAATAAATACCACAAGGTTTTATATTCTCTGTATCTTTCTTTCAAGGGTATAACTGTAACAATGTTGCCTCCTGGAGAAAAGCTTATGTAAAAGCTTGCCTTCTCCCTTCACACATTATCAGCAAGCATACCCTCAATATGGGCATGTGTATAGTGTTCATTATAATAATGGAATATATATAAAGACACAAGTGTGCATCGAGTGTAAACTAGGTTGCTGACACATCCCAGTGACCCTACCAGGAGAAGAACTAGTGGGGATTCTATTTACCCCAATTCCCCCGTCCCCAGTCTTCCCGTCTTCTCCTTCCCCTGACCTGTGCTACTAAATTTTTCTCTTTGGATTTGGGACTGATTTCCAAAGGGAAAAAAAAATTCTGAAACCCTAATCAGGAAACTGGAATGTATAGTCCCACAGATAGTGTCTCCTATCCTGTGGGGAGGATAGTGTCCTCCCCACCCTGAGAAAGACAGAAACTATGAGAACTTTTAAATTGGGGGTAGGGAGTAGATTGGTTGCACTAGGAGTTTTGAACTAGATTACTCTATGGAGAGAGAAGAAAAGATAAAAATATAGAAAACATCTTACATGAAAGTGATCATATCTCTGTAAGCATCTTGCAATGTAAGTTCCAGGACCAAGAACTAAGGCTGGCTTCAATATTCCACTTAATGAAATAAAGAACTCACACTGAAAACCTCTAATTGTAATTGTCCCATCAGAACTAAGGAAAGCTGCAAAATGTCCCTTTTGGGATGACTTTCTTTATCTTGTGCCTGTTGTTAGCAGGTACTTCTTTATGTTTCTATTTTTTATTTTTCTTATATAAAATTCTTGATCCAGCATAACTGCTTTAAGCCATATATCTTCACATTTATTCTTTGCCAAGGTGGAACAAATGGAGAATGTCAGTGATTAGCCAGAAAAAAACAGAATTTAACCAGTTCAGATATTTAAATATCTATCCAAGAAAACTAGTTGGGGGTTCCATAATTTGTATTTGCAAGAGGATCTCATGATGATTATTCTCACTGAGAAATCCCTGTGAGGCATTATACCCTGAGCTAGAAATCAAGCTATAATTTCACCATTATTTGTTGTTTACTCATTTTTCAATAGTGTTCAACTTTTCATACCCCTATTTGGAATTTCCTTGGCAAAGATACTGGGGTGATTTGCCATTTTCTTCTCTAGCTCATTTTACAGATGAGGAAACTGAGGCAGACAGTGTTAAGTGATTTACTCAAGTTCACACAAATAGTAAATGTTCCTGACTCCTGATCTAGTGCTCTGTCTACTGTGCCACCTAGCTGCTGTAGTCATTTAAATGTAGTTGCTACAAGTATCATCAGTGAATGGGAATCATAAGAAAGGCCATACCTCTGGATTAGGAAGATAAAGGTATGACTTGGAAAGACTCTACTTTTCTATTTTCATGTTGAGGGGACGAGCAAAAATAGATAAATAAATAAATGAGAGTACCTAGCTAAAATTTGGTCAGCTAGGTGACACAGTGCATAGAGTACCAGGCTTAAGGTCAACAAGGTCTGAGTTCAAATCTGAATTCAGATACTCACTACCTGTGTGACTTAAGGCAAGTTACTTAACTATGTTTTTGCCTCAGTTTTCTCATCCTCAAAATAAACTAGAGAAGGAAATGACAAACCTTTCTAAGCGAAAAATCAATGGGAATTCTGTTTACCCCCACTTCTCTATCCCCCATCCAGTATCTTTGCCAAAAAATCTCCAAATGGGGCCATGAAGAGTTTGATATGACTAAAACAATTGAAAAACAAGTTAAATTTTGTTTATTGCAACTCTCATTAATTTTGTGTGATTTTAATAATGTCTTTTATATTAAAACATATTTGAAAAGCTGTTTCCACCAAATACCTTCTCCACGTGAGCAGATAGTTCATACTTCATATAAATGAATAAAGCATATATGATTCTTACAAAAGTTTTTAGAGAGATGAGAAAAACTTTCTGGAAAAGTAGGGTTAATATTATCATTAGTAATTCTCCTTATTGTTTTGATTTGCTTTCTTTAGAGAGGTATCATGGTATAGAATATAAATTAGGTTTCAATTTAGAAACCTGCCTCTATTACATGCTATCTATAAAATCTTAAGCAAATTACTCAATCTCTCTGAATTTTGGTTACTTTGTAAATTGACACTTGATTAGCTTTAAAATCATATTGCTTCCAATAAAGATTCCTTTTATACACATTTCATCACTTCCAACTCCTCTTCTAGACTTTCTAAGTGCTGTTTCTACATCACCATAGAATTCACTAAGTACTATGACATTGGAGTTCAAATATTGTGATTTCATTGCTATCAATCACACTAATAGTTACCTATAGAAAAACTATCTGATCTGTTCCTTTTTATACCTATTTGTTATCCTCTAAGTTTAATCTGCATGTCTTCCTGATTTAGTTGGATCTCATGTCAAGATTTTTGAAAACTTGTTTTCCCAACTACTTTTTGACATTTTGTAGGAGAATACTATTAATAACTTTCCAGCATCTTATATTGATTTGCATTGATTATACTGTAAACTGCTGCTGCCATTGGCTACTATCTGACAAAGAAACTCAGTATTAATAGCAGCTTCATTCTTATGATAATAAAAAAAAAATCAGAGCAAAACTCTTATGCATTTCTCATTTTTCAGAGTTTATAACTTGTTTCAATAAATTGGGTTAAGATTATTGTCAATGAATTCAGCAGACCTTCACCTTTTCTTTCCTCCTTATTTGATGTTGTGTCTAACTAAGCAATAGTCTACCTATACTCACTCTTACATTCATTTATATCCTTTTCCTATCTATTAATGTATAGTCAGTTTCATTTTTTGTGATATTGTTTGGTGCACACCATTTTGATAAAGATTTTTTGGGTTTAATATTGTTCCCCAAAACATAATTGTATTAGCTCTTTTTGTTATTTAATTTATTTGTCATGTGACTTTCTATTCTTAGTTTATGTGTATATTGGTGCTTACGTGAGCTAAACCTATTTTCTATCAACTACTTTCCAGTTTTCTAGGATATTCTTAAACATTCTAGGATATTCTTTTAAAAATTGGACTTAATTTAATTCAGTTCAAGCATTTAATAAATATCTAATCTATTGAAGACACTATATTAGTTTAGAGGAAGATACAAAAATGAATGCTGGATCTTTGCCCTTCAGAAATGTATAGTCTAATTGGGAAGCTAACATATCCATGAATTTTTCATTCAAAATAGAATATGAGTAAGAAAAAAAAGTAGGAATAAATGTTTCCAAAAGAAATTTTTATTATAGAGTTCAACAAATGCTTTCACAGAGGTGATGACTACTAAATTGAAATTTGAAGGATCAATAGGTTTTCAATAGAAAGAAAATAAGAAGTGAATCTTAAGCATAGATTCAAAGGAGGTCAGGAGAAGTTCAGGAAACAGTGAATAGGTTAGTATGAAGAGAAGTACCATGAAATGAGGCTACAAAGATAGAATATAAATTACTAAAACCAAAAGGGTCCTTTCATATTTTTTATTGAAGCTTTTTATTTTCAAAACATATGCAAGTATAATTTTTCAACACTGACCCTTGCAAACCTTGTGTTCCAATGTTTCCCCTCTTTCTCCCCTATCCTCTCCCCCCAGATGGCAAGTAATCCAATATATGTTAAACATGGTAAAAAGTATATGTAAATCAATATAGGCATACATATTTATACTTTTATCTTGCTGTACAAGAAAAATCAGATCAAAAAGGAGAAAAATGAGAAAGAAAATAAAATTCAAGCAAACAATAACAAAAAAAGTGAAAATGCTATGTTGTGATCCACCTTCAGTTCCCACTGTCCTCTCCCTGGGAGTAGATGGCTCTTCTCATCATAAGATTGTTAGAACTGGCTTGAATCATCTCATTGTTGAAGAGAGCCACATCTATCAGAACTGATCATTATATAATCTTGCTGTTGCTTTGTACAATGATCTGATTCTGCTCATTTCATTTAGCATCAGTTCATGTAAGTCTCTTCAGGCCTCTCTGAAATCATCCTGCTGGTCATTCCTTACAGAACAATAATATCCCATAACATTCCTTTACCATAACTTATTCAACCATTCTCCATTGATTGTCATCCACTCAGTTTCCAGTTTTCTGCCACTACAAAAAGGGCTGCCCCAAACATTTTTGCACATGTAGAACCTTTTAAGATCTCTTGGGGATATAAGCCCAGTAGAAATACTGCTGGATCAAAGGGTTAAGCACAGTTTGATAACCCTTCACAACTCCACCAACAATGCATGTGTCCCAGTTTTCCCACATCCCCTCCAACATTTGTCATTATCTTTTCCTGTCATCTTAGCCATTCTGAGAGGTATTTAGTGGTATCTCAAAGTTGTCTTAATTTGCATTTCTCTAATCAATAGTAATTTAGAGCACCTTTTCACATGACTGGAAATCATATTAATTTCTTCATCTGAAGATTGTCTGTTTATATCCTTTGACTATTTATCACTTGGAGAATGGCTTGAAGTCTTATAAATTTGAGTCAATTCTCTATGTGTTTTAGAAATGAGGCCTTTATCAGAACCCTTAAATGTAAAAATGATTTCCCAATTTATTGCTTCTCTTCCAATCTTGTCTGCATTCATTTTGTTTGTACAAAAACTTTTCAACTTAATATAATCAAAATTATCTATTTTGTGTTTCAATAATGAGCTCCAGTTCTTCTTTGGTCACAAATTCTTTCCTTCTCCACAGATTTGAGAAATAAACTATCCTATGTTCTTCTAATTTCTATTATCAATCTTTATGTCTAAATCATGAACCTATTTTGACTTTATTTTGGTATGTGGTTTTAGGTGTGGGTCAATACCTAGTTTCTGCCATACAAGTTTCCAATTTTCCCAGTAGTTTTTGTCAAATAGTTCTTACCCCAAAACGTGGAGTCTTTGGGTTTGTCAAACACTAGATTACTATAGTCATTGACTATTTTGTCCTATGAACCTAACCTATTCCATTGATCGATTACTCTGTTTCTTAGGCAGTACCAAATTCTTTTGGTGAGGGTCCTCTTTCCTAATAAGAAACCAAGGCCAGGTGGTGGAGTATTAGTCACATAGCAGAATTGGATCCAAAACTCAAATCCTCAGAACTAACTCAATCCAATACACCTTTTATTATATAATTTTGCTTCCCTAAACTTGAAACAGAATGAAAAAGGTCCTAGACTCTAGGACCAGTGTCCCATCACTATGCCATTTAACTGCCTGGAGGGTTGTGTCAACAGAAAGAGGATCTTCCTATCAATTAGAACCATCAAAAATGGCATTAAGGACTCCTTAATGATCTTGGGTTCCAAATCTAATGTTCTTTTCTTTTTTTTTTTGCATTATGTTGCTTCCTACTGTTGTATTAAGGATTCATGATTTGGAGATTTGAAAATTGAAATCCATTTTAGAAAAGAATGATTAAGTAAGCTAAAAACTTAAGGCAAAAGTCACATCTATCTCCCTACTTCCACCCCACAATCCTCACAGTTTTGCCTCTTCCACAATTGAAAAGTTCTTAACACTTAGAAATCTTAGCTAGAATTAATTTCATAAACTATTTGAAGAATTTTTTGATATGCATTTTGAGGAGTATTTAAATGACTATTAATATTAGTGTTATGCTGCTAACAGTAACCAAGGAAACCAGAAAAATAAAAGATTACTCAAAATATTTCTGACAGAGCGTGAATCTCCCTCCCTCAGTTCTCCCCTTTATATTACACTACCCCATCTGAAAGAGAGCAGACAGATGGGATGAGACTAAGTCTTAATCGGCACTTATTTGAATTGACCTAGTTTTAAATTGAGTCTTATAATCTAGTACAGAAACATTGAGAAGGGAATACTATGAAAAGAGACTAAAACTGTAGAATATAAAATATTAGATGATTCCATGATTCCACCTCTCCTGCTTTACCTCAAAATATTCCTCTTTACAATACCTGTAGAAAGAAAAAGAATAAATAGTTCTTAAGAGCCTATTACATTTCAGGCATTGTTGTAAGAATTTTACAAATATTATCTGATTTGAACCTCACAATATACATGGGAGGTAGGTGAAATTTTGTTGTTAAGTCATTTCAGAAATGCCTAATTCTTTGTGAATTAGGGTTTTTCTTAGCAAATAAACTTGAGTGTTTTGCCATTTCCTTTTCCAGCTCATTTTACAGATGAGGAAACTGAGACAAATAAAGATTAAGTGACTTGCCCAAAGTTACACAGATAATAAGCATTTAAAGCTGGATTTTTGACTCATATTTTTTTGACTCTAGGACCAGTATCCCATCACTATACCATTTAACTGCCTGGAGGATTGTGCCAACAGAAAGAGGATCTTCCTATCAATTAGAACCATCAAAAATGGCATTAAGGACTCCTTAATGATCTTGGGTTCCAAATCTAATGTTCTTTTCTTTTTCTTGCATTATGTTGCTTCCTACCGTTGTATTAAGGATTCATGATTTGGAGATTTGAAAACTGAAAGAAATCTCAGGGGCAATCTAGTCCAATCCTATCACTTTAAAAATGAGGAAATTAAAATAAATAAATAAAAGTTTGAAAAACAAACTAAAAATTAAAAACAAGAAAACTAAAATGAATAAATAAAAGTATGAAAAACAAAGAAAATAAAACTTTTTAAATTAAGAAACTGAAGTTCAATGAATTGTCCAAGATTATACATGTATCAAAAGTAGGATTTGAACCCAGGTCCTCTAATCTTAGAAGAAGTAGGGATATATGTTGAAAGAAATTGCCCTTTGAACATAACCAAGAGTACATTGAATACAGTAACAATAAAATTATGTGATGGTCAACTGTGATAGACTTTGCTCTTTTCAACAAAGAGGCAATTCAAGACAATTCCAATAGACTTGAGATGGAAAATGCCATCTGCATCCAGAGAGAGAACTATGAATATTTCATGTGTATCAAAGCATAGCATTTTCATCTTGTTACTTGTTTGGGTTTTTTCTTTCCATATTTTTTCTTTCTGATCCGATTTTTTTGTGTGTGTGCACCATGATGAATATGGAAATATGTTGCTTGCTATCTTAGGGAGGGGTCATGAGAAAGACAAAGAAAAAAATTTGTGTAGGTGAATGTTGAAAACTATCTTTGCATGTATTTGAAAAAAAAATACTATTTTAAGAAGAAAGAAAGAAAGAACTTCTGATTTTTTTTCCAATATTGTTATTTTGATTCTTTTGTAGCACCTTATTTCAAACTTTGCAACCAAGTGCAGCATCCTTTGCCACCAGAGGTAACCCAGTGGCTACTGTGGTTCATAAGTCTCCGCTGGTGGGATTTCCATAAAATCAGCCAGAAGATTTAATTTGAGTTAGGAAAGCGTATAATAAAGATGATATAAGAGTAGCTGGTACATTCTTCCTAAATGCCTTGGGACACATTCTCTAACAAATCATACAGCATCCATGGGAAGAACATACTAAGTGTGCAAAGGCAATGAGGTAAAAGAGCTAAAATAAAATTTTTACAAATTATCTATTCCAGGAGCAGCTAGGTGCTTCAGTGACTAGAACACTGTCTCTGCACTCAAAAGAACTTGAATACAAATCCACCTTCAGAAACTTAACAATTCTGTGATATTGTGCAAGTTACTTAACCCTACATGAGCTGGAGAAGGAAATGACAAGCCACCCTAATATCTTTGCCAAGAAAATCCCAAATAAGATCATGGATAGATGTTAGAGTTCAAATGTTGGAGTTTGTTCTCAGAGGACAGCCGGTTTAGAGGCTTAGAGCCCTTCGGATGTCTCCAAATCCAAAGGTTCTGCCTTCAGCCTCTGCCTCTGCCTTCTTCTGCCTCCAACAGAGATGGAAGATCTCTCTTATCTCCTTCTGGGGAGCCCAGCCACACTTTTGCCGCGGAGAGAGGGCTTCTGGCGTAGCTCCACTGAAGTCCGTCAAAAGTGTTCTCTGCAGCAGAGTCGTTTCTCTCGAGTCTAGCGCGATCAGCCAGCCAAGAGGAAAAAAAATGTATTCTGGAATGGCTGTCTCGCCTTATCTCTGAACCTTCTGAGAGAATGGGATTATGGGTTTTCTCCCATAGTGCTCTCTGGCCCAAAGAGCTTTAAGGTGTGGACTTTGAGTAAAGGTGGGAACACAAGCCTTGTCTTGATTAGTTCTACTTAGTACCTTGTTTCAGGTTCTGGCCAAAACAACTTCTTGTAAGATTAGATCAACTCTAATTACTTAGCAGTTAGTAAGGATTCCAACATCTCCCCCTTTCTTTTGTTTTAAAACATAGGGGGTTTCTGAGGGGGTACACATAAATCCATCAATATGGGCCAGAACTTTGTAACAGATATACATGGTATACATAAATCCATCAATATGGGAGGCATTATACATAATTTACATGAGCACATAGCAATATAACACAGGCTAGTAGTAATGTAACAAATAACAAGAATCAATCTGAAAATTTACACATATCCATAAGTCCTAGAAACAGTCCAATAGGATTCCACTGTCCATTAGTTCATGTGCCAGGAATCTAATAATTCTTATGAGCACAATCAGCAACAGAACCACCCGATATTTCTTGGGTCTTCTCCTTTGTTTCAAGGGTCTGCTCCATCTTTCTGCGATGGACAAGGCGAATGCGGCTCGTAGGCACCCATCTGATTCCTTCTCCACCTGTAGAGATGCAAGCAAATCCTCTCCCCCAAGCAGTTAGTCTATCTGGTCCCTTCCATTCACCACTTTCTGGGTCTCTCCACATCACCTGGCGATTATCTAAAGATAGTGGAGCTGCTCGCACTGGACACTGCTCTTCTGGTGGGTTATAAAACCTGTCTGCTGGAGCCAGTGCATCTTTATCAAAGATTAAAAAATTAATGGTATAGAGAACTAAATTTAGAAGTTCTCTAGGGTTACCCGTGGCTCTTCTGTGTTGGCTGGCCTTCAACAGCAGCCCTGCTTAAAAAACCGAAGTACTCATTTTTAACCCCAATTGTTGTAAAACGTCTCTTCCCCACAGATTGATGGGGATTTTTTCAACTATAAAAGGAGTAAAAACTCCTGTTTTGCCTTCAAAAGTCCATCTCATAGGGGCAGCACTAACTTCAGCTGCTATTGATCCTCCTACTCCAGACATATAGGTATCTGCTTTAATCTCTGGCCAGTGACTGGGCCAACTGGCACCTCTAATAATTGTACGATCCGCACCTGTGTCTACCAATCCTTCCAATGGTAGGCCATTTATATAGATAGTGAGCATAGGTCGGTCAGCCGTTACTGCTGCTGTCCAGTATATTTCTGGTTTTTGTGGTCTGGAGTCAGAACCTGGGTGACTATCACGAGGCTGCTTATTAGGATTCTGTATGAGTAACCCTGATGCTACTACGTCTCCTGGGTGATAAGTCACACATTGACTACCTGTATTAGTGACTGGGATATTATCTACACATTCCCCAGTTTCCCACATCAGTGTGTGGATGGACACTGTTTTGTACATACAAGAAGGTGAAATGGTCAAGCCTACTGTGCCTGGAGGTAAGGGATCCATAGGCTGGAGAGGAACAGATTTCACCTCTCCAGGGGGTATCTCAGTTGTCCCAGCTGCATACAGCTCTATTCTCCCCAATTGTAATTCCCTTCTGCCATCAGGTTGCTTCCTGGCTGGTTGACTGTGTAATCCCCTTCTCCCATCATATGGCTTTCTGGTTGATTGGTCATGTCTGGGTACTGGACTTCTAGGCACTCTCTGGGTGCACCATTGGCTGCCATCATGCCCCAAGTGTTTTTTGCCTTGGGCCCTGGGGCTGGGCCCCTCATCCCGTTTCCCTGAATCTGTCTGCATTCTGAGGCCAATGGAAGCCTCTGTTGCATTTTGGACATGGGGTTTGGGGTCTTGTTCTCCCACCTTGTCTTCCCATTCTATCTCTATACCAACATTGAGCTTTCAGATGTCCTACTTTTCCACACTGAAAGCATCTACGAGTCTCTCTGGAAGTCCCTTGCCAAGAGGGATTCTGTCTTCTCATGTTTGGATTTTGGGAAGTCTGCATCATAGCCTGGCTATAAAAGGCACCTGTGCCCACTGTGGCACAGCGTCTTATGAGTTCCTCTAAAGGAGCATCCTTGCGCAGTCCTAGTATAATTCTTCTGCAAACCTCATTAGCATTTTCCTTAGCAAGTTGCCTTATCAAGATGTCTGTTATTGCATTTTCTCCATTTGTTCTTATGATAGCTGTCTGCAAGCATCCCACAAAGTCAGCGAAGGGTTCATTTGGCCCTTGTGTTATTTTTGTGAAGGCCCCCCCTTTGTCGTCTTTATTGTGAAGAGAAGCCCACGCTTTGATAGCATTATCAGCAATTTGCTGATATGCTGCTACAGAATAACCAATTTGTGCTGCGACATCTGCATAAGGACCTGTACCTGTTAGTAGGTCACAGGTGATTGCAGTATGAACTCCACTTTGAATATTTTGTTGGGCTTGTATCCTACAGAGCTCACTATATTCAGAAAGCCACAAGTAGTTCTGTCCAGGTTCTAGGCATATTTTTGCTATCGATTTCCAGTCATTAGGGGTCAAGATTTCAAAAGACAAATTTTGCAATAGCATCTTAACATAAGCTGATGTAGCCCCATAAAGAGTGCAAGCTTTTTTCAGGTCTTTGAGGATTTCTATATCAAAAGGTGAGTATCTTCTACTTTCTTGACCTGAAGAATTAAACTGTTGAATTACAGGAAAAATGTGGTGTTGAAATTCTAATACATTTTTCCCTTCTTCGTTGGGCGCCAAATGTTAGAGTTCAAATGTTGGAGTTTGTTCTCAGAGGACAGCCGGTTTAGAGGCTTAGAGCCCTTCGGATGTCTCCAAATCCAAAGGTTCTGCCTTCAGCCTCTGCCTCTGCCTTCTTCTGCCTCCAACAGAGATGGAAGATCTCTCTTATCTCCTTCTGGGGAGCCCAGCCACACTTTTGCCGCGGAGAGAGGGCTTCTGGCGTAGCTCCACTGAAGTCCGTCAAAAGTGTTCTCTGCAGCAGAGTCGTTTCTCTCGAGTCTAGCGCGATCAGCCAGCCAAGAGGAAAAAAAATGTATTCTGGAATGGCTGTCTCGCCTTATCTCTGAACCTTCTGAGAGAATGGGATTATGGGTTTTCTCCCATAGTGCTCTCTGGCCCAAAGAGCTTTAAGGTGTGGACTTTGAGTAAAGGTGGGAACACAAGCCTTGTCTTGATTAGTTCTACTTAGTACCTTGTTTCAGGTTCTGGCCAAAACAACTTCTTGTAAGATTAGATCAACTCTAATTACTTAGCAGTTAGTAAGGATTCCAACAGATAGATACACCTGAAATGCTTCAACAATGAGGAATCAAATAAGATGAAGGCGCTAAAGTCATTGCAAAGACAATTTGATACAGGATTGTTTGAGACTAAAAAAGAATTGTGTTTGATTTCTGCACAATAATTGTGTGACTCAGAACAACAAATGAAGAACTGCTCAGTGCTCTAGAACAATCTCTAAGGCAATTATAGAAAAATTGCTAATCTGGGCTGGTAGTAGGAATTTCTGAGCTAGGAATTCCCTATATACATGAAATAATTTGTCTAAATCAGTGTGTGTGTGTGTGTGTGTGTGTGTGTGTGTGTGTGTGAAAGAGATCTGGTCCCAGAATTGAGTTTAATTCTGTTTAGTCATACTAGACTGAATTTGGAGTACTATATAGTACTACATATTTTTAAATTTTGAGTTATAAATTCTCTTCCTCCCTTTAACCCCTTTCCTTTCCCCAGTCTTTGCTAATCCCAAAAAGAGCTGCTATAAATATTTTTGTACAAAAATGTCCTTTTTTTCCTTTTCTTTAATCTCTTTGGGGTAGAGATCTAGCAGTGATATTTCTGGGTCAAAGGATATGCATAGTTTTATGCTCAAAAAGTTATCAAACTGTGCATACCCTTTGATCCAGCAGTGTTACTACTGGGCTTATATCCCAAAGAGATCTTAAAGAAGGGAAAGGGACCTGCATGTGCAAGAATATTTGTGGCAGCCCTCTTTGTAATGGCCAGAAACTGGAAACTGAGTAGATGCCCATCAATTGGAGAATGGCTGAATAAATTGTGGTATATGAATATTATGGAATATTATTGCTTGGTAAGAATTGACCAATAGGATGATTTCAGAAAGGCCTGGAGAGACTTACACGAACTTATGCTGAATAAAATGAGCAGGACCAGGAAATCATTATATACTTCAAAAACAATACTTTATGATGATCAATTTTGATGGACCTGGCCATCTTCAGCAATGAGATGAACCAAATCAGTTCCAATGGAGTAGTAATGAACTGAACCAGCTACACCCAGCAAAAGAACTCTGGAAATGACTAAGAACCATTACATTGAATTCCCAGTCTCTATATTTTTGCCCACCTGCATTTTTGATTTCCTTCATAGGCTAATTGTACAATATTTCAGAGTCTGATTCTTTTTGTATGGCAAAATAACGGTTTGGACATATATACTTATTTTGTATTTAATTTATACTTTAATATATTTAACATGTATTGGTCATCCTGCCATCTAGGGGAGGGGAGAGGGGGAAGGAGGGGAAAAATTGGAACAAAAGGTTTGTCCATTGTCAATGCTGTAAAATCACCCATGCATATAAATTGTAAATAAAAAGCTATTTTTAAAAAAGGACATGCATAGTTTTGTAGCGTTTTGTTTCAAAATTTTCTCCAAAATAGCTGGACCAGTTCACAATTCTTCTAATAGTAAATTAGTATCTCTATTTTCCCACATACCCTGCAGCATTTCTTATTTTTCTTTTCTATAATGTTAGCTAATCTGACAGGTGAGTGGTGGTACCTTGGAAGTGTTTCAATTTTCATTTTTCTAACCAATAGTGATTTAGAAAAAAAAATTTTAATGTGACTATCAATGGTTTTGATTTCTTCTTCTGAAAACTGTTTGTTCATATCTTTGGATCATTTATTATTTGGGGAATGGCCCTTATCTTTATGAATTTGAATCACTTCCCTATATATTTGAGAAATGGGTCTTTATCAGAGAAACTTGATATAAAACTTTTTTTCCCAGTTTCCTGTTTTCCTTCTTAAGTTTGGTTGCATTGGTTTTGTTTGTGCATAAACTTTTTAATTTCATGTAATCAATTATCCATTTTATTTATGATGATCTTCTCTATCTTTTCTCTTATCCATATATCTGATAAATAATTTTTTCTTGCTATCCTAATTTGTTATATCACTCTTTGTGTCTAAAATAACCATTTTTAACTTTACCTTTGTATATGGTATTAGATGTTGGCTTGTGCTTAGTATTTACCAAATTGCTTTGCAATTTTCCCCAAAATTTTTGTCAAAAGTGAGTTATTGCCCCCAAAATTTGGATCTTTGAATTTATCAAACACTGAATTATTAAAGTCATTTACTATTGTGCATTATGCATCTAATCTATTCCAGTGATTAATTTTATTTTTCAACCAGTATCACATTGTTGGTGGAATTGTGAACACATCCAGCCATTCTGGAGAGCAATTTGGAACTATGCTCAAAAAGTTATCAAACTGTGCATACCCTTTGATCCAGCAGTGTTTCTACTGGGCTTATACCCCAAAGAGATACTAAAGAAGGGAAAGGGACCTGTGTGTGCCAAAATGTTTGTGGCAGCCCTGTTTGTAGTGGCTAGAAGCTGGAAAATGAATGGATGCCCATCAATTGGAGAATGGTTGAGTAAATTGTGGTATATGAACATTATAGAATATTATTGTTCTGTAAGAAATGACCAGCAGGATGAATACAGAGAGGACTGGCGAGACTTACATAAACTGATGCTAAGTGAAATGAGCAGAACCAGGAGATCATTATATACCTCAACAATGATACTGTTTGAAGATGTATTCTGATGGAAGTGGATCTCTTTGATAAAGAGAGCTAATTCAGTTTCAATTGATCAAGGATGAACAGAAGCAGCTACACCCAAAGAAAGAACATTGGGAAATGAATATAAACTGCTTGCAATTTTGTTTTCCTTCCTGGGTTATTTATACCTTCTGAATCCAATTCTCCCTGTGCAACAAGAAAACGGTTCGGTTCTGCACACATATATTGTATCTAAGATATACTGTAACCTATTTAACATGTAAAGGACTGCTTGCCATCTTGGGGAGGGGGTGAAGGGAGGGAGGGGGAAAATTGGAACAGAAGTGAATGCAAGGGATAATGCTGTAAAAAATTATCCTGGCATGGGTTCTGTCAATAAAAAGTTACTTAAAAAAATAACCAGTATCAGATTATTTTTATGATTATCACCGAGTAATACAGATTGAAATCTGGTACTGCCAGTTCATATTCTTTCACACTTTTTTTCATTAATACTCTTGATAATTTTGATCTTTTGTTCTTCCAATGAGTTTTGTTATCATCTTTTCTAATTCTATAAAATAATTCTTTGGAAATTTGATTGTTATGGCATAAGTAAATTATTTAGGGAGGATCATGTTTTTATTATATTGGATCAGCCTACCTATGAGCAATCAATATTTCTTTAATTTTTTAAGTCTGACTTTATTTGTTTGAAAAATGTTTTGTAATTGTATTCATTTAGTCCCTGGGTTTATGTCAGCAGTTTTTATATTGTCTGTAGTGATTTCAAATGGATTTCTCTTTCTATCTCTTCCTGTAGGATTTTGTTGGTAATATATAGAAAAGTTGATGATTTGTGAGCTTGTTTTATATATTTGTTTAAGCTATTCATTGCTTCAGCCAGTTTTTAAGTTAATTCTCTAGATATCTTTAAGTTTATCGTTTAATCTGCAAAGAATGATAATTTTGTTTCCTCATTGCTTATTCTTACTCCTTCAATTTATTTTTCTTATCTTATTGCTATGGTTAGAATTTCCAATACAAAATTGAATAGTAGTGGTGATGATAAACATCCTTATTTCACTTCTGATTTTATTTGGAAGGTTTCTAGTTTATTCCCATTATAAATAAAGCTTTCTCTTGGTTTCAGATAGATATTTCTTATCATTTTAAGAAAGATTACATTTATCCCTATGCTCTTGAGTGGTTTTTTTTTTTTTTTAAATAGTAATGGTTGTTGTATTTTGTCAAAAGCTTTTTCTGCATTTACTTATCTAATCATACAATTTTTGATGTTTTTGTTTTTGATATGGTCCACCATGTTATATAGTATTCCTAATGCTGAAGCAGTCCTATATTCTTAGCATAAATTTCATTTGGTCATATTTTGTGATTTTTGTGATATATTGTCATAATCTCCTTGTTTGTATTTTTATTCAAATTTTTTGTATTAATATTCATTAGGAAAATTGACATGTAGACTTCTTTAGTCTAGGTTTCAACACTATATTTGTGTCATGAAAGGAATTTGGGAGGATTCCTTCTTTGTCTATTTCTCTAATATTTTACATAGTATTGAGATTAATTATATTTTAAAATATTGGGGGGAAGGCAGAACAGCTAGGTGGCACAGTGGATAGAGCACTGGACTTGGAATCGGGAAGAGTGAGTTCAAATTCAGCTTCAGAAATTTCTTAGTTGACCCTGAGCAAGTCATTTAACCTCTGGTCCTGGAGAAGAAAATGATAAATCCCTCCAGTATCTTTGAGAAGAAAATCTGTGGGATTGTAAAGAGTCAGACATAACTGAAACACCTCAATTCATTTGTAAATATATCAGACCCTGAAAATTTTTTCTTAGGGAGAAAGGAATCTATGAGGAAGAGATAAGGGTGTATTCTAATATGGGATTACTTTTCTAAGGTAGGATTAAGTGTTCTATTTCTTCTTCTGTTTGCCTGAGTAATTCATATTATTTAAATTTTCATCCATTTCACTCAGATTATTAGTTTTACTGACATAAAATTGGACAAAATAGCTCCTAATAATTAACAACATCTTCTTTGGTAGTACATTCCCTCTTCAATTTTGATATTAATAATTTAGTTTTCTTTTTTCTCTTCTTTTTAATAAAATTATTTATTTTATTGGTCTTAAATTTATGCTAATTTTTATTAATTTATCTATTTTTAGTTGGTATGTTATTGGTTTTTTTCATAAAACAATTCCTAGTTTTGTTTATTAGTTCAATGGATTTTTTTTTTGCTTTCAGTTTTATTAATTGCTCTTTTTGTTCTTAGGATTTCCATTTTGAGGTTTAATAAGGTTCACAGAGTGCAAACGACTTGCCCAGGACAAAGCAGTTGGCTAAATGTCAAAGCTGAAGTTAGCTTTGTTCTTTATGCTTTACAATCTCAATGGTTCAGCTTTGGTTTCAAATTTATTTTACTTTTCTTTTCCCTGGAAAACTCTCCCTTACACTGAATTTGCCTATTTCTGTTAAGAGCACCACCACCTTCTACTTACCCCGTGTCCTAACACTCACTCACACACTTCACCATGTATTTCCAATTAAATGCCAAATCTTATCAGTCCCATCTCTATAACATTTCTGCCATTCCACCCAATCTCCATTCCTAAAGTCACATCCTTAGTTCTTAAAGCCCTCACTACTTTCTTTGAACTACTATAATGACCTACTAATTGATGTTCATGACTCAGATCTCTCCCC
Source organism: Antechinus flavipes (assembly GCF_016432865.1). Lineage (NCBI taxonomy): Eukaryota > Metazoa > Chordata > Mammalia > Dasyuromorphia > Dasyuridae > Antechinus > Antechinus flavipes. Next base: position 316,029,321 of record NC_067399.1, on the reverse strand, counting down.
TTTTAAGTATAATCACAGTGGCCAGTAATTTTTTTTTAGCGATAACTCAAACCATGTCATACATTTAATCAAACAACTTTAGCAGCTTCCCATTCCCTCTGAGAAAATATAACTCCTCTGATTTTCAAAGTGTTTCACATCTTGCTCCCAAATTTTTTCCAGTCTTGTTACTCTCCTTCCCATACAGATCAATGAAATTGGCTTTCTTTTTGTTCTTTTTACATGATGAACCATCTCCCACACTTTTGTACTCTATATCAAAGATCAGAAATATATGCCATCCTTGCTTCTACTTCATAGAGTCAAGATTCAGTTCAAGCCCTACCATCTCCCCTTTCTGATCTTTCCAATACCTAGTGCCTTTTCACCCAAACTTGTACTTAACTATTCGTGCTTTTATATGTATATATTATTTCCTGTAATGGAAAGAAGCCTTAAAGGTAGAGATTATTCTACTTTTGTCTTTATATCTTAGCAGCCAGCATAGTACCTGCTCATGGAAGGCACTTAATGAATGTTTGTCAGTTGATTGAATAGTAAATAGAGAGAGAAAAATATTGGGGGAATATAGGTCCTTGCCTTGTTTTTGACTGATCAAGATCTAGTTCTAAAATCTCCACTCCATTCCATTCCCCATTGACAAAAGCTACATTAATGAAAGAAGGATTAAGTAGTGTGGAGCAGATCACTTAGATCTTGCCAGAAGTCAATTTCATGACTTCTACTTATGTTAGGATGTACAATGTCCCACATCATCAATGGTAGAATAGGCTTTTCTTGATGATAGTATGTAAGGAACAAGAGAAAAAGTCAAAAAGCAATATCTAATAGCTCAAAAAATTTCCTACTAATCAAATAATGGCTGTATAATTACAAATAGAGCATTTCCTATTTTTTTTAATTCATGAGGTATGCCTTCCAAGAAGAAAGAGCATGAGGCCCTCTCACAGAAGGGGGTCACAAATCAGTCACCAAAATTATTGAATTTTTTTTAGCACAACTCCCATGTAAATATGTCTACTTTTTTCCAAATTATAATAAAGTTCTCATTAAGTCAACAAAAATGAGACTAGAGCCATAAATTCATTCCAACTGAATGACAGCGAGTGCAACACAGCTATTATTTAATGGGATATATGCAAACGAAGTCAAATTTGAGTCAGCACATGTCAAATCTTGACACAAACATGATCATCAGCCAGCATAGGTTCATGATACAAAAGTCTTCAGCTGTTCATGGCATTTGAGTAAGAAGTATGTAAGGTTGAAGTCAATTCTTGTATAAAAGATAAATATAGCATAATATGTTATATATTTATCAATGCCATTCATTTTAGTAAGTATGATACTCCAAGAAACTGCAAACTTTAAAATTGAAATAACTCAGGAACAATGAGAAAATTTTAAGAGATATTCACTTTAAAATTTCCACAATAAAATTTAATTGTGCCAAATATATTATTTCTAATTTTAAATGAATTTATATGCCTTCATAACAGATGAATACATAACTGCTTTGAAGAGAAAAATCTATGTAAAACAGGCAAATAAAATAGACTGCTTAAATAGTTAAAATATGGAAACCTCAAATGAAAGTCCAAATTCAAAAAATGTATTTACTATATTATTAAGACTCATCTAGGCTATCACTGATGTTTCTGAGTTAACTTTTTATAAATGCTTCAGCAATAGACAACATGAAATCTAATAAATTGAAATGGCATATTAAAAGTCTACATACAAAATAGGTTGACTAGACAAAATAATTTTCCCAGAGAAAATTAATTGTTCTAATAAGCACAAACTTTTACACACAAAAAAAGTTTGTAACATTCAAAAAAAAAAGTTTATATTCTGTAAGGTTGCCATTGCAGTGAACAAAGTGCTGGTGATGATAACAGGAACACCTGAATCCAAATCTTCAGATATGTATTCATTCTCCATTTTGGAAGAGAACCAGTGAAATTACAGATGATCCCTTGACATATTTGTACCCTAGATTTACGTGAGGTGGAGTTGTACAAAGTTGCCTGCTTCTATCTTGCAGATCAAAGTCTATTACTAAAACAAAAGTCTGGAAAACTGAGGATGGCCCAGGATGTAGTGGATGATCTTGAAGTTTTCTATCTTTAAACAATCCCTAAGCATTCCATAGCATCTTCTGTAGCCACCTTCATGGAAATTGGAACAAACTTTTTACCCTTGGCCATTTCACCAGAAGTCTTCACATGCTTAGGATAGACATCCCCCTAACTCACTGACAGGATATTGTTATCCTCAACCTGGTTTAGCCCATTGGTTGAAACAATTTACCAAGTTATGGTCACTGTGCATGTTATGGCAACTTAATGCCACCACAGTGAGAGTTGAGTGCCAGATGGAGATCAAAAGTGAATAAGCAGCCTTGTAAAGAGCTTAGCAACTTTTACACCAAAAGTGCTAGTCCATGCTTTGAGGAGCTCAGTCTAAAGGGGGAGACAACATACAAACATCAATATTCAAACAACCTATGTACCAAAAAAACCTGGAGACAGTCCTTAGAAGAAAGGCACTAGAACTAAGAGACTTACTGGTTATGTTGCTTATACTCCCCCAGATTCATTTTCTTTATGTGTAAAATGATAATAATAGCAACAACCTCACAGCAATATATGTATATACATATATATATTATACAATTACACACATACACACACATACACACAGACACACACACACACACACACATATACACATATATTGCTGGGGATGGGGATGGGGCTGGTTTCTATACTCTCCAAGCCAAGTGGCTACAAAACAATTTGCAGTAAGAGTAACATTGTTGCTACTTGCAGAGAGGAGATATAGAAACCAGTTCCTAAGGGTTAATTAGAGACTATTGTTAAATTATCATTGTGAATATTTATACATCAGAAATAGACAAAAGGCTACAATTTAGAACTTAGTTTATTGTTTCATTGGTTGTCTAGACTTTTTTTAAAATGATGGGAAAATGTTAACTAAACAGATTAAATTTAAAAGTGTGCCCCTCCTTTTCCCCACAAAGAGTTGATTCTTAAACATTTACTAGCACATTTGGGTGTCATAGTGGTTAGAGAACTAGCCCTGAAATGAGGAAGACTCATCTTCCTGAGTTCAAATCTGGCCTCAGACATTTATTAGCTGCAGAAGGAAATTGCAAACCATTTCAGTAGATACTCCAGTAGATGCCAGGAAAATCCCAAATGGAGTCACAAAGAGTTGGCTATGACAGAGTAACAACTAGCTATCGATTTGGTTGAAACATTGCTTGGTAAAATGTACAAAGAAACTCAAAAGGTTATACTTGAAGATGTCAGAACAGAAAGGAGAATTTTCCTGAAGAGTTTTCTAATCAATCATTTGGACCAAAAAACCTTTCTATTTTGCTTTGGGAGTGATTGAAGAGACATTAAATGTGTATCTTCAATTATATCTGCATATTATGTTGCAAATTTACTAAGGAAATGCCCCATCAACTAAATTTTCAACAGATTTATTGTATTTTGGGAATAAATTTATATCATATGGGAGGATTTACATAAGACTCTACACTGATCGAGCTCAATCTAACCCTTTAGATTTACTTACACTCACAAACTCTAATTTAGCACAGAATGCCACTCTGGTGTCTATCTTACTCTATGTATTTCCCCTTTCCAGCCACATTCTTTTCCTCTGTGTTGGTTGATTGTCCTTAATGAACTAATGGGTTGCTAGGTGTCATAGTAGATAGTGTTCTGGGCTTGGAATGAGAAAGACCTAAGTTCAAACCCAGAAGGAAATGGCAAACGACTTCAGTATCTTTGTCAAGAAAACCCCAAATAGGATCACAAAGAATCAGACACAATCTTTTTTTCTTTTTTTCTAAGGAACACTGCTACCCAGATTTTGAAAGCATGAGCCATATCTAATTGTTGTTTCAGTGATTTATCCAGAGTTACTCTAGGGTTGGATAATTGAAAAGATAACATATCATTAGGTTTGATCCGTCCTAGAAAGAATCCAATTTGTGTAATTCTAGAGTTCTTTGTTGGGCTACACAGCATGTTAACCTCCACAATCTTCTTGAGAAGAAGGACTGTCTGTCTCATTGTTGGAGTTTTTTTTTTTTTTTTAATCTCCAGTTCTTGGGACAGGGACTTGACTTGTATTCACTGTTATAAGAAACTCTCTGGTAAAAAAAACTTCTATCAGTAAAAGTTCTTACCTTTTCTGTAACTGAGTATCTTTAAACAAGAATTCTTAACCTAGGATCCATAACCTTGTTTAAGAAAAAGTTTTGATACTGATAATTGGTTTCTTTTATAATTTTATAATAAAAAATATTTAATGTATGCATTTAAAAATCATTCTGAGAAGGGGCTTCACCAAAGTACCATTGGGGTTCATAACACACACAAAAAGGTTAAGAAGTTCTCTTATATATTGTAGAGTTGCCTGGAAACTTAAGTGAAACCACTTGCTCAAGATCACAGAGCTAGTGTAGATCAGAGGCAGGCTTTGAAGCCAAGACTTCCAGACTTTGAGACCAGCTCTAATTCCATTACACCATTCTGCCTCTGATGCCTTCACATAATGAGTATTTAATAAATACTCGTTGTTTGAGGAAATGGGCAGCAGGGGTGGGGGTGGAAAAAGTACAATGAATAGAGAATTTGAGTTGGAGTCAAAAAGGCTGGAATTTGCAACCTGCCTAGCTGTGTGATTTTGGACAAGTCATTTGACCCTCTTCAGGATCAGTTTCCTCATCTGTAAAATGATTATGATAATAGTCCTATCTCACAATAGTGTTTGAGGATGAAATGAGATAACATATATAATTTTTTTCTAAACCTAAAGCTTTCTATATAAATGGTATCTTGTTCGCAACTCAGAAGGAACTCTAATGATATAATGTCTTAGCTGTAGTTCCTATCACCAGGTACCAGGTGACAAAGATTATTCCCATGATAGTAAAACCCTAGAGCTATAGTCTATTCAAAGTATTAAAAGATAAATGCCTTGGAATGGCATTGTACCTGCTCTTAAGAACATTTCTTCCAAAAATCAGTCAGTCCAGAAGTGCCCTATGAAAACTGACTCTGATGGTGAGGAGATAAATAAACAGGAGAAATACCTTCCATACCACTTTTCACAAAGCTTGAGGTCACTATAATTTCTACAAAATTACTAGTGATCATGCACTCATGATAATTTAGGGGAAGCCAACTTGTTTAAGAAAGTTCTGCTTATGACCACTAGGTGGAAACATAAGTGCCTCTTGAAAAAGACTTAAGGCATATGAGAAATTCCTTAAGCTTTGTGAGGATTCATTCAAAGAAAGTTGTCAAAAGATTGTCCTGGGTATTCTCTGAAGAAAGGAGAGGATTGTCACAATGAGGGAAGAAAGCCGTCCAGTTGGAGGAGATCTAAGGTGGGGAAAAGACAGCAGTTGCCAATAGACCCTGCAAGGCAACCTCTCCCCACTTCTGAACTGCCTATGTGCATATACAAGTAGGAAGAGCCTGGTCTGGTGGAAGGCTGGCCCACATTAGTCCGAGGTGATTATGTATTTTGGAATGCTGAAAAGCAAAATCAGTTCCGGAGGCTTTGCGATAGCAGAGAAGCCAGTCTGAGAAATAGCAGGTTGTTTCCCCTATTGATGAGATGGCATTTGGATCCACGAGCACCTCTGGTGTAAGGACTCACCTATAATGGGCTGAAGCTCTTGAAGTTTCTTGTTGCACTGAGGTCCCAAGTATTTAAGGCTAATTAGCAATACTCTATTAATATAGGCTTGGAGAAAGAATGGCCCCACCCACACTGTGCAAGTTTGATATGTTATATAGAAGATTATGTAGAGGATTTGGTGAGTGGGGTGTGAGAGCCAGAGGCACTGCTGGCCAGGTTGATGTCACAATTGTTCTCACTTCCTATTGCCATTCCCCTTCAGCTCCGCAAAGAATAAAGATCAAGCATTTTCCCTTATTCTGATTCTAATATACTCTGGGTGCTCTGTGGTCATCACACTCACCAACTCCTTTCCAGGGCTGCTCATTCACCTTTGGTTTCCACCTTTCTCACCTGTGCCTCCAAGAAGCTGTAGCATGTGCAACAGCCACACCTTAAAAACCAACTTGGCTGACAGGCTAAAGCAAGCTGAGACTATCTAACAGGTTCAAATCTATGGGTAAGTTAAAGAGATGTCTATCCCAAGCACGTGAAAATATTTCTTGTGGGAATGACCAAGTGAAAATAATTTGTTCCAATGCCCATGAAGGCACATAAAGCAGGAATTGTAGAGTGCTAAGATCTTGGTGAGGCATTGAAGTCACCCACTGCAACCCAGGTCATCAGTCGTCATTTTGACTTTTGTTTTGCCACTTTGTGATGTCATTCATTCCCTTTAAAGGATGAAGGACAAGTAACAACATTGTCTGAACCCTCAGGGTATAAGCTTGTGTAGTTAACAATAATGGAAGTTATTAAGGGTCTTGAATGGTTTCCCACTTTCCATGATTGTCTATTAGAGATCTTGGGAATTTAGTAGTCAATGGTCTCATGACCCCAGTATAAGAAGCAGCTAGCATTATTCCATCTGGATTCAGTTAGTCTACCAATTTACTTGAAGGGTAAAAATTTACCTTTTGATCTAAGAGTAAAAAAAGAATTTGAATATCGAATCAAATAAATGAGATGATCATGTTCTAGGTCTGAGCTTCTTAACCTTTTTTTCACTTATGACTCTTTTCATGCAAGAAACTTTTACATGACTCTGGTTATTTAGGTATATAAAAGAGATATACAAATCAAACATTTACTGATAATAAATCATGATTTTGCAATACCCACATTCAGTTACATGATCTCATATGGGGTTGTGATTCACAGTTTAAGAAGTTTTGGCATGGTGACAGTGATCAAAAGATTTATCTAGCCATTGAAGGGAAAGAATATTCAGCAGGGATACAACATTTATTCATTTGGATGTTATAGTTTTGTTCATTGACCTGTTCCAGTTTTGATCATACTGAGCTGCTGGACAGAAACCTGAAGGCAAGACTGATGACTATTTATGCCTTGGCTTTTTTATTGGCAACACTACTAAGTTAATAAATGAGCCAAACCTTTAGAATACAGATCACCAAACTATGACCCATAGTGTTAAATCCAGCCTGCCACCCACTTTGGTATGGCTTGTGAACTAAGAATGATTTTACATTTTACGTTTACATTTATGTTTCTAAGCTAATTAAATCTTGCTGATAGCCTCAATACCTTTTAAGGAAAAAACAGCCTAGCCTGAACAAGGGAGGGCCTTATCACACATTTCATTTTATGCTGAAATTCATAAAATCCTAGCTTCTCTTTTTATTTTAATTTTTTATTTTCAAAACATATGCAAGAATAATTTTTCAACATTGACCCTTGAAAAATCTTGTGTTTCAATTTCCTCCCCTTCTTCCTACTACCTCCCCTAAATGGCATGCAATCCAATATATGTTAAATATGATAAAAAATATATATATGCTAAATCCAATATAAGCATACATATTATACAATTATCTTGTTACGCAAGAAAAATCAGATCAAAAAGTTAAAAAGAGAAAATGAAAATAAAATTCAAGCAAATCACAACAGAAAGAGTGAAAATGCTATGGTGTGATCTATCCTCAGTTTCCACAGTTCTCTCTCTGAGTGTAGATGGCTCTCATCATCACAAGATCATTGCCTGAATCATCTCATTGTTGGAAAGACCCATTTCCATCAGAATACATCTTCATATAGTATCGTTGTTGAGGTATATAATGATCTCCTAGTTTTGCTCATTTCACTTAGCATTAGTTTAAGTAAGTCTCTCCGGGCCTCTCTGAAATCATCCTGCAGGTCATTTCTTACAGAACAATAATATTCCATAACAGAATCCTAGCTTCTTAAAAAGTTAGAAAGGTGCTGAGAGATTATCTAAGACAACTCTACTTGAAATATGAATCTTCTCAGGAACATCTCTGACAAGCTGTCAAGTATTTTCTACTTGAGCTCCTCAAGGAACAAACAACACCTCCCAATGTAATACTTTTCATCTGTGGACACCTCTCAGCATTAGGTTGCTCTTCCTTTATTATTCTTATAGCAGTGAGATTGCACAGTAAATACGGTGCTGGGCCTGGAAGCAGGGGGACCTGAGCTCAAACCTAGCTTCAGATACTTATTAGTTGTGGGACCCTGAGCAAGTCATGTAACTCAGTTGCCTCAGTTTACTCACCTGCAAAATGAGCTGGAAAAGGAAATGGCAAACCACTTCAGCATCTTTGCCAAGAAAACCCCAAATGGGATCATGAAGAGTAATACACAACTAAAATAACTCAAGAGCAAAACATTTACATTGCTATCAGTTAGTTAGAATTTATATAGCAATTTGTAAATATTATCCCATCTTTTGGGATTGCCTTGGATCACTGAATTGTTGAGAAGAACTAATAGTTGATCATCGCACAACAGGCTTGGAGTCAGGAAGACATCTTCATGTATTTAAATATGGTCTCAGATGCTTAATACTTGTGTGATCCTGGACAAGTTAACTCTGTTTGCCTCATTTCCTCATCTTTAAAAGTAGCTGGAGAAGGAAACGACAAAACACTCCAGTACCTTTGCCTAGAAAACCCCCAAAGGGATCACAAAGAGTCAAACAAAAACAACTGAACAATAAAAATTGTCATACTAATAATTTTCTTTATTCTGAGTTAAGCAAAAAATGAAATTTTCAAAGGTTGAGATAAATATAAAATAATATTTAATCCTAGAGTTAATAGGGAGCCTTTAGAGTTTACTGAGTAGAAGAGTGACACAAACAAATCTGTGCTTTAAGAAAACATTTTGGCAGCTGTATGGCAAATGGAATAAGGAAAAATGAAGCGGGAGATGAATTTAGAGGTCACTATAATAGGCTGGAGGAAGGATGATAAGGGCTTGAAATAGGGTGGTAGTTGTGTAAGTGAATATAAGAGATTAGATGTGAGAGGTGTAGTAGAGGAAAAAAGGACATGATATGGCAACTGTTTGGATACCTAGGATGAGTGAAAACAAAGAATCCAGAAGTCACCAATTCACAAGAATCTGGCTGACTGAAAAGATGATAGTATCTTCAACAGTAATTGTTGCTTTTCAGCTTTTTCAATTGTGTCTTATTCTTTGTAAGTCCATTCTGGGATGTTCTTGGCAAAGACACTAGAGTAATTCACCATTTGCTTTTCCAGCTATTTTACAGATAAAGAAACTGAGGCAAAGTGACTTGCCTAGGGCACACAGGTAGTAAGTGCCTGAGGTCACATTTGAATTCAGGAAGATGACTCTTCCTGACTCTAGGCCTGGCACTCTATCCAATGTGCCACTTACCTGCCCTTGACAGTAATAAGGAACTTCAAAAGAGGGATGGGTTTTGGGAGAAAGCTAATGTAATGCGATCTGTATTATTAACATTTTTCCATTACTTTCTTTTATTTAGATACTAAGGTCTAAATACTCACGTTGGAAATAGAACAATTGGCTCTTTGTGGTTCCAGAACATTCCTGCCTACTCTCTAAGGACTAAATTAACCTATGATCATGAGGATAATAGTAAAAAATTCTGGATGCTCAGAAATTCTGAAGTATACAATTGATTCTTACTTCAGTTCCTTCCTATGACTAATCTAGGTCAAAGAAAGGAGAGACAGCAAAACTTGAGACTTTGTTACAACCTGAAGATAGATTCTTACAAATTAAAACAAAACAAATAAAAACAATAACAACAACAAGGGAAAGCCTTGATAACTTGGGCTCCAGAATAGAACAGGTTTTTTGCAATTATCTAGCATCTATGCACTCTTAAATTATGAGACAAAATTTTAAGTGACAGGTGGCAAAATGTTTAGTCAAGATTCTTATCTTACTAGTTTTGATTCTAAACAAGTCACTTAACCTTGCTGTATCTCAGTTTTCTCATCTGTAAAAAGAGACTTGGACTCAAGACCTTTAAATTTCCTTTATGCTCTAAATCCATGGTCCTAAATTTAATAATTCTTCTTGATCTTGTGTGCTTGGAGGGGCTGACAATCTCACTAAGTCATATCTTGTTCATACTATTCCAAGCAACTATAAAGCTTCCTAATTTTTAATCAGGTTAAAATTTCATGTTCTCTGTGAACTTCCCTATTTTGAGCTCTTTGTTATTCAATCATTTCAGTCATGACTGACTCTTAATGACCCTACTTTTAGGGTTTTCTTGGTAAAAATACTGGAATGGTTGGCTATTTCCTTCTCTTGTTCATTTTACAGATGAGGAAAATCCTCAGGTTTGGTAAACAGGGTCAAGTGACTTGCCCAAGATCACACAACTAGTATTTGCCATTTCATTCTCCAGCTCATTTTACAGGTGAAGAAACTTTGACAAACAGACTTATTTCGGGTCATACAGCTAATAAATGCCTGAGGCTGGATTTGAACTCTCAAAGATGAGGCCCAACACTCTATCTGCTGCACCACTAACTTGCCCTTTGAGCTCCACCAGCCCTCCTTGCTCTTACCAAAACTTCAGAAATTATTCTTGTACTACATTAGTCTCTGTCTCTAACTGTGTATAATCTTGTCTTCCTGATGATATCATTAAGGATCCTTGTCCGTAATTAAGTCAAAATGAGTTATATTGGCTGATCACTCAGGGATTTCCCACTGTAATTTATAGCTACACTCTACTAAAAGTCTATTCCTTTCTTCTACTTCTTTTCTGCCTAGAAGAAAGTCTGTGGCTTGATTTCCTAGTTGAGGGAAAGGGATTATGACTTATTTCAGCAATGTCATGGGCATCCTTGCTCTCTCCATTATACATCATATAACTGCTGAAGTTCCCTCTGGTTGCCTGTTTGGAGTCAGCTATCTTCCTTATTGTCATTTGTTTCATACAACTAAAAATCAAAACTACAGGACAGCAGTGCTGACTCTCTCTCGTCCTTGTTTAAAGGATTAGATAATGGTAATGCCCCCTCCCATTATACTTTCATAAACGTTTGTCAGGAAGGCAAACAGATGGCAATGTAATGCACAGAGTACTTGACTCATCTTCCTGAGTTCAAATATGGCCTCAAACATTTACATGCCAGTTTATGATCCTAAGCAAATCACCTAACCCCATTTGCCTCCATTTTCTCATTTGTAAAATGAGCTGGAGAAGAAAATGTCAAGCCACTAGCTGTGTGACTCCGGGCAAATTATTTAACTCATTTTGCCTTAGTTTCCTCATCTGGAAAATGAACTGGAGAAGGAAATGGCAAACCATTCTAGTATCTTTGCCTAGAAAACCTCAAAAGGTACCACAAAGATGACTGAAAACAACTGAAAACAACAACACAGGGCCATTGGATGATGAAATGAAATGTTATAAAGTGTTCTGCAAATTTTAAAGTGCTTTATCAATATTAGTTAATGACAAACCCAATTTCAAGTCTCTGAAGTATTCAGCTCTCTTAAGAACATCCAGAGAAGGGAAAAGAAAAAGGAGAAGGAAAAGGAGGGACTGGGAGGGGAGAAGAAGAGGTGAAGGGGGAGAGGCTGGTAGATGAAAGAGTTCTATTATTGCTTTTAATATGTTTAGTATAAAAGAGTAACTCTAGCTCAAAAAATCTGTCTCCATATAGTCATAGATGAAAGTAATCAAAGTCCCAAAACAGCAATTTTATCCTTCTGACCTTAGCAGGTTAACCATGGAACTTGTATTATCAACCCCCTCATACAGATGAGGTAGCAAACTCCTGAAATGAAAGAGTTCTGACTTTGAGTCAGGTAATTTGGGTTCAAATACAGGTTTTGATACCTTACAATTTGTGAGACTTAATGGGAGGGCAAATCACTCTTTCTGGGTTGCAATTTCCTCTACTCTAAAATGAAAGATTTGGGCTAAATTGCCTCTGAGACTCATTCAATTTACACACACACACACACACACACACACACACACACACACACACACACACACACGAGTCAGTCATTCAGTTACACTATACAGATGAAGAAAAGTCTAATCTTGGAAGTTTGCATCAAGAATATCCGTATCTCTGCATAGACCACTAGATGGCAGTCTCCCTGATCTATTCCTTTTCTATACAAATTCAAAAAAGAAAAACAAATTAATAACCTACACAAGTATTTATACTCATAGAAAGAGATTTGAGAGGTCACCTAATCCAGTTCCCTCATTTTATAGATGAAGCTCTGATTTAGAAAAAAGAAGTTAATTGCAGAATTATATTTGGTAGGGGAATTAGAACTTGAACACAGAATTCCTAATTTTTGATTCAGAATAAAGACAGTTCTGCTAGAATGTATTTTAAGTACAAAAATTGTTATATCAGGAACACTTTAAGCATAATATGAATATTGAGTTTTACAATGAGATGACTGAGGCCAGTTCCAATGATCTTATGATGAAAAGAGCCATCTACACCCAGAGAGAAGCCTGTGGGAACTGAGTATGGATCACAACATAGCATTTTCACTCTTTTTGTTATTGTTTGCTTGTATTTTGTTTTCTTTATCGTTTTTTTCCTTTTTGATTTGATTTTTCTTGTGTAGCAAGATAATTGCATAAATATGTATACATTTATTGGATTTAACATATATTGAATTACTTGCCATCTAGGGGAGAGGGTGAGAGAAGGGGGGGAAATTTGGCACACAAGGTTTTGCAAAGGTCTATGTTGAAAATTTATCTATGCATATGTTTTGAAAATAAAAAAATTAATAAAAAAGATTATTGAGTTTTAGCTTAGTTTCTTCTTAGGGCAGGAAGGATAACAGTAAGTTCAGAAAAGTGTATTCTTTTACAATAATTCACAAGCTACAACCTTTCTAACACCCACTTTTAGAAACGCAAACTTCAAGTCTTTTTGAAGATGAAATGGCATATTTATTGTATATCATCTGAAGCACTAGGAGCTATGGGCCACCATACCCTTATACCATAGCCTTGGAGAAAATTAAGGAAAGAAAAGGAACAAGCATTTCTAGATAGCATCTATTATGTGCCAGACACTAAGCTAAGAATTACTTTTTACAAATAAACTGTCATTTAATCTTCACAATTTGGGGAGTTAAATTCTATTATTATTATTCCTATTTTATACATAAGGAAACTGAAGCAAACAGGTTAAATAAATTGCCCAGATTCATACAGCTAAGTATGTATTTAATTATTTAAGGATGGATTTGAACTCCAGTTTCTTCATTTTAAGTCCAGCATTTTAACTCACTTTGTCAAGGCCAGGAGTTGCATGACCTGACCAACTTATTTATGTATCCCAAATATAGTCCTAGCAGTAGCCAAAGTCAATTGACTCAAAAGTCAGTTTAAAAAAAAAAAAAAAAAACGTCATTGCTCATAATCATGTCCTGAAATCTATCCTATACCACCATTTCTTTCACAGAAGAATTTTCACAAAACATGTATTAACATGTTAATGGCATACAAGTAACTAGGTGGTACAATGGATAGAAAGCTAAGCCTGGAAACAGAAAGACTTGAATTCAGATCCAGCCCTGGACATCTACCAGCTATATGACTGTGAACAAGTCACTTAACCTTTGTTTGCCTCATTTCCTCAACTGTAAAATGGGAAAATAATAACATCTACTTCCCAAGGTTATTATAAGGAATAAATGAGATCATATATTGTACATGTATCATATATAAATATATAAATGCTTGAGAATGCAACCAGGTACAATGAAAATTACAATAGCCTGATTGTTGGGATACTACTATTAGCTCTTAGAATATGGTCATCACTGCATAAACTAAGGTAAAATAATTTTCTTAAAATTTTATATATTTTTAATTTTCTATTCAGACATTTTAGGCAGTTTATAATGTTCTTTAAATAATGTGTTCTGAGAGAATAAAATTTGTCTTAAATAAGCAGTAATAATAACTTGAATTTATACAGCATTTTAAGGTTTACAGACCATGTGACCCTGAACAAATCAACTTCTCACAACCCTGTGCAACTCTTTAAAATTATAAATTGAGGAATGAGTACCAGTTTTCATAAATAGAGAAAATTATTTAGTCCTCAGGAGTTCCTTATATCGATAAAAATCACAGATGAGGCTCAAAGAAATAGGAGGGAGGAAGTTTACAACTTACAATTTGTGTGATTTGTGGCAAGTTAGCTAAACCTCTCTGGGTCTCAATTGTCTCATATCTAAAATGTGGAAGATGAACTAATAAATGACTTCGAAGGTTCCAACAAGCTCTGAATATATGAACTAAACAAGATCTTCTAAGAACCCAGTATAGTAACTTTCTACTCCCAAGCTTATACTCTATGTATATGTGTGTATATATATATATATGTATATAATAAAAATGCATATGTATGTATAAAAATGTATATGTGTATATATATACATATACCCCCCACACACACCACACACACATATAAACATACTTATGTATGTATGTATATATATATATATACATATACATATACATATATATATATATGAAACACAGTCAAGCACCCAAAATATCAAACGTATACAAGTATAAATATCTCAAGGAGTAGGGTGGAAGTAAAGGGACTTTTAGTTAGCATCTTAGCTTCCCTGAATAGGGCACAACCTTAAATCAACTCTACTATGGCTATTATGGCCCATGACATTTCATATTCATTCATTCAACAAACATTTATTTATTAAGAGTTAGACATTTATTTATTAAGAGTCTATTATTACAATGCAGTGTCCCTGATAGTGACAAAGACATGGTGAGAAATAAAACATAGTCATAGGATTATGAAATTGAAGAGATTTCAGAGGCTATCTGGTCCCACTCTGACATTTTACAGTGACAAAACTAATTGACTTACCTGAAATCACATAACTAATAATTATAGGATGCAGAATTCAAATCCAAGTCTTCTGATCCCAAAACCAATGTGCTCTTCATTGCCAATATGGACATTAAAGACTTGTATGACTTAAAAAAGAAGATAAGCTAATTATGTAATAAGAGTAAGGAGTAATGGCAAGTGATCTCTTTCTCTTTCTCCCACTAGACTAGAGACTCTGTGAGAACAGACAACTGTTATTTTGCCTTTTGTTGTAACTTTAGTGCTTGGTACAGTGCCTGGCTTAATAAATGCCAGTTGATTGATTAATTAATTTGTTCTGCTTACCTGGATCACACAATTCATGGATCCTGATACCTTTGGACCTCAACTCAGAAATAATTTGAAGACTTTCTTGATTCTCCCCTGGCTTCTAGAGCTCCTCTCAATTAGCTTTATTTTTCTTGAATATATTGGTATCTATATAATGAATTTAGACCCCCTATAGAATTTAAATTTCTTGAGGGAAATATCAGTTTCAGGTTTGTCTTTGTGTTCACACAACTTAACACAAGCCTGGCTTAGAGAAAGCACTTAATAAAATACTTATTAATTGGTTAGCAGAGGGTGACATGAGAACAGGGTGAGGGAGAATGATGGGATCAAATTTGTAGGACAAAATATATATAGGCATATTGGAATTTTTACAAACTGTTAAGTCATTAGAGTTGATAGAGACAATAATTATCTAATTTAGCATGGTTCAGTATCATTGATCTGATCTTACAAGGAGATGTTTTGGGCCAGAACCTGAAACAAAATACTAAGTAGAACTAATAGAAACAATGCTTGTGTTCACACCTTTAGAGAGCTCATATAAGCAAGAAGTATTTAAGTACTCATTGGAATTCACAAGTATGGGAGCTTCACAAAGTAAACTTTGTAACTTTGTGAATTCACACCTCCCTTGAAGCTCTTAGGGCCAGAGAACTCTGGGAGAAATCCCACAATCCCTCTCTCGAAGAAGGAGCATAAATAGAGCTTCAGTGAGCCCAGTCAGAGAGTTCAGCCGAATTAGATTGAGAGGGGAGCATCAAGTGAGTTCAGCCAGAAGCCCTCTCTCTGAAGAGAATTACTTCGGAGCATAGCCAGGGGTTGGAGAGGGGCACTCTGGGAGGAAGCCTACAAGCCCTCTCTCGGAGGCAAGACAGATTCACCTTTGTGCTGGTTGGAGGCTGAAGGAAGCAGAGGCAGAAGCAAAGGACAAAGCTGCAAGAGCTCTTACAACCAAGCAGAGAGATAGGCCTCAACTAACCGGGCTATTTTGGAAGGAGAAAATAAACATTTGCATTTTTACCAGCTGGCTGCATTTTGGGTGATTATTACTCTTAACTGAAACTAAGGCTGCCTCCAGAAAACCTCCCCAAGAAACTTGCTCCCAGAGAGAACCATTATATTATTTTAAAAGAAGAAAATCACCACACAGGCATATATACATACACACACATATAATACAATAAATGAATGGATAAATAGATGAAAGAATGTGTAAATAAATGAGTGAATGAATAAATAAATAAATCCTTAGCCTGCCATATAAGTTCTCTATAATCTGTCTCTGATATATATCTCCAGATTTATTTTTCTTTCGAGTTAAACTAGATTAAGAGTTAATGTGTTTGAACTGACTGCATTTCTCTGCCCTGGGTTAATCACACAGTCTGTCCTTTTTCCATACCTCTCCCTCTATCTCGCTATCTTTTGGAATCCTCTTCTTTCAAGGTCCAGCTCAGGTCCTGCTTCTTCCTTGAAACCTTCCCTAATTTTTCACAACTGAGAGTGCTTTGCCTTTCTCAAATTTTCTTATAAAACTTTAGTCAGAGGAGGAGAAAGAAGGAAGGAAGGGAGGAAGGGAAGAAGGGAGGGAAGCAGGGAAGAAGGGAGGGAAGGAAGGAAGGAGGAAGAAAAACATCTGAAGCCTTTTTCTTAACCGTATACAAGGGAATAGAAGGAAAACTAGAAAGAATCAGAGACAACTGGATAGCTTTGAAAGTTACATGTTGGCAAGGTGATTCAGGCTAATTCCAATGGTCTTATGATGAAGAGAACTATCTGCATCCAGAAAGAGGACTATGGAGACTGAGTGTGGATCACAACATAGTATTTTCATTTTTTTTTGTTGTTGTTTTCTTACATTTTGTTTTATTTCTCTTTTTTTTCCCTTTTTGATCTGATTTTTCTTGTGCAGCATAATTGTAGAAATATGTATAGAAGAAATGCACATATTGGATTACTTGCTGTCTGGGGAAGGGAGTGGGGGGGGAAGAAAGGGAGAAAAAATTTGGAACACAAGGTTATATAATGGTGAATGTTGAAAACTATGCATGTGTTTTGAAAATAAAAAGATTTATATATAAAAAAGAAAGTTACATGTTGAATTTATTGTATTAAAAACAATATCCATTTATATATATTATAAAAAGTTGTAGTTTCAGGAATAATACTGTTTTTTTATACTACTATGTATATGGAAATGTTTATTTTTTTTAGTGTTATGTTCAGGATAAACTATTTTATGATTATTAATAATGAGTTTAGGATAGGTTCAGGATAAAATATTTTGTGATTATTAATAATGAAGGTAATAATCAACAATTGTTGGCTCCTTGAGGACAGGACCATGTTGTTTTTTATTTTTTCATTTCTAGTGCCTTACGACAGTATTTTACACATTTTTTTTTGGTCTGAATCTGTGAAGGAAGTCCCTAAGTAAGGAAGTTTCCTCTATTCTTCAACTCACACTCTTACAAAATTGCTTAGGCCATTGAGAGGTTAAGGTACTTGCTGAAGGTCATACACTGAGAATCTATCAGAAGAAAGATTTGAACACTAGTCACCTAATTCCAAGGCAGGCTCTCTAGCTACTAAACTATTATATCCCTCCTCCCTCACCGCCACTCCACCTTATATAGAATAGGCACTTAGTAAATCAGAATAGAACTTAATTGAATTGAATTAAATTGAAATGAGTTAAAATGAACTGAGTTGTGGAGTAATTTGAATTCTATCCTGTAGGTATTAAGGAATGATTGATGGGGTTTGACCAGAGGAGTGACAAGATCAGATTTGTACATTAGAGAAATTAATTTGGCAGCAGAATGTAGGCTAGAATGGAAAGTATAACCTAAAGCTTTCGTAAATGAACTCCTTTATTGCCACCTACAACTTCCTTCTCTCCATTGGAAGTAATGTCCAGTTATCAAACAAGTACCTAACTCACTATGAATACAGGTTGCCTGTGGACCAAAAAATGTTCCCAGGCAGAGGAGCACAGAATATATCTCCCCTAGTCATAGAAAGACTTCTTCTTGGGCCTGATACGAGTGCTCTTATGGGGTTCATAGATCTAAAGTAGTATGGGACAGAGATTACAGGGGTCACAGTCTAACCTCCCTCATTGTGCAGAGAAAGAAACAGGCCCAAAGCAGAGATGTGACTGGATATTTTTCCAAGTTCTTTTTACTACACTGAATTGTCCCCACAGATTATAATACTGATGAGATCCTTTTTGGGGAAGAGGAGACAATTAGGCCCACTTTTATCCTGGCCAAGATATTAGGATAAAGAGGGAATTACAAACAACTCAGAATGGGTCTGAGAACCAAGGATAAGAAGGAACTATTAACAGGACCAGAAACAACCACTAACCTATGGATAGCTAGAACCACACAAAGCAGATTAGAAATGGGAGAGTCAGGTCACAAACTAAGTTTAACTAATTTCAGCATGAAGAAACATCTGCAGATAGAAGTTCACCTTCTAAGAAAGAGGGTTTAATGCTGCTGATGGCAACCTCTTCCAATACAAAAAAAAAAAAGGGGTTGGCTCACAACACAATCATTCTTAGCTCTTGAGATCGTTCTCATGGTTAGCATTTCTTGGACAAGACAAGAGGTCTTGGGTCCAGTGGGAACAACTATTGAGGTATCATGGCCACCCTGTGGGGCACAGAATGATAGGAACAGGAGAGTAGTACCTGTCAGTGATAGGGAACATATGATGGATGGCTGTGGGAAATAAGGGGAGCTAAATCCTTCAGTGTACAACTGGTGCCGATCCAAGCAATATGCTTTTCCAGAGGGAATATCATTCTGAGCGCAAAGGATTATTGTTAGGTCAAGCTTGCAAAGGATTATTGTTATGTCAAGCTTAGCACATAGCCTGCTTTCTAAGCCTTGGCTCTAGGAAACAGCAGTATCTCCAAGATATTTCAACACAACGAAAGTGGCATTCTGTCACTCCAAGCCACATCAGGGTAAATTTCATCAGACCTGTCAGACCAAACCTCCTACATATCTTTTGGGAAGATCATAGTGCTCACTTTGATAGCAGCATCATTCTGAGGAGATAAGGAGAGGGGTAGTTCAAGCTGCTGCTAATAATAATAACACCCAAAATATATAGTACTGAAAAGTTTGAAAAATTATATATATACATAATAATTCATTTGTGAATGAGGGGAAACCAAAGATAATTCAGGGAGTATTAATATAATAAATCAATCAATAAACATTTGATAAAAGTATATAGTATATCAGGTACGGTACTAAGCACTGGGGATACAAAGAAAAACAAAAAACATAGTACCTCCTTTCAAGGAGTATATATCCTAATGGGATGTATAGCCATAGGTAATCTACTCAGGGCCTTTTTGAGTCATTGTAATGCAATGAAAAAAACATTCAGGCTCAGAAGAATTGGATTCAAGTCTCAGCTATGCCAATAAGTCCTTGCTAGACTTTGTGCAAGGACCTGAGTCTGTTTCCTCCTCCAGAAAACAAGATTCATGCACATGCACTACCACCATCATAGAGTTATTATGAGGCAAATGCTTTGTAAGATGTAAAACAGTTAGTAAACATGAGCTGTGACACAGAAGCCAGCAGTCTCTGTTCCCATTTTACAAGTTAAATACTCCTCCGACTAAAAAGATAGATTCAAGTCCAAGTGGTCACCACTTACCTGCCTAGAGACAGTCCTGACAGATAAGAGCTCTACAAACTAAGAACTCATCTGACTGTTCCACCCAGGAAGAATCTTACCTGAAGGAAGGCTCAGTTGAATGGGGAGCCATTACCTTCTATTTTGGTGTGTTGCTTATCCAACAAGAAAGAAAAGGTTGTAATGGAAACAACAGCTCATCTAACTCTCTCCTTGAGATTCTGCAAGCCCTCAGTGGATTTGTGGTCTATTTTATGAGCTTATGAAAATGATCCCTCTTGAACCCACGGCTTTTGAAGTGAATAACTTGCTAGAGGTAAGATTGATGATAAATGGATAAAGCTCCCTGATTAACCCTATCTTCACATCTTCCAAAAAGTCTTCCAATGTGATTCTCCTATTCCTCCCAAAAGAGCTTTGCTCAAACTTTCAAATGCCTGAATCATGTATCAGTTCGTCCCAAAAACTGGCTTGCTCTAGTTGGATATAGTTGGTCTCTATCCTTGAATCCCAATGGCTCTAATTTCATATATATGGAGTAAATGATAATAGAAGGAGGTGGAAATGGAGACAGAAAAGAGAGGACAATATTTCAGTACCTTAGTTCTTTTTAATTCCATTTCTTTCCTATATCTATTGAAACCACTGATATTCTCCATATCACCCAGGTTCTAAATGTGGTGTCGTCTTGTACACTTCTCTTACCATCTTCCCCTACATCTAGTCAGATATCAAGATCTGTCAGTTCTACCTCTTTGGGATCTCTTGCCTCTGTCCCTTCCTCTTGATCATTCTTGTGACCAACTTTATGCAGGCCCTTGCTCCTCTCCCTATTTGACTACATTGGCCTTCGATCCAATCTCCACACCTCCAGATTTTCTGTCACACAATCTATCCTATACAGCCAATCATTCTAAAGCACAGCTCTGATCATATGACTGTTTCAAATGGAATCTGATAAAATGGACTAAATTGAAATGCACATCTTTGACCAGTGTGCTTCCTAACTTCTGCTTTCCTCTTCTTCTTTCTTACTTTTACTTTCTCCTTTTTTTCTATTACTCTCTCCCCATGTTTTCTAAGTAGTCCAAAAAGAAAATCCTGAAAGGCTTCTTTTAGACTCACAAGACTCGCTTTCTGCCTCTACTTTGAACTAGACCTCACCTTCTAACTAATAACTTCTCCCCATCTTTTTCTTGAAACTGCATTGCTTTATATTCACTCAGCTGGACACTCCCCAAGCATGTGCCTGTTTGTGACATCAGAGTTTGGTCGGGACAACAACCAAACACACTTTTCCCCCTCTCTATAACCCATGAATTTAGCTTCCTTGTGGAAATTCTCTAGGATAGTGATGACTTGAGGGACAGCATAGAATAGTCAAGAGGAATTGCAGAAGACTGGGTTCAAATCCTACCTCAGATACTTACTAGCTATATGATCTTGAGCATACTACTTGATTTCTATATTATCTTGACTTTTACTTTGATGACTTTGTGCAGCTCTGCCTCACTTAAATTCAATTCCCTTACAAGTCAAGATATCACCCTTGTGATGTCATTGGTCCTCATGGAGAACAAAAGACAAATAACAACAGTAACAAGAACCATAAAATAATTTCTAGTTGTCTTAATTTCTTCATCTTAAAAATGAAGAAATTGAATTAAATGACCTTTAATTTCTTTTTCAGTTCCAAATCTAAGATTCTATGATTATGTGATCCTTACTATCTCACAATCCTTACTATCTCACATGTCAAAGAGGAAGAAAGGCAAGAAACTTGATAGAATCTGAGTATGCCAGTCAAAGGGCAATCTCTCTAAAAAATTACTGTTAGATATTATCCTCTTACATCTTGGTCTGAAGAGCAATATGTCTGAGCTAATATCCTCATCCTCAATTCCAGCAAAAGGAGCCGAAATATATTTCCTCCTTTGAATGTCTGTTCCTTTGCTCCTATTTCTAGATGCCCCTGTCTCTCAAAATTCCATGTTAGATCTTGAGTTTTCTTATAATAAAGGCCTATTGCTTTATACATTATTAGTCTTTCTGGCTGTTTAATGAAAACCATATATAGTCCCCAAACTGATGAAGCGTCTTGGGAATGTTCTCTTTTTTCCCTTCTTGTTTTTCTTAAATAGATGAGAGAGGGAAATAGATAATAATAATTTTAAAAAGTCTTTTTTCCCCTCTACACTAAGCTCTATTATAAGCTAATTGTGTGACTCTAGGATGATGGGCAGGGTTTTTTGGCCAAATACACAGGGTTCTTGGGTGGATTCTTTTGAAATGACAATAAAATGTCATTAGTTTAATTTTGGCATACACAGTGGAACACACTTTTTTTCCTAACAAGAAAACTTTGATCCTAATGTCATAATCGGTAGACACAAGCCCTCCCCAACTTGTTTGCCATAATTATCCCTCTGTTTAAACAATCTGTTCAGATGCATGAATTTTTTTTTCCACTGATGCAATTCAGTGTTTGAGGATGGAAGAAAAGATGAGATGTTTCCATCATCCGGTATCTATCTAGTAGCAGAGAGCACCCACTGGTAAATTTGCTCTGTTCTCTAGAAAAGAGAGCCTCTGGCTTGAGATAAAACAACCAGGATGACTGCTTTGGAAATGGTGAAATTTTGTCCATCCTGAATCACGAGGATCTTAGCAACATTGCTAGACAGAATAATCTTAAATGCTTGTGTATACAAAGCCTCTCTTTAAGTTGCTCATAAAAAAAGGACACAAGCCACTAACAGGCTTTCTCAGTCATTGAAACAAGAAAATTCACAGAGATTGGTTATTAAATGACTGTTGTTCTTTGTATTCAAAAAGGACTAAAATTACATCACTATATCTGGATCAATGTACAGTGTGTCCAACTCTGGCTGATCACATCAATATGAGTTCAGAAAATCCCATCACAGGTTGGGCACAAATAGTCCTTTTTTCATTAAATTATTTATAATTTCTTAAATAAATAATTATTATTTATATATCACTTAGGAAAGTATAACATAATGACAGAGCCCTGGATTTCCTGAATTCAAAAGGATTGTATTCAAATCTATCATATACTATACTATATATCTAGCTATGATACTATCTATGATACTATGTATCATATACATATACATATCATATACAGTTCTATCATATACTAACTGTGCCATCTTAAGCAAGTTACAACCTCTCTGGGCCTGAGTTTCCTCCCATATAAAATGAGATAGTTAGATTAGGTGACTCCTAAGTTCTCTCTGAGCTCTAAGATTTCATGATTCGATGCACTGGCTATGAATTTTAGTTTCTAAATTGGAATTGTTGGAAATGTTGTTGAAGACTGGTAATGAGGAAATATGAGCATGGTGTGTTGTGAGTAATAGCCCTAGAGGCAGGAAGACCCACCTTCAAAATTAGCTTTGATTCTAACTATAACCATGGGCAGATAGCAACCTTTTTGAATCTTGGCAAAATGAATCATAGAATTCTCTAATTGCATAATTGAAAAGACTGAGATAATGGAAGATACCTGAAGGAATATAATCCATTCATTTTACAGAGAAAGGAAGAGGTCTGGTTAAGTGATCTATCCAAATCCACATAGTTAGTAGGTGGTAAATGGAGGACTTACTCTCAGGTCTTCTGCTTCCAAATCCAATGATCTTTCCGATGTTCTGAGAGTCAAATGAAATAACATATTTAAATCACTTTGCAAACCTTATAGAACTAAGTATTATGGTTATTTCTCCTTCTTGCTATCTTTGTACTCAATGAATGGGATTCAGACAAAAACTGATCCTGAGACAAGTCATTCTGCTTTTAGGTTTATTATTTGATGAACTATTCTGCAAGTGGATTAAATGATTGATTTATTGTAATTGAATGAATTGACAAGGAAGCTCATATACCATAGATTTACTGAAAAAGTTGTCTTTGGGACAATTTCAATAGTAGACAAGCTAATAATAATAAAATGAATGATTTGTACTTCTTTCTGTTCTCATATAGTTTTGATTTCTTTGACTAGATTTATATATTTTGAAAGTTTTTCATATCTTTAAATTGGAGGTTATGCATATTCAATATGGCAACATCCATAAAAGATATTCTTATATTTTGATGGTTTACCACATATCCATGTGATTATGGTGAACAGTCTTATCTGTGATTATAGTCTAATTTTAATATAACATTGGTCTATTTGCCTTATTGTTAAACATTTGAGCCAATAATTATGGATATTTTTTGGTCTAACAATTTTCCAATTTTATGGAGAGATTGAAATTTCAGTTTTCTCTTTTGATGTAACTCTTCTATCATTCATTTCATTAATGGGGCACACTAATGTACTATTGGTGAAGTTGTGAATTGGTTCAGCCATACTGGAAAATAATTTGGAATTATGGACCTAGAAGTTACGAAACTAGGTATACTCTTTAACCCAGAAATACAACCCCAAGTCTTATATTTCTCCCAAAATCAAAGGAATAAAAAAGTACATACAAAAATATATACATATAAGTGTAAAAAGATTTATAGCAAATTTTTTTTGTAGTGTCAAACACCCATAAACCAAGGAGATATTCTTTGATTGGGGAAAGGCTAAATAAATTATGGAATATGAATGTATAAGAATATTATTGTGCTTTAAGAAATAAAAGAAATAGGTTCAGAAAAACATGAGAAGATGTATGTGAATTGAGAAAAAGTGAAGCAAATAGAATCTAGAAAACAATTTAAGTCACAAATTGTTTAAAATAAAGATAAATAACTTTTAGAAACTTAACACAATGACCAACCATAATGCCAGAAGACTGATGATGATACATGGTGGCCATATCCTGACAGAGTTTATGAACTCAGGATGCAAAATAAGATATATATAATATACACACATACATATGTGCATATATGTATACATACATACATATATGCATATATGTGCATATTTTATATTGTCTAACATAAATAAATGTTTAACTAATTCTGCCAAAAGCACCATCACTTCTAATCTGTCAAGTTCATAATCTCAGCATTTTCCTAAATTACCCACTCCCCCTTATCTCGCATATTCAGTTTCCAGATCTTACCATTTCTATCTCCAGCACATCTTGTGCATCAAAGCTCTTCTCTCTGTCCCACCTAATGCAGAACCTCATCACCTCTTGCCTAATTTATTGCAACCATTTCTTAATTGGTCTTTCTATTTCAAGTTTTTTATATTTCAGTCCACCTTAACACTGCTGACAAGGCAATTTTCCTTAAGGGCAGATATGACCATTTGATACTCAGCCAACTGCAATGGATTTTCATTTCCTCTAGGATAAAATATAAACTCCTCTATTTAGCTTTCAAAAACTCATACAATCTGGCTTTATCTTTTGACCTTCTTTGAACATAATTCTTTCTTCACAATCTAGCCAAGTTGATCTTTATCATTCACATATAAGACTTTGTTTCCTATCTCCATGCCTTTGCCCTGATTAGGCATTTTTGAAATACAATTTTTCTTAACTTTCAACTCATAGATTTCCTCTTTTTCAATAATATATTGCTCAGACACCATCTTGCATGTAAACACTATTCCGATCCCCACAATTGTTAATGTCCTCTCTCCTAAATTACTATATTAATATTTGTATTTACTGCTTTACATTTATGCTATAAATATTTTTATATGTTCCTGTTATCTCATTATAATTTAAATTCGTGGAGCATAGGAATTGTTTCATTCTTTGCATTTGTATCTATAACAGTGCCTGATATATACAGTAAGTGTTTACTGAATACTTGCTAATTAATTGAACAATTAAATTGAACTACAATGTTTTCTAGTAGTAGAATAAGCTCTAGATTTGACCCCAGCAGATTTGAGTTCAACTCCCAGCTTTGACAATTACTAATTTTGTCTTTTGATCAAGTCTTTTGACCCCTCAAAATTTCAGTTTGCTGTTGTGGGCTATTTCAGTCATGTCTAACTCTCCATAATCCCATTTGGTGTTTTCTTGGCAAAAATACTGGAATGGTTTGCCATTTCTTTCTCCAACCCATTTTGAAAATGAGGAAATTAAGTGTACAGGACTCCGTGACTTACCCAGGATTACACAGCTAGTAAATATCTGAGATCAGATTTGAACTCAGGAGGAGGAGTCTTCCTGAGTTTGGACTCAGCACTCTGTACACTGCTACCTAGCTGTCCCTATAGTTTCTGCATTTGTAAAATGTGGATCATACTTGCTCTCTTCACAGAATTATTGTGAGGAAAGTACTCCATAAATCATAAAGTTCTAAAGGAAAGTGATTTATTGTTATTAGAATTCCTTTAAATCTTCACATAAGCTAAGATTCTATTTAACCAATCAACACACCAAAATTAACATTGAGAGGAAGTACTACTGAAGAAAAGAATGACAAGAAGAAGAAGCGAGTACAAATTATCCCTGGATTCCATCTACACTGATTCAATTCATGTGATATTTGCTCAGCTCTCCAATTCATTTTACCTCTACAGACCCTGTATCTGCAAATGACCTTTACAAAAGTCATTTTAGTGTCTTGGGACCTAGCGGAACCATCTGCAAAGGTTCGAGTGCTGTTGTTTTTTTTACTTTTCCCCCCAGAAAGCTGGCAAGGAAGCAAGGCCTTTTCCCTTGAGCTCCAAAACTAACTAATCACCCTCAGGAGACACCAGCCTTTTCATGAGACCAGTATAAGAGGATGGGAAAGTGAACCAACTGTACTCTTTGGCACAAATATCTAAAACATTCTGGCTCTGGCTAAGAAAAGAAGAAAAATGCTTCCTCTTGCCTTTGAATTTGGGAAACGTGCTAACAAAGAACTGTTTTGCAAAGTTTATGTGATAAATATTGAAAAATAAACAACCCTGTAAGTCTTCAAAGTGAACAAAGAAAGAAGGACCAGTCTTTCTTCTTCTAGTCACTGAGAAAGGACAAGGGCTATAAGAAAAAAAGCTTGGGGGAGCTGGCTTTCTTCTGCTCTATTGGTGGCTAATACCCAGTAAACTTTATTGACATGTTCTCTTTCTACTACTTTCCATTGCCCACTAGTATAAAACTTTAAAAGAAAGGGATACAGAAGGAAGAAGAGTGAAAAGGGAACAGAGAATAAAAAAGCAAGAGAAAGATGAATCATGGAATTATTTCAGTCAGTAGTCCAATAGAATGCTAGAGCTAGAAGATAAATAGATGGATAAATAGATAAATTGATGGGTGGAACTTGCATTCTAAAGAGAAGACACGCACAAAAAAAAATATAAAACTGGGGGAAATGTAGGTGTTTATAATAACGAGAAACTTTAGAGTTCATGTAATCCAATCCCTTTATTTATAGATTAGGAAATAGAATCCTAGAACAGTTGATTAAGTGACTTCTCTGAATCATGCAGCTAGGGAAATGTTAAAGCCAAGACCCAACTCAGTCTTATGGTTCCTAGATTTGGTCTGCTTTCTGTAACCTCATCTATACCACCTCTCTGGAAACCAGTGAAGATATTCTCTATGGTCCTAACTACTAAGGGGGTCCAGGGCATCCCTATTTCTTTCCTTAGTCTCTAGAGTGTTTTTATCCTGCCCCCTTTTTGGGATAAGAAAAAGGAAGACAGAGGGAGGAACAATTAATAGCCTACCTATAATGGGAAAGGATTGCCCTTCCAAATCTCTTAGGTGACGGGCAGAAGAAGCAAGGATAATTGTACAGTAGGAAGCTAGTTAGATATAAGAAGGGAGGCAAAAGATGCAAGAATTGAAAATGCATCCCAAGCATCCCTAACCCAGAAGTGAGCAGAGAAAGGATGGTAATTTCTTAAATAGCTCAATATATAGCATTAAAAAATGAACACAAAATTTTTGTTTTGCTTCTCTTGCCACTTTCACTCATTCTGAGCTTTAGCATTCCTGACATTAATTTTGTGGAACAGTGTCATACTTTGGATTCATCCCTTTCTTGGGGGATCCCTTTCTTGGATTTCATGAATTTGCTTCCATCTTCTGCACATTCTTTTTTTAGTCTAACTTACTTAGTGAGTCTCTTGTACATTCATAATGTTTGCTCCAGATAATTCCCCTTTGGTGTAGTTTTTGTTTCATATCCTCAGAATTTCACTCTTAGGAGTTTTACATCCCTTCTGGAACAGTTTTCCCTGCAGACTTTAAGTTCAAGGGAGCCTACCTAATGTCTCTTTCAACCTTTTGAAATCTGCTTTCCCCCAAGTCTGGATTCTGCCCAGATTTTCTTTCTCCATCACAAACTCTTGGAGGTCACTTTTCTCCAACTTCCCCATTATTTTCACCCAGCAAGCAATTCTTCCCTAGTAGTAAAAAATCAAATACAATATAGAATTTCTTCATGTTAGTTCCTTCAACTTCTGAAGGATAAAATTATCATCTAGGCAGGTCAAGACACTATGGAATGCTTTGCTGTTGGGGAAAACAAAGAGAGAGATGGACCCACAGAGAGACAGAGACAGAGAGACACAGAAAGAGAGAAATAAAGACAGAGACAGGGGCACACATAGAGAGACAGAGAGAGAAAGAGAAAGAGAAGGAAGAAGGGAAGGAGGGAGAGATGGAGAGAAAGAAGAAGAGATCAAATAGATCCCTGGATAATTGAAGTTTTCCAATACTGTTCAAGGATTACTATTTGTTTTCCAGATTCTTCATGTGATTCACCTTTCTGTTCAGGTGATCTATGACAAAATCAATTCTGTTGCTCTCTCCATTGGACATTATCCAATTATTCTTCATAATTTTTCACATGGGTATAACTTTTTAATGTACAATGTTTTCCTACCACCACCTCTTCCATTCTTTTGTATATCTTGGTTTTTTTTCTAAGTAAGGCGCAGAATTCATGAGTTCTATCCTACCAAATTTCAGTGATACCTAAGAAATATGATTTGTATTTGACAAAAACTGCTGGGAAAATTGGAAATTAGTATGGCAGAAACTAGGCATTGACCCACATCTAACACACTATACTAAGATAAGGTCAAAATGGATTCATGATTAAGACATAAATAGTGATATTACAAGAAAATTAGAAGAACAAAGGATAGTTTATCTCTCAGATCTGTAGAGAAAGAAGGAATTTGTGGCCAAAGAAGAACATTATCAAATATATTACTGAATACAAAATGGATAATTTTGCTTACATTAAGTTAAAAAGTTTTGTACAAAGTCAATGCAGACAAGATTAGAAGGGAAACAATAAACTGAGAAAAATATTAACATTAAAAGTTCTGATAAAGGTCTCATTTCTAAAATATATAGAGAATTGACTCAAATTTATAAGAATTCAAGTGATTCTTCAAATGATAAATGGTCAAAGGATATGAACAGATCATTAAACCTATTTCTAGTCATATGAATAGGTGCTCTAAATCACTATTGATCAGAGAAATGCAAATTAAGACAACTCTGAGGTACCACTACATACTTCTCAGATTGGCTAAGATAGGAAAAGATAATGAGAATGTTGGAGGGGATGTGGGAAAACTGGGACACTGATACATTGTTGGTGAAGTTGTGAACTGATGTAATCATTCTGGAGAGCAAATTGAAACTATGCTCAAAGGGCTGTTAAACTGTGCATAGCCTTTGATTCAGCAGAGTTTCTACTGGACTTGTATCCCAAAGAGATCATAAAAGAGGGAAAGAGACCCATATGTGCACAAATGTTTGTGGCAGTCCTTTTCGAAGTGTCAAGAAACTGGAAATTGAAGAGATGCCCCTCAATTGGAGAATGGTGGAATAAGTTATGGTATATGAATGTTATTATGGAATATTATTGTTCTATAAGAAACAATCAGCAGGATGATTTCAAAGAGTCCTGGAGAGACTTACATGAACTGATGATAAGTGATGCTAAGGGATCACTGTATGCAGCAGCAGCAAGATGATACAATGTTCAATTCTGATGGACATGGCTCTTTTCAACAATGAAATGATTCAGACCAGTTCCAATGATCCTGTAATGAAAAGAGCCATTTACACCCAGAGAGAGGACTGTGGGAACTGAGTTTGGATCACACATAGCATTTTCACTCTTTTTGTTGTTGCTTGTTTGTATTTTATTTTCTTTCTCATTTTTTTCCTTTTCGATCTGATTTTTCTTGTGCAGCATGATAATTGTGGAAATATGTATAGAAGAATTGTGCCATCTAGAGGAGGGTATAGGGGGAAGGGAAGGAAAAAATTTGGAATGCAAAAGTTTTGCATGGGAGAATGCTGAAAATTATCCATGCATATGTTTTGAAAATAAAAAGCTTTAATAAATAATAAGTTAATTTAATAATTAATTGATGGAAAAAGATGAATGCATAGAAAAGGTTTGAGAAAATGAAAAAAAAAAGTATGATTTGTCTTCTTGTATTAAAACCTTTAGGTCCTCTTTTTTTGTTGCCTAAACTTTAGGCATTTGTGTATGGACATTTAAAGTATTTACTATTGGTTCCTTTTTTTATTGAATCTCCTGTGAGCTTTTGGATATATTAATTATTATTTTCTTTCATTATTGCTACATTCCACCATGTCTGACTTGGTGGATAGAGATTGCCAGTTTTCTTCCTCTCTCATTCTTTTTAAGTTAAAGCCCTTTTCACTATATTTGTAAGACACCCAGCAAATATATTAATAGATTGTTAAGTGTGCTTCCTCCCTAAGAGTGTGTTTTTGTTATATTTTAAGATATAATCCAGACTTTCAATTTCTATTCTAAAACTATTTCTTAGCCAACTGTTCACCTTCTGAATTAATTTTTTTTTCTTTTTTGTATAATTTTTCTTCAATGGACCATAATAAAAACAAGCTGTACCCCTAAATTAGTACCACTCACTGCAGTGATTTCCATGAGAATTTTCTGTGAATTCTAGGAGTTTTGAAATGAAAAAGATTTGCTTAATTTCCTCTACCCATTTTAATATTTATATTTGGCATTTCCAAATGAATTATTATGTGACAGTGCATCACCTGTGCTGGGGAAGAAAAAAGAAGGGGAAAAAATCATGTACAAGACTTACTTGTCCAAATGAGATCTATTAAAGAATGTTCTATATAGTTGATTGACATATCAGCAGGATCAAAAATAATAGTATCTTTGGTCCTTTGGTGCTCCAAATTGGCATTCAGATTGATGTGGTATGATTCCACTTTTGTATGAGAAAAATCCTATCCCCAATGTGTTATGAATACTCCATTTTCAGAAGTTCCAGGATGATGATTGATGATAAGCAAGATACTTCCTATTCTGTTTAATTCCAGATATGTATTTTGGAATCTTTGAATGTATAAATGGTTGATAAGGATTAAAGACTATCTCCTATCTACCTGAGATTAGCTAACAAGAGAGAGTAAAGGATTTTCTCTATGATCCCAGGAACCATTTGGACCTTTGAGAACACTATCTATGAATTCATAATTAGGGAGATAAGGGAAGCTCTTAGCTGGTTTTCATGATGAAAGCAAAAGAAAGTTGAAAAGGACTTAAATTTACATAAGCATGTAAGATAACAATATAAGGAAATTAATCAAACTGTGATTTACTGATAAACTCTTCTTCTCTAGATGTATGTTCTTAGGAAGCAACATAAATTCATTTTGTATTCCTGCACTCTACGTCAAAAAAGGATGCCTTGTAATTACAAAATTCTGAGAAACAACTATGTCTTTATGCCATCATAGGGTCAAAAAAAATCACAAATCAGATGCTATGAAATGAATTGTGAGTGTCCTACTTTAAAAGTTCCTATGTGTTTCTTGCCCAAGGTTTCATAATCTTTGGAATATTTTTTAGATTCACTCTTGGAGTGTGGTTTATTCCCAGGAGAATCAGCACAAGTGATTCCATTTTGATGAGTCTTAAAAGTCTGTTATGTCTCAGAATATGTCCTGGACTCCTCTGTTGTTATTAGATCAGAAATAGCTCCCTCAGCACTCCAGAGCATGGAATCATCTATCACCACTGTCTTTCTTCTAAAGTGGAGTTTACCGAATGATCTCTTCCCTGAAGATTTCAGTTGTTCAACTCTATTATTACTTGGAGAAAAATCAGATACTTCTTCTTTGGAGCATCCAGCTTTCTCCTTATCAAGTAGAACCTCAAGCCTGTTTTTTCACTCTTCATGTATGCAATGATCTGATTACTTTCCTTCATCCTCTGTGGAACGCTCTTCCATTCTGCAAACTCATGATAAGATATGAGATTGTTTCCTCCTCAGATCCCATTTTTCCATATTGAAATCACATAAATCTGTCAAGAAGCATTTCATTAGTGTGCACTATGGGCCAGGTACTGTGTTTTGGGGTAGAAGGACTATGAAGGCCCTGAAGCCTTTAGGAAAATTGCATTGATCCTAATCAACCTAGAATGTGGGGAAAAAAATTATCTTCATGAGGAGATATAATATTCAAGTACTTTCAATCTTTCCTCCAGGAGGAAAAACATCCAGTACTAGAAACACAATTAACAGTCATTTGACCATGGCAGAAACACCAATATTGCACAGTAAGTGTGAGTCACTACAAATTTTACCCTGTTTACCCTGTTGACTTTCAACCTTATTTTTTGTCTTTGTCAGGGCTTATACTTCACTTCTAAATAGCTCATTAAGACTTTTATAGTCAATTACCACTTCTTAATAACTTTATAGTCTTACCTAACTTCCTTTTCTAAGTCTCAACTGCTCCATAGCCACACCCTATCCCTGCCCCAAATTCCGGTAATAAAAGGTGTTCTTGACTGTTATGGTACTGAAGGAGGCAAGAATAGACATCTTATGAAATGATTTGAAGTGACATGGACCTATGAAAAAGGCCAGGGGTTGATTTTGAGGGAAGAGATATTTGGAAGAAATTGAGGAAAATTTATGGAAAACAATCTCCATGTCTAAATTTTTATTTCTGGTTTCTATGAAAAAAAGGTAGAAAGAGAATGAGCAGGATCAAGAGGAATTATAGTAAGGTTTTGAAAAGAGATTCAAGGAGAAGAATAACAGAGACAGAAAAAGAAAAGAAGAATAGGTAATGCAAACGAAGTAAGAAAAGTAAGAAAAAGGAGGAGAAGGAAGGAGGAGAGGATGGATGAGGAGGAGGAGGAAGAGGAAGAAGAAGAAGAAAAAGAAGAAGAGGAGGAGGAGAAGGAGGAGAAGGAGGAGGAGGAGGAGAAAGAAGAAGAGGAATATATCATGAGAAATCTCTGTAAATCAACTGATCAATGAATATGTATTAAGTACCTACTCTATGTCAGGGATTATGCCAGGCACCAGAGATACAAAGACTAAAGTGAAATAGCTCCAATTTTTATTTAACCAGAAGAGACAATATATACATATACAGATAGTATATACAAAATAAATAAAAGATAATTTTGATATATTGATTTTTGAAAAGATAAATTTGAGGAATGTATTAGTAGTTGGAGGTGGGATTGAATGGAGTTAAGAAAAGTCTGCTTAAGATGAGTCTTGAAGAAACTAGGCATTCTAAGAGAGAGAGAGAGAAAGATGAAACAAAGTTGTTCATTTCAGGATTAGGAGTCCACCACTACAAAAACAGAGATATGGGGGATGCAATGTCATGTGTAAAAAAAATAAATAAATAGAAATAAAACATAAAAAGATTACAGTTTAACTGGACTATAGTGTGTATGGAGGAGAAAAATATGTAATAAAGTTGGAAAAGGCAGGTTTCAAATTACTCTGCCAAAAAGAAGAATTTATATTTTATTCTAAAAATAATGCAGTGGTAATGTTTATTGAGTAAAGAAAGGAGTGACATGGTCAAACTTTTGCTTTAAGAAAATCACTTTGGCACCCGAATTTTTGGATTGTAAATTAGGAGCCAGAAAGGAACTCAGAAGTTGCCATTTTATAGATAATGACAGTGATGCTCAGAAAAGTTAAGTGAATTGTCCAAGTTCACATATAAAGTGAAAATCAAAGATATACCATTTGTATATAAGTCTTAGGTAGTGACCTTTCCACTGGACTATAGATTGGTTGGGAAGAAGCCTGAAACTGAGAGACAATCTATTCCAATATCCCAGGCAAGAAGTTACAAGAATCTAAATTAGGGTGAAACCTATGTGACTGGAGAAAAGAGGATAAATGTGGGGGATGTTGGAAAGGTAGAGTTGAAAACTGAATGGATAAATGGGATAAGGGAAAACTATGTCTTGATAATGTAATGGGATAATGTTAAAAAAAAAAAAAAAAAGAAGAAGAAGAATGTTAAAAAAAGCTTTTTACATTACAAACTTGGAGAATGTTGGTATCCTTCTCTCTACTCAACTGACAAGCCCTGGTGGGATATGAGGCATTGGAAGTTTTAGTAAACCTTAAAATGAGAACTCTGGAGTTTTGGATCTTTGTTCTTTTCTGCTTGAAACCTACACATCTAAATTCTGGCATTTTATAATTATACAGGCTGTATTTTCCTTTTCAGGTCATAAAAGACTGCTTGCATCTGCTGTATGGTTTATAGGGGAAGCAAGGACCCAAGATAATGTTGGGTTCCCCACATAATTTATTACAATAGTCATCAGCATAAGTTATCCATTTGACAAAATACCAGCCCCAAAATACTCTCTGCAGAGAGTGTAGCAAACATCACATGCCGTAACTTGCAGAGACTGGCCCATTTACAAGCTGTCCTTTTGAAAGCTGCTGGCACTCCCTGGGACTGCTGTTCCTCAGAAGCCAAGTAATATGGCATAAGGAACACTGAAAAAGGAATCAGGAGAAACTAGAGACAACACTTAGTAGTTGTTTGATCTTGAGTAAATCATTTTCTCTGAGTAGTCATCTGTAAAATGAGCGTGATAATATTTGTGTTCTCTCTTTCAGAGGGCTATTGTGAGGAATAATGAATGTGAACTAAGGAAATTATGAATGTGAACATAATTTGCAAACCTTTATAAAGGCAGCAAGATACAGAGGAAAAGAACACTGACCTTGGAGTCAGAGGACTTGAATTCAAATACAGCTTCTAGCACTAGCTTGGGTGCCAGAAAACCCAGGGTCATATCCTATCGCTAATACTTAATACCTACATGACCTTATACAAATAAATCACTTTACCTCCTTGGGCCTCAGTTTCCTCAAATATAAAATGAGAGAGTTAGAATAGATGGTCTCATAAGTCATTTCCAAATCCTGTGCAAATGTCAAAAAAATTATGATTATTATCATGTAATTATTGTGAAGGCATATTTAAAATCTCATGTATAATAAAGTAGAAAATAATTTTTAAAAAAACAATATTTTTCTCTAAAGATTATTACAGCCTCTTGAGAAAAGACCTTTAGGAAGAGAGGTGGAAGTCAAAACAAAAAGGGTGGGTGAAGGCTCTTCATTAGATGAATGAATTAAGAATGATAGCAAAATTTAACTCATCTTGTTCATCTCATTGCTTCCTCATGTACCTGAAGTAACTGGAATAATAATCATTTTCTAAAATTAAGATATATCTGGAGATAATTGAATGGAAAGAGAAAGAAATATGCCTTTTTCTCACTGGTATATGGTCCCTTTACATCAATTGACCAAGTATTAGGGCATAAAAATTCTATAGTTAAATATAAAAAACCAGAAATATTAAATGTAATCTTTTCATATCATAAAGAACTAGAAATTCTATTTAATAAGAGCCCAGGGAAACACAGAATAAAAAGTCATTGAGGACTAAATAATTTAATATTAAAGATTAAGTGAGAACAAGTGATGTGACTCTTCCAACAGTGAGATGATTCAAGTCAGTTCCAATGGTGTTGTGATAGAGAGAGCCATCTGCACTCAGAGAGAGGACTGTGGAGACTGAATATGGATCACAACATAGTATTGTCACTCTTTTTGTTGTTGTTTGGTTGCTTGCTTTTTGTTTTCTTTCCCATTTTTTCCTTTTTGATTTGATTTTTCTTTATCGGCATGATAATTGTGGAAATTTGTATAATAGAATTATATATGTTTGACATATATTAAATTGCTTGTCTAGGGGAGGAGGTGAGGGGAAGAGAGAGAGAAAAAATTTGGAACTCAGGGTTTTGCAGGAAGTGAATGTTGAAAACTATCAATGCATATGTTTTGAAAATAAAAAGCTTTTTAAAAAAAGAACAAGTCATAGAAACAATAAATAATCTTATTAAAGAGAATGATAAAAAAATGAGACAACACACCAAAACCTATGGCATACAGCAAAAGCAGTTGTTATAGGAAAATTTCTATCTCTAAACACTCTAATAAAATAGAAAAAGCAAATCAACCAATTGGCTATGCAATTTTAAAATCTAGGAAAAGAATACATTTAAAATCTCCAATTAAATACCAAAATGGAAATTCTAAAAATTAAAAGCGATACTAATAAAACATTGAATTAATAAATAAAACTAGGAGTTGGTTTTATGAGGGGAAAATAAAATAGATAAAGCATTGGTTTATAAGTTTTTTTTTAAGAGAAAAGAAAACCAAATCATTAGAATCAAAAATAAAAAGGGTGAATACAACACTAATGAAGATAAAAATCAAAGCAATTATTAAGATTTATTTTGTGCAATTACATGTCAATAAATTTACCAATTGAAGTCAAATGGGAGAATACCCACAAAAATATAAACTGTCTAGATTAACAGAAAAGAAAATATACAATCTAAATTAGTCTATTTTAGAAAAAGACATTGAACAAGCAATAATTGAGTTTCTTAAGAAAAAAAGCACCAGGATCAAATGGATTATGAATTTTATCAAACATTTAAAGATGAACTAATTTCAATATCAAATATATTATTTAGAATTATAGAAAAAGAAGGAGTTCTACCAAACTCCTTTTATGGAATAAATTTGGTGCTAATGTCTAAACCAAGAAGGACAAAAACAGAGAAAGAAATCAGTTTTGTTAATGAATATGAATGCAAAAATCTTCAACAAAATACAAGCTAGTAAACTACAACACTTTGTCACAAAGATTTTACATTGTGACCAAGAATGCAGGTAAGGCTTAATATAAGAAAAATTATTAATTGATAATATCAACAACAAAAGTAACAAAAATCATCTGATTATGTCAATAGATATACAAAAAAAGTTTTTGACAAAATACAACATTCATTCCTACTTAAAACACTTGAAAGCATAGATATAAATGGGTTTTCGCTTAAAATGGAAAGAAATATACACCTAAAATCATCAAAAAGCATCATTTGTAATGGGGATGA
This sequence comes from Antechinus flavipes, assembly GCF_016432865.1. Lineage (NCBI taxonomy): Eukaryota > Metazoa > Chordata > Mammalia > Dasyuromorphia > Dasyuridae > Antechinus > Antechinus flavipes. The sequence goes on along the minus strand of NC_067399.1, from coordinate 315,992,239 downwards.
GCTAGAAGCCTTCCTAATAAAATCAGGAGTGAAATAAAAATACCCATTATCATCAATATTTTTCAATATTGTGCTAGAAATGCTAGCAATAGGAAGAAAAGAAAAAAAAATTGAAGAAACCAAAATAAGGAAGGAGGTTAAAAAAACCAACTATCTCTTTTTGAAGATGACATAATAATACACTTGGAACATTCTAAAAAGTTGACTAAAAACATAATTGAAACAATTAATAATTTTAGTATAGTAGCAGGATATAAGATAAATTCACATAAAGCATTAGTTTTTGTTTGTTTTTTTTACTGTAACACCAACAAAACCATGTAAGAAGACATAATAAAAGACATCCATTTAAAATAACCATAGGCAATATAAAATACCTGAGAGTATACCAGCCAAGACAAACCCAGGAACTAGAGGAGCATAATTATAAAATGTTTTTTATAAGAATAAAATCAGGTTTTAAAAAGTGGATAAATAGTAATTGTTCACAGGTGTGCAAAGTAAATATAATAAAATAACAAAAAATTCTATCTAAACTACTTAACTATCGAAACTACTTAGACTAATCTTATTCAGTGCCATCCCAATTAAATTACTAAAATGTTATTTTATTGAGTCAGAAAAATAATAACAAAATTTACTGGAAGGACAGTCAAAATTATCAAAAGAATTAATGAAATAATATAAAGGAGGAAAGTTTCACATGTTTTTGTTGTTGCTGTTCAGTTGTTTTTCAGTTGTGTCTGACTTTTTATGACTTCATTTGGGGTTTTTCTTGGTAAAGATACTGGAGTGATTTGTCATTTCCTTCTCCAGCTCATTTTGCAGATGAGGAAACTAAGGCACTAAAAAAGTGACTTGCTCAGGATCACAAAGCTAATAAGTGCCTAAGGCTCTTGTAGATGAACCTTCCTGACTTCAGATCCAGACACACTATCCACTGCAATATCTAGGTACCTTGGCTTAACAGTACTACATCTTAAACTGTACGAGGCAGAAATTATGAAAACTATCTGATACTAGCTAAGAAATAGAAAAGGGGATCAGTGAAACAGAGTAAACATACAATATAATAATAAATAATTATAATTTACTTTATAGAGCTAGAAAAAAATAATAAAATTCATCTGGAAGAATAAAAGGTCAAGAATTTCAAGGGAATTAATTGAAAAAAGATGTAAATAAAGGTGGTCTAGTTGTACCAGATTTAAAACTATATTATAAAGCAACGGTCATCAAAACAATTTGCTAACAAATAAAATAGTTGGTCGGTGGAATAGATTAGTTTCACAAGGCACAAAAGTCAATGACTAGTAATCTTGTGTTTGATAAACCCAAAGACCCCAGCTTCTGGGATAAACTTACTATTTGACAAAATTTGCTGGAAAAATTGAAAAATAGTATAGCAGAAATTAGGCATTGACCAAAACCTAACACCCTATACCAAGATAAGGCTGAAATGGGTTCATGATTTAGACATAAAGAGTGATATAATAAAAAAATCAGGAGTACAAGGGAAAGTCTATATCTCAGATCTGGGGAAAAGAAAGGAATTTATGCCTAAGAAGTAGAGAACATTATGAAATGAAAAATGGATAATTTTGATCATATCAACAAGTTTTGTACCAACAAAGCCAATAAAGCCAAGATTAGAAGAGAAACAGAAAACTGGGGGGAGGGGGAGAATTTATTCCCAAGGGGTCTGATAAAGGCTTCATTTCTAAAATACATAAAGAATGGACTCAAATTTATAAGAATCCAAGTCATTTTCCCATTGAGAAATGGTCAAAGGATATGAGCAGACAAAGAAAATAAACCATTTCTAGTCATATGAAAAAATGCTCTAAATAATTATTTGATTAGAGAAATGCAAACTAAGACAACTCTGAGATACCACCACATAACCTCGTAAATTGGCTAAGTTGACAGAAAAAGATAATGATAAATGTTTTATGGGATATGGGGAAACAGGGACACTAATACATTCTTAGTGAAGTTGTGAACTGATCCAATCATTCTGGAGAGCAATTTGAAACTATGCCCAAAGAGCTATCAAACTGTGCATACCCTTTGCTCCACTAGGTCTGTATTCCAACAGATCATAAAAAAAGAAAAAGATCTATGTGTTCAAAAATGTTTGTAGCAGCCCTTTCTATAGTGGCAAGAAACAGGAAATTGTGGGGATGCCCATCAGTTGAAGAATGGCTGAATAAGTTATGGTATATGAATGTTATGGAATATTATTGTTCTATAAGATAATCAGCAGGATGGTTTTAGAAAGGCCTGGAGGGACTTTACATGAATTGAGGCTAAGTGAAGTGAATAGAACAAGAGAACATTTTACACAGGAACAAAAAGATTACATGATGATCAATTGTGATTAGATTTGCTCTTTTCAACAATGAGGTAATTCAGGCCAATTCCAATAGACTTGTGAAGGAAAGTGCTATCTGCATCCAGAAAGAGGACTATGGGGACTGAATGTGATTACAACATAGTATTTTTACCTTTTAAAAATTAAAATTAAAAAACAAAAAAATTATAGTAACCTTGTGTGTGACCAATGTAAAGATTTAAGTTTTGGGGAGAAGAATTTACTATTTGATAAAAGTTATTGACAAAACTAGAAAATACTCTGGCAGAAACTAGATGTAGAGCAACTATCTTAAAGCATTTACTAAGATAATGTCAAAACGAATATATGATCAAGACATAAAGGAAGATATCATAAGTAAATCAGAAGAACATTGAACATATTACCTATCAAACTTATGAAGAGGAGAAGAATTTATGAATGAACAAGAGAGAGAGAAGTATATGGGATGTAAAATTGATAATTTCAATTACATTAAGTTAAAAAGGGGTCGCACAAATAAAAGTAATGTAGCCAAGATTAGGAGGAAAGCAGAAAATTGGGGGGAGATTTATTGACAGTTTCTCAGACAAAAGCCTCCTATCTCAAATATATTTTTAAAAAAACTTTTTCAAATTTATAAAAATATGAATCATTCCTCAATTGATAAATTATCAAAGGATATGAACAGGCAGTTTCAACTTTGACATATTTTATACCTATCAGATTGACTAAAATGATAGAGGGGAAAATGACAAATGTTGGAGGGGATGTGGGGGGTGGGAAGGACATTAATATACTGTTGGTAGAACTGTGAACTGATCCAGTCATTTGGGAAATCAATGGAGAATTATATTCAAAGAATCATAGAATTATGTATGCCCTTTGACACAGAAATACCACTATCAGTTTGCCAAAGTGATCAGAGGAAAAGGGAAAGAATTTAAATGTTCTAAAATATTGATAGCTGCTCTCTTTGTGGTGGCAAAGAACTGGAACTTGAGGGGATGTCCATGAGTTAGAGAATGGCTAAACAAATAGTAATATATGATTATAATGGGATACTACTTCGTTATAAAAAATGATGAGCAGGTTGATTTTAGAAAAAAACTTGGAGGAATTTGCATGAAATGATGAAGAGCAAAACGAGCAGATCCAAGAGAACATTGTATACAGTAACAACAATATTGTTTTAAGGAACATATTGGGAAGGGGGACTTTTAACTTTCAGGGTAACATCATGGTCTAGAAAAAATGGGTGCTCACTTGTGGAATATTATTCCTAGGCTTTGCTTTAAGATTTATTTTCCTTATTCAAGATACCTATAAATCTTCTTGGGGCAAAATCATGTCAGATGGCATGAGAGACAATGCTAGTTTGGACAGCAAGAAAAGATCTAATAACTAACCAAATTTCTTTTCCTTTTCTTACATAATGCTTTACATCTTACTTCTCATGCACAAGTCAGCCCGGCAATACACAGCAGCACCTAACATGTATTGATTTATTGCCCTGGGCAAGCCATATAACGCTATTTGCCTCAGTTTCCTCATCTGTAAAATGAATTGGAGAAGGAAATGGCACATCACCCCAGGATTTTGCCAAGAAGATCACAAACGGGGTCACAAGGAGTCAGATATGACTGAATAATAACAATATCAACAACCACAAAAAACACCCAGGATATGTTTTGGAATGCAATCAGTCAGGGAGTATTTATTAAGCATTTATGATGTGCTAGATCCCGTACTAAGATAAAAATCAGTGCAGGAAGCTGAAGAGGAAATCTGGCTATTCTGGATGGGGCTACAGGAATAGCCCAAGGATGGATTGCTGGTTTCCTTTCAATACTATAAATCATCAAAAAACGTCAATAGCCCTGTCAGTCTCACATGCTAATCACTTTTAGCACGTTACAATTCAAACCAAAGCACTAATTGGCAGATCCGTTAGAGTAAAACAAATACATTTTGTTCTTCATAGACAAAGAGAATGTTATTCAGTCTATTGTAAGTAGATTGGTTGGTTTTCCAGATATGCTGATTGGTGAACACCTATCTGATAAACCACCTTCTCTTGCCAGCTCTGGCCCTCCTTTCATAAGCCATCTGAGTGGGTAAGAACACAATCTCTGAAAGTAGAACAATGGAAAAAAAAAAAAAAACAGTTTGCATGCATAGGGTTAACTGAGCCAGAGATTGGTCTTTTTAACACTGATGTTTGGTATTATAGGCTTTGCTGAGTATTGCAGATAGAAGCTGAATATTTTCTCTTGGTCACTTTATCTCTAATTCCGGTAACTAGCCTAGGTTGAGTGGTGTCTATTTAGGTCTTAGCCTGCACCCAGCTGAATAGTATGATGTAGCAGAAAAAGTACTGAAGTCAGAAGATCTTAGTTTGCATCTCAGCTCCAACATTTGTTAGTCATATGGATCCATGTGGACCAATCATTTCACTTTTCTAAGCCAAAGTTTTTCTCTTCTAAAAATTGGAGATTAATAATACTTTCCTCTATAATAATTGTTGTGAGAAAAATACTGTTACATAAAACTGTAAGGAAAAGGTGACTGGTTATTAATTATTATTACTATTGCATGTTGTTGTTCAATCATTTCAATTGTGTGCAGCTCTTTGTTACTCCATTTGGGGTTTTCTCAGCAAAAATACCTGAATGATATTTCTTCTTCTTTAAATCATTTTATAGATTAGGAAACTGAGGCAGGAAGTTTGTCCAAAGTCACACAGATAGTTAAGTGTCTAAGGCCACATTTGAACTCACATTTTGCTGACTCTAGGCTTGGTACTTTATCTACTGAAACAACTAGCTGTCCTATAACTACTCCTACAGAGTATTAAATGAGGAACACAAGGACAGAGGGCAATGCCAGAACATAGCATATATGGCATAAATCAGTGCTTTAATTGATGAAATTATTTATTGAACACCATTATGTTACAGACACTGAATGAGCTAAGAGGAATAAAAGTACAAAGAATACAATCATCCCCACTCATAACTAATATGTTCTAATGGGAAACAAAACAATTACATCATAAATATGTACAAAATAAATATAAATATGAAAATCAATAAATTTAACAATAACACAATTTATTATGTAATTATCATTGTGTTAAATGCTTTACAACCTTTATCTCATTTGATCCTCACAACAACCTGAAGGTAGGTACTATTAATCCCATTTCATATGAAATTTATTAATTAAGTGGCTTTACCAAAGACACCTAACTAGTAAGTATCTGAAACTAATTTTGAAATCATGTCTTCCTGATTCTAGACCCATTGTTCTATTAAGTGAGCCATCTAAAATAGAAGATAGTTTTAGAAGAGGGCATTAGTAGTTAAGTAAATGTGGAGAGATATGTGGAAAACATTTTTGCATTCTAAAGGAAAGGAAGAATGCTATGTGAAACAGGAAAGGAGGGAGTACATGGGAGATGGAGTATCATATGTAAGGAACAAAGAAAAAGCCAGTTTGGCTGGATCATAAAATATGGAAGGGGGAGCAATGTTCATATTAGGCTGGAAAGATAAGCTGGGGCAGTTGTGAAGGATTTTAAAACTTAAAACAGAGTTCATGTTTTACCCTTCTAGACAATTCAGAATCACTGAAGTTGATTGAGTTGAAATTGATAGATCTGAGTTTAAGGGAAATCACGTTGACAACAATGATGAAGATGGCTGATATAGAAAGAATCTTGAGGAAAGGAGACCAAATTGTTCTTGTTTGTTCTTCATTTTTGAAGAGAACCAATGTCATCATAGGGGATGTTTTAACTTGTAAGTGAATTAGATTTGTGAGGCAGAGTTGTAAAATCAACTTCATTTTATCTTCTTGAGTCATCAAAGTCTAGTAGGAAAACAAAGTCAGGATGACTTGCAATGCCCCAGGATGACCCTTGGCGCCTTCGATGACTGACCAAGCTCTAAGTGCTTCACAGCACCTTCATGGAGAAGGCACTCATGTTGAATTTGAGATGTCTCTGGGATATACAATTTGAAAAATTCAATAGGCAATTCATGACATAGAACACAGAAGCTCAGGGGAGAGATTGGGCTGGATATATAGATCAGTAAATCATCCACATAGACATAATAGTCCAACCCTTGGGAACTGATGAAGTAACCAGGAGAGAGCTTATGACAAAACCTTAAGGATATTAACAAAACCTGAAATGAAACAGGGTCTAATGACAGACTACAAAACATTTATTATCTGAGAACAGGCTTTCAGGGGAAAGAAGATGCTATAAGGCTACAAGAGGGAGAGAAAGAAGAAGGCTACAAGAGGGAAAGCTCTCAGCTGATCAAAGACGAGTGGAAAAATAGTGAGATATTATAGTTTCTTTGGAAGGGGACAGTGGAGGGAGGGGATTAAAGAAAATGACATCTGTAGACCCAGGAAACCAGGCAGCAGAATGTTTAGAAACTCCTGAGCAAGGTCTCAAGTCTGTAATTTCTGCTCAAGGTTGCCCTTGAGTTGATCAAGACTGGTCCTGTTAGGCTTCTGGCAGCTATAGGCATCTCCAAATTTGGCTAGAGTTCACTCTTAAAGGATCACTGGTATGTCAAGCAGCTTTGAATCTCAGAAATCCTTCTAATTAGCTATTTATTGTGTAACTTCATTGTCCTACTTCCTTGTGAAGAAGGGAAATTCTAATGCATAGTATAGTTATTACAGAACAGGAGCTCCATGATATGTTATTATGTTAAAAGGGAAACATCCACATCTTACTGTATACCAGCCACTATGCTAAGATCAGAGGATAAAAAGAAAAGCAAAAAAAAAAAAAAAAAAAATCCCTGCCCTTCTTTACATGCTGAGAAACAACATGTAAATAAATAGGTCCATACAAAATACAAACAGAGAATATTGCAGGTAATCTAGAGGAAGACTCTAGCTGTGACTACTTTGAACATGGGCCTGCTTTCCTGAAAAATTTGATCTCTCACAGAAACATAGAATCTGTTTTAGAAGAGAACTCAGAAGCAAGCTAGTCTACCCCACACACCAAAGGAATCCCTATTACAACAGATTTCAAAGTAGTCATCTAGTTTCTACCAGAAGATTTCTGGTTGGGTGGATCCCACTATCTCCAGAGATGGGCAACACTATTTTTACCAATTCTAATTATTGAAAAGTTTTTCCTTCATTCCAATCAGAATCTGCCTCTTTATAGCTTCCACTAATTGCTCCAGGTTCTTCTCTCTGAGACCAGAGTACATCTAACCTCTTTTCCACATGACATGTAGAATATTTGAGTATAGCTACCATTTCTCCCGTGTCATTCTTGTATACTGTGAATTCAAGGTCCTTTACTATCCTGATTAGTCTCTTTTGGATGATTTTCAGCTTATCAAAATCCTCTCTAAATTATGGTGCCTAATATTCAACACAATACTCCAGATGTAGTCTGACTAGGGCAAAACACAGGAAGATTCCCTATTCTCCATGACTGGTACCTTGGGTTCAGTTCTTTAGCCTCTGTTGAAAAAACAAAAACCTTATTCTATAGACACACACACACACACACACACACACACACACACACACCCCTTTCTTCCAGATGGATCACTTTGGTATGACTCATCTCCCACGAAGATCCAATTTGGTTCAATTTATTGGAATCATTTGAAACCAACACTACCACATACCAGCAGTCTTGCTCCTACTTATATGAAACACTATCTGGCTTTAGTTTTATTTAGTCAACAGGATGGCTTACCCTTTGCATGTAAAATTTAGAGAAAGCAGGAATTTGACACATGACAACAGTATCTTAAGCAACCCTTTCTCTAAACAACTTGAATTAATCATCCATAAATCATGGATAAATATGTCCTCTCAAAGACTTGGGCTCAAATGAGCAAATTCAAATGAGATATTTAAAAAGTGTTTACCATAGTTCTTGGTACATAGTAGGCATTTAAAAATTCTCTTTTCATCTCTTTCTCCAATCCTAGGGTCTGTTTCTGTCTCTGACTCAAGTTGCCATTCCAGAATATTTCCTCTTGGCTCTTGATTTAGGGAAAATCTTCTAAATAAAGATAAGGTATGGCTTGGTCTGGGATTTTCCAATTGTGAATAACATGATCTTTACTCCTTCATTTAATGCATGTCAAATATAAGAACATCTTTATTTTACCCATCATAAAAATGTTCAAGGATCCTAGGAATCCATAACCATAGAAACATAATGCATTCATATAGTTCATTAGTCTCCCCTACCCCTAAAGATAGAAATACTTGGAAGACTAATGAACAAATAATTTTCATTTACTTTAGACCTGCACCATCCCCACAACTCATGGAAAGAATATTTTTGGAAAAGTTCAAATCCATTACCCTCTAAGTATTCATAGGAGTGGGCTGGTACCAAGGGTCAGCATAGAAAAAAGGCCATCAGAAAGATCAAGATTGTCTTTTGAATGAATAATGTCAGTATAAAATAGACATGTGAAGTGGCTAATTAGCAGCCTTTTAGAAACAATTCTATGTGCCAAAGAAGCTTGGATATTGGTCTTTTACTAACTGCTAGTTGTAAAGAATAAAATACTGGATTCTGTTCTGATCATTCTGTAATGCCTGCTACATTCTCTTGTTCTTGTCAAGGTTTTCTCCAAGTAGAAATAAGTTGCCTGTACTATATCCAGTTCATATTTGTATACTGAATACCTCTTTTATTTTCCCTCTTTTGGAAAAATCCAAGATGTGAGATAAAAACAAAATTGTTCTCAGCGTAATATGGTTGGGGATGATAAGTCAATGAATGTGAAAGTGGGGAGCCAAATGACCTGAGGAAAGGTCAGGCTTCCCAGAGTTGAATCTGGACAAAACACGATAGCAGATAAAACAATCTAGCTCAGGTTGCCAACTTCTGGACATTGTACTAAACTAATCTCTGATGTACTCAGAAAAGGAAGAAGAAAGGCAAAAGACAACCCGTAACTCAAGATTTATGAATTTCTTCCTTAAGTCATATGGACAAACAGATGCAGTTTGCCTTTGTTTCACCTTCCATTTTCTGCTCCAAGGGTGAAGAAGGAAAAAACTACCTCCCCTATTCCTCCTGCTATACTCTAGTCTAGAATTCTAAGGCAGAGAAATTGTACAAAAAGAAAAAGAATGAATCATTTCACAGCTCCCTTTTATAGACACTAGGGAAAGAATGGCTTTTACAAATAACTTAAATCCATCCTCACTGACTCTTAGTCACAACATATCATTTTGGAGGCAATAAGTCACTGAATTAATCAGAGGAATTCCCTGTGTCAGTTCAGCAAGAAGTTGATGGAGTACTTCTGCCTTCCTATATGGGAAGTGACCTTTTGGCAAAGGTCTTTACCCTATAATTTCATCAAGTTGATGGTGATCAGGGAAACTTCCTCAAACTGATCAAAGTCTCTTCTACCTCTATATACACTTATAACTAAATTTCTCTTCAATTTTCTTTCTTAAAATATTTCCTCCTATAAGAGTTATTGTCCCAGGCCTTGACATTGCTTTGTATTATTTATATGTGTTCTATTATTTTTCAGTAGCATATGAGCTCCTTAAAGGTAGAGGCTGTTTTGATTTTGCCTACCACAGTGCCATATTATACAATTATACATACATATGTGTGTATAATAATATAGAGATGTATAATTTCTAGATAAAAGTGTAGAAACAATTTTAATTAGATAACAGAAGAAATTCCCAATTCATTCTATCCCCTTCACTTCTCTCTTTCTCTCTCTATCTCTGTCTCTCTTTTTCTTTCTCTCTCTCTGTGTTTCTCTATCTCTCTTTCCCTCCCTCCCTCTCTTTCTCTTTGTATGTCCTCTGTCTCTGTCTCTCTCTGTCTCTCTACATGTTTCTATCTTTTCTTCCCTTCTTCTCTCTCTCTCTGTCTCTGTCCTCTCTCTGTGTGTCTCTCTCCATCTATTATCATCTGCCTATCTATCTATATGTCTGTGTGTGTGTGTGTGTGTGTGTGTGTGTGTGTGTGTGTGTGTGTGTGTGTATGTGTGTGAAGCAGCTAGGTGGCACAATGTATATAGAGTGCCGACCCTGAAGGCAGGAGGAGTTGAGTTCAAATCTGGCCTCAGACATTTTCTAGCTAGTGACCCTGAGCAACAATCCTGTTTGCCTCAGTTTCCTCATCTGTAAAATAAACTGGAGAAGGTAATGACAAACATTTCAGTATTTTTGCTAAGAAAACCTCAAATGAAGTCACAAAGAGTAGGACAGATCAATCAATCTATGGAATCTTGTCATGTATGCATGTATATGTATGGATATCTGTGTATGTATGTATATAGATATATGTATATATAACAATTATTAAAAATACATATAATATATGTAATACAAATTTTATATATATATATATATGACATCTAAAGTCCTTATCAACTCAAAGTCTATGGTCTTATCCTAATTTGAAGTGAATTAAATTGAATTGTTCTTTAACAATAATTTATACTGTTCCAATTGAATGAAAGCTTCTTGAGGGCAGGGAATATTCATTTTTTGTCTTTGTATCCCTTACACATAGCAGTCTGTCTGCAGAGACTTAGTAATTATTTGTTGAATTGAATGTACCTCAATAACTGCTATGGACAAAGAACTGACTCCCATATTTCTGACGATAAGATATTTCCCTCAGGATGTTTTAACCACAACCACCTTGGAGGAAACTGCAAGATATACTTTCAAGCAGTTTTCAGAACTTTAGAAGGTGACCCAGCAGCAGCTGAATTGGCTGATTTACAAGTTGGAAGCCTAGGAAGCAAAAACAATGGCATCTCAGTCTCTGCCAGACTGCTAGGGCACAGGAAACACTGGGCATGTATAGCCAAAGCCTAAGGTTATATAGAGTCCCTGACAGGAAAGATTTATCTTCTAAAAGTTCTAGACAAGAGTGACCCATTTTTTCCAAAAAAATATAAATTTCTGTATTTCTGTTTCTTAAAGCTAGGAAAAAGAAATGAGGGTTAAACTAAACTTCAGAAAGATAGCTTTAGCCCACACAAAAAAAAGTCAATAAAAGTCTAGAAAGAATTATAATTGGACAACAAAAGAAATTCCCAAGTCTCAATCAGAAAGGAAAAAGGAAGAAGTCATAATTACAATTTATCATTCAGATTCTGTTCACTCTAGCCAGACCTATATTAGGGAAATAAAGTCAATGATGATCTAACTTATTTAAGAGTTAATCAAAGTCTATTCCCTCTATCCTAAACATCCAGTATTATTCTAATGCAGAACTTCTTAACCTAAGGATAGATTTCCGGGTGGGGTGTCTCTGAATGGGGGAGAGAAATTGGGGACATCTACACCTTTAATTTTACTAACTGAAATTTAGCATTTTCTTCAGTTACAAATATAGGTAACAAAATTACTCCGATAAAGAGTCCATAGCTTTTACCAGATTCTTACCAAAAAAAAAAAAAAAAAAGGTCCAGAACACACACACATACACACACATCTGCTCTACTATATGGGAAAAAGCACTAGTCAAAGTCAAACAGCCTGGGTTAGTGTTTTGGTTTTTCCATTAATTAGTTATATGATTTTAGATAAGTCACTCTTTCTAAGGAAGGAAAATACTAGATTTAGAATCAAATAGTACAAGTTCAAATCCTACATTTTATGTAATCTTGCTTTGTTTTCTTCTTTTATAAAATATAAGAGAGTTGGACCAAATGACCTCTAATATCCATTACTAAATTTTATGATCTTATTAATTAGGTAATAGATAACTAAAAATTAGCCAAGTCACTTCTATCTCTAAGCCTCAGTTTCCTTATCTATAAAGGGAGTTGAACTAGAACCTAGTCTAGAAGTACTACTAGCAGCATTCCCTAGCAGAGTCAAACCAGATTCAACTATAATTGAGAAGTATTTAACAAAATAAACAAAACTACAATAGAATATATGTAAATATGTAAAAATGTAATATGTGATTTTTTTGAGACAATATGTAATCCTAGGGAATTGTTGTTTGTGATTTAGTGGGCCCTGCTTTTATTTGACCTAGACATCACAGGATTAAATAATCTACAAGATCTAGTTATGAGTCCTTCAATCATTATCTAGAAAATGGGGTTAATAATCTTCATACTATATAATTTACACAAATCTAGAAAGAAACATACACAAAAGAATCAAATGACACAGTATCCATAAAGGTTTTGTAAAGTTTTGCATAAATATGTATAACAATGCTTTTTTTTTTTTTTTTTTTTTTTTTTTTTTTTTTTGTAATGGCAAAGACATGATCATTGATTAAGGGAATGGCTAAACAAATTACAACGTATGAATATAGTAGAATATTACTGCATTATAAAAATGAGCACCAGTTTCAGGGACACCTGGGAAGACTTATAGGAACTGATGCAAAGTGGAGTGAGCAGAACCAGAATAATTTATACAATAACAACAATATAAAGACAAACAACTCTGAAAGACAAAATTTCTGATTAATGTAATGACTAGCCATGATTCCAAAAGATAGATGAAGAAACATATTGTCCACCTCCTGTCATAGAGGTGATAGACTCAAAATTCAGAATATAATATGAATTTTTGGACATGGACAATATGAGAATTTGTTTTGCTTAACTATGTATATTTATTATAAGGTGTTTTTTCTCTTTTAGATAGGTATGGGGAGAAGAAGAAAAAATAAATATAAAAACGAAAAAAAAAACCAAAATACTATGTAAGCTACTATTATATCCAAATAAGACCTAGAGTTAGCTTTAACTACAATGAACATCTCTGTAAGGAGGTGGGTAATTCATAACTATAACATACTATATGAGTGAGTTGCCTTTATTACTCAGGGCTCCTCACAAGTGAATTCACAAATAACTTTATCTGATGACATTTCCCTCAGAAATTATTGAATGAGACTCATAACTTGAAATATAAAAGAAACCAAAGTTGTTTCAGAGGAGCAATTTGGAATTGGAAAAGAATTAAGCGGATCTGAATTCAAATTCTAGATCAGCAATTCACTAATCGTATGCCCTTGGATTTTTTGTTTCAGTTTGGGGGCCTTGGGCCTCATTTTTTATGTGTAAAATTGGCCAGGTGAGGGGGTCCTAGATGGTTTCTAAGGTTTCTTCCAGATCTGTTAGAGATCCTATTAGTTTAAGAGGTTGTCCTAGAATGCGTAAAAAAACTGTGGCCACTAGATGGCACTCAAAGAGGCTTCAGAAACATTCTTTGTCAGAGATTAAAGGCTAAAGCTCAGATATGGGTCATTTGTATATTTTATTCCCTTTGTATTTTATCAAGTAATTAAACATCTGAGCATCTGAATCATCCTTGCAGCCTTCAACCATCTAAATCCTTCCATTAGTTTACATTTCTCCTTTATCTTCCCATATTATTCCTTATTATAAAACAAACTATAACTATTTTTTTTCAGTTTTTTCCTAAGAATAGCCTTCTGAAATATCAACTCACCTACCCTTTCTTCACCTGAACTAGTCACCCAATAATCTTTTAGTCCAGGATTAACAGTGGATCCAAATTCTCTGTAGGGACTGAGAATGTACAGGAATTTTCCCTGTTCTTCTAGTATCATTTCCAAAAGACAACTGATATCCTTGCCTTTTTTCACATTTCAAACTTTTTGAACAGAGCAAACCTGAGGATTGAAGTATCCAAAGCATCACTAGTGCTAAAATTATCTCTGAAGTAGACACAAGAGAAAGACTGAAGTCATTTGTATCCAATTCATTCAAATTTCAGCCTACTGCCCTCTTTCTAGTCATTAAAATAAGAATAATAATAATGATGAATCTTTACATAATGATTTAAGTGTTTTAAAAGTCTTATGTGATTTAAAATGTTTTCTATACATTACCCAATATGATACAATCTGGAAAAGGATGCATTAGACTCTTATGTGCATGTCTCTTTGCTAAGTGCTAGAGATACAAAGTTAAAATGAAAACTAGTCCCTTCCCTCAAATAAGATACATTACACTAGAGAAACAATACATACATAATAGCTGGATGTACAATAGGTCTTCCAGAGAAGGCTATTCCAGGTTCAAAATACTCTGGGTGTTCAATCACTAAAACGATTATTGATGAGTCCCTACCAATGTATAACCCTTTAACAGTAAAGAGCTAATTAGTTCAAAAAAAAAGCATTAAATTGTCTAATACAGTAAGTAGAAATAAAAAATGAATCCCCAAATCTTGGGGTATACTCCCCCACATATATACATATCCACAGTGGGGAAAATACAGACATGTAGGTTATATCAGTGAAAAAGCCCTATCATATTATGGCCAGGGTTTATATATGTAGCTATAGACACATATGGCCAGAGTAGACAAGTAGAAGAGCAATTCTTGCCTTGGACAATTCAGGGATGCTGATGTCTTCTAGACATCAAGGTGTTACCAAGTCTGCTTCCTGAAGGCTTCTGATAGATGCTGCCAGATGCTACTCTGCTGGATATGTGACTAATACAGGTTACTGCCAGTGTTCCAAGTAACAGAAAGGAGGAGGAAGTGCATTCCAGGCAAGAACAAAGGCATAAAACCAGTAGAAGGAATATAATGTAAGAGGAACAACTAGTATAGCAATTTGGCTGGAACATAGATTATATATTGGAGAATGACATACCATAAACTTTGAAAAACTCACTATCACAGTAGATAGAATGCCTAGCCCACAGCTAGGAAAATTCATCTTCCTAAATTCAAATCTGATCTCAGACACTTTCTAGTTTTGTGCCTCTGGGAAAGTCACTTAACCGTTTTGCCTTAGTTCCTCTTCTATAAAATGATCTGGAGAAGGAAATAGGAAACTATTCCATTATCTCTGCCTAGAAGATCCTAAATGGGATCACAAAGAGTCAGATACAACTGAAAAATGACTAAAGGGCTTTGAAATCCAAATTAAAAAGTTTGTAGTTTATCCTTGAAGCAATAGGGAACCATAAAGCTTCTTAAGGAGGTGACATAATTGTATTTGTGCTGTAGATTAAGAACTGTGGTGGATTGTAAGAATCATTGGGTCCTCAAGAGATATAGTAAAATTAGGAGGATGGGTAGAAATAGAAAGACACTGAGATCTGTTTTGGACATGTCAGGTTTTTTTAATGGGTCCTGTCTGTGAAAGGCAGAAGAGATATGGGATGACAGTTGAGAAGATAGTAGGTTCAGGTGAAGGATTTCTTCTTAAGGATTAGGGAAATCTGGGCATGTTTATAGACAAGGAAGAAGCCAGCAGATAGAGAAAGATTGAAAATTAAAGAGAAGGGAATCAATTGAAGGGATTAAACTGCCAAAAAAAAAAAAAAAAAAGGAAGACATGAGATTTTTAAAGGTCTTAAAAAATGGGATTGACCTTGGCTATATAAATGCTACATCTTCCTCAGAGACTAGAGCAAAGAGGAGAATCCTGAAAAGAAGAGAGGAAGGATGAATGTAGGAGAATGAAAGAAAGAAGTTTTAGAATAATTCCTATAGTGAGTATTAATCAAGGAAGACTAAAAGGATTATTGTGAACCATTTAGAGTCCAGCTGATATTATATAAACCAGCCATATTCATTGCCAGAATTGTTTAGCAGCATGTGAGTAGCAATGGAGAAGGGAAGTTATAGGAGGAAGCCAGGGGTAGAGTGTGACAAGGCAGAGCAGTGATAGGACAAGAAGACAGAAGTTTTGAGAAAGTACATAATTGAACTGATTAATGACAGTGCAAAGGCTGGGAAAGGGAGAGAGACCAGAGTAAAGGTGGTGACATGAGAGAGCACCAAGAAGAATAACTAAAGGATATAATGAAGACAAAAAATAGTTTTCAGAAGATTGAGGCACAATGTGAGGTAGGAGGTTATGGTGATAAAAGAGGAATATCTAAGTGCTTGATCAAGGAGGTGGAGCACTTACAGGTGTTAATAAGATTAAGGGCATAATTATCCCTCTGTGAGGCTGAGGTATATTAAAGGACTATGTCACAGAAATTGGGGAGATTGATAAACTGAAAGCCAAAGTGACTGAGGAGGTATCAATAGGTAACTCAAATTTTAAAAATGGGATTTGGGGGAGAGAGAAATATCTTTCTTGAGGAAAGATTCTCGCAACAGCCCTATGAGACAAGTATGCCTACTCCATTTTATAGATGAAAACACTAAGAAAAATTAAATAGCTTACCTCTGGTCACACAAAGGCAAGATCTGAAACTAGTTAGCTGTCTCCTCACTTCATGTTCATTGTTCTTTCTACTAATTGCCTTATAGTATTAATCATCTAACTTAAAGGACTTCAAAATTTTTTCAGTCTTCAAAACAGTCTATGCTGCTATTTACCTATTCTTCTAATGTCATTGCAGGTTGTTATCATTCATTCATTCAATCATTCAAGAAATATTTATGAAGAGCTCATTGCCAAATAAGTTACAACTTTTGCAATTATCTCTGTATTGTACTAAAACACAGTGCTGTTGTGCTTAATGAGGACAAGGAACACCCTTTCTTCCTGCACTCATTACCAGGGAACTATGTGCTGACCCATAGCTGACCCATAGTTCTAGATGCCTTCCTTTACAACTTCTTCCTTTCCTACCCATCCCTGCTTCTCTTTGTTCCAACCCCAAGGGACTGAATAAGGGCTCTTTAATATCAGAACAGAACATAAATATAAAAATTCCCTCAAGGGGGTTCATCCAAAATTTGTTCTATTGGTGGTTTTTGGTAGGGCTTCCTTTGGAAGCAAAATCATAGGGAATTTTCATGATTGAAGTTTCCAAAGGTCCTGAAACATTGAGAAAGAAGAGTATGGGGTGAGTAAAGGAAAACATTTTGCTTACTTGATTGTTTGATGCCTTCAGTAATAGAGTGTTATTTCACTTCTGGCAAATGCAAGATAATGGAGTCATTGTGGGCTGGTCTGGAGCACATATGTCGCCTGTTTATTTTGCAACCCAAATGGGCACCTTGCCCTGTTCACATGGCACGGGGTTTTTACTGTCTGTTGAATGCTGTGTGAGACTCATTATTATCCTCAAGCCACTGGAGAAAAAAATCTAAAACTCTGCCTTGTTTCCCAGGGCTCCATTAAAGTGAAGGGAAGGGGTACCTCAGTCTCCTTCATGGCCAGCTGTGACCAGCTGTTGCTCAGAGACTGCTCTGTAAAATTATTCAGCAATGTGCTAAGCATCCAGAATGGAAAGAATTGAATGGAGGAGCTGTCTTGGAACAAAGCCTCAAAGAAACTTGCTGGAGCCAGGGGTGGAGAGGATGGAAAACAGGCAATAAAAGAGCTTAAGTGAGGACTGGACAAGAGAGAACAAGGAAAGAAAGGCCCTGAAAGAACTAATAACCGAACCAATGAATCTATATGAATACATCCTTGAGTTAGAAATACTAATCATTAAAACTGTGACCTTACAGAGTCATGATGATATACTGACCTGAACAAGTGTTCAACCTTCCTAGTGACCCAGAAGAACATAAGTAGATCTAATTTGTATTTTGTCTGTGTATCTCTAGTACCTTAATACATTGAGTCAAATTGAATGATTCAAGAAAAGAGACCTATTTTTTCTTCCTTTTTTTTTCTTTTCTTTCTAAATTCAAGATTCTATAGTTTGTTAACTAACAATCGTTTAATGGATCTGGCAGTCCTAGCTCTGGCACTAACTTTTTATGTAACTTTACATAAATTATCTTGCTTCTCCAGGCCCTCAGTTTCTCCATCATGATATGTAGCAAAGTTAAGACTTGTTTGGAAAATCTTGGTTTGAATTCTTGCTCTGACACTAGCAATGTGACTATTGTTGAACTGACTTAAATCTCTCAGTTTTCCCATCTGCAAAATGGAGGTAACACTTGTACTATTTACCTCACAAAAATATTTTAAGGAAAATGCTTTATTATTTTTAAAATTTTTATTAAACTTGTTGTTTTCAAAATATATGCATCGATAATTTTTAACATTCACTCTTACAAAGCTTTGTTCCAATTTTTTTCTCCCGTCTCCCCACCCCTTCCTTTAGACCAATATATGTTAAATATGTACAATTCTTCTATACATATTTCCATAATTATCATGCTGCACAAGACAAATCAGATCAAAAAGAGAAAAATGAGAAAGAAAACAAAAAGAGTAAAAATACTACATTGTGATCCACAGTTTTCTCTCTGGATGCAGATAGCTCTCTTTATCACAAGACCATTGGAATTGGCCTGAATCATCTCATTGTTGAAAAGAGCCATGTCCATCAAAATTGATCATTATATAATCTTACTGTTGCTATATACAATAATCTCCTAGTTCTGCTCACTTCACTTAGTATCAGTTCATGTAAGTTTCTGAAATGATTCTCCTGATCATTTGTTAGAAAATATAATACTATTCCATAACATTCATATACCATAACTTATTCAGCCATTCTCCAACTGTTGGGCATCCATTCAATTTCTAGTTTCTTGCTACTACAAAAAGGACTACCACAAACATTTTTGCAAATGTGGGTCCCTTTCCAGGAAAATGCTTTATAAACTTAAGTGCTATATGAATGTGAGTTATTGCTACATGTAAAACAAAGGGGATATGTTAAATGATCTTTAAAGTTCCTTCTAGGACTAAGCTTCTATGAGATTAATGAAGTCATCCTTCTTGACATACTAGCATCTCACTTTATGTTTCTATGATTTTTTTTTTGTTTAAGCATTTATTAAATGCTTATTGTATGTCAAGGATGGTGCTAAACAGTAGAGACAAAGACAAAAGTGAAATAATTCCTGCTCTAAAGAAATTTACATTCTGTTGGAGAAAAGCAATATATCCACAAATAAAGAAATGTAAAAACATATAAAGTAAATAAAAAGTAATGTAATTTTAGTAAAAAAAATTAATTTGTAAAAAGTAATTTCACATAAATATAGTATATAAACAGTAAAAGAAATAGTATCCCAATGGAATCAAGATATGCTTTGTGTCATACTTGAGCTGAGCTCTGAAGGATGCTAGGGATTTGACCACCAGGTAAAGATGCCTTCCAAGATACTCAGACCTGTCAAAGACACAGACATTAGAAATGGAATGTTGAGTTCAGAGAATAGCCAGTAGTCCCTTGTGGCTAGAGGAGAATCATAGGCAATCTTGACTTACTATGGAATCTTGTGGATTGTCAGGATCACATTTGATTCCTGACCTTTTCTGAAACAGTCTAAATCCTGGATCCTACATGAGAACAACTTCAGATGGGAACAAAAGGGAATTGCCACCTGTAGGTGGTTCACTTTGAGAAACAGGCTTAAAATGCAATTCCTCCCCACCTTTCACTATACCATCACCTCCTAGAACTCTTTGATTATACCAAGTTTTAGCTCAAATGCTAGTTTTCTCCTACTCAAGTACTTTCCTGATTATCCCACATTTCTCTCCACCAAATGTTACTTCTCTCCCCTCCTGGAATTTCTTTATAGCTATTTTATAGGACTTTCATAGATTCAAAATTAATCTTTGAATTCATCTAATCCAATCTTCTCAATTTTGCAGATAAGAAAACTGAGACCAAGAATTTAAATAAATTGTCCACGACCTCTCAAGTCATAAGCAGCAGACTTTGGATTGAAATCCTAACTTTAAGCTCAATGCACTCTAACATATCATGCAGTTTATATATTGTATTCCTCCATTAGAATGTAAGTTCTCTGAGTGCAGCGATTATTTCATTTTTGTCTTTGAATCCACAGTTCCTACCATATCATGCCTCTAACTGGAATACACAGCTAATGTAGAGTGTCAAATTCAAATAAGGAACAGGAACCATTAAACCATACATAAGGATCCTTACTGGCAGCATATTGACTTAGAAAACCACATATTAACATAATATGTGTGTTGTTTGATCTTTAAATATTTTGTTAAATATTTCCCAAACATTTTTTAACCTGGTTAGGCCACACTCAGGAGTGTGGCAAATCCAAGGGCTATATATTTGACACCTGTGATCTATTGAAAATTTGCTGATGAACTAAATAGCCTATAATATTTTCTTCTTAGTATTGATTCAAAAGAAATGTCACCTCTCTGATTTCACGGTTTTGCCACTGGACTCAGATGGCTCTGGAGGGAAAAATGAGGTTGATGACTTTTCACAGCCTTCCGTCACCTAAATCCATCATAAAATCACGTCCCTGACGTCAAGGTTCTCTACCATAGTGAGGGATAAACAACAATAGCTAGCTTTGTATATATGGCATGTTATCTCCCATTAGATTATAAACTCCCTGAAGTCAGGAACTGTCTTGCCTCATTGTGAATTCCCAGAACTTAGCACAGTGTCTGGCACTGAAAAAGTGTTTTTTGTTTGGTTTATCACTCCCTTTGGGACATGAGTTATTAAGGTCTCTGAGTATCGATTCTGAGTATCAACGGTAGAAGGACTTAGAGTAAGTAGTGCTAAAACTGTTACAATTTACATCCACTGATCCACTCTTCAGTCATTCAGAATGTCAGAGAAGAAAAGATTCTTAGAAGTCATCTTCTTTTTATGGATGAGAAACCAAGAGTCTTACTCAAGTGACCTACTCAAGATCATACAGTTACATAATAGAAGTGGGACTCCACTTCTGAGCGACTAGGTAGCGTAGTAAATAAGAGTGCCTGGTTCGGAGTAGAAAGACTCATCTTCCTGAGTTCAAATTTGACTTCAGTTACTCTGTGTGATCCTGGGAGTCATTTTGAAAATCACCATTTGTCTCAGTTCTGCATCTGAAAAGTGAGCTAGGGAAAGAAATGGCAAAAACCACTCCAGTATATTTGCCAAGAAAACCCCAAATAGAGTTATGAAGAGTCGGATGCGATGGAACAACAACAAAAAAAGTCTTATCTGTTATATTGCTCTGCTCTGGGAAAAGAGCCAGAGCCTCTGGGGTAGACGCCTCAAGACTTCCCAGAGTAATGGAAGTAAGAAATTATATATAGTCCTAGTTCTGTCACTAATTATTTGACTCCGGGTAAGTCACGTGGCTTTTCTATACCTCAGTTTCTTCATTCATAAAAAGATGATTAGCTTAACAGCTCTATAATCCCAAAATGTTCTGCTCATTCTTCCCACTTGGTATTGTCAGTGGCTAACTTCCTCCTCGGCTTTTCCTGAGAGTCCCAGGTAAATTTCCAGAGCTGAGGCGTCTGGGAATGAGTGGTAAAAGAAAGGGGAAGCATGTGCAACTCCGAGACAATTTCGGAGCTGGAGGGAGCCCAAATGCGGTAGTCTACTGGCCCTTTAAAAGGGGGGATAAGGAACGCATGCGCGTGGACTGCCAGAGCTGGAGACAAGAGACACCGGGCGGAGTCTGGAGTCTGGAAAGGGGGTGGGGGGTGGAGCAGCTGGGGTACGCCGCGGCAGCTTTGCCCTTGTTCCCAGAGGCGGAGAAGGCAGTGGCGGTGGTGGTGGTGGTGGCGGTGGCGATGGCAGCAACATTCCGGCCATAGAGGACGCAATGGGCATATGAGTTCCCATCCCCGCCTGCTGCACCCCATGGACTGCCAAGGACCCGGGAGCAGCGTCGCTCCCTCCCGGGGCTTTGTAGCTCGCCTTTGGCAACATCCGCTGGCTGCAGCAGCTGGAGCTTGAGCCTCTCTTTGCAACCCTACCCCCACCCCGCTTTTTCACCCTCCGTCCTTCTCTCTCCACCCCTTTGCCTAGCAAGTAGGAGCCTGAGCCCCTCCTGCGCATCCGCCACCCTGTCCTGCACCCGAAGCATCCTTCAGTCTCTTTTCTCTCTCTTCCACTCTCCCGGCGACCGCGGGCATCGCCTCCCGCCGCCTCCCATGCTGCATCCAATCCCGGGCGGCGCCCCAGTGGCCGCAGCTCGGAGCTTGGTGACCTCAGCCGGACACTCATTCTGGCTCCTTTCACCCTTCTTGAGTCCTACTAGTTGAGTTCGGGGCAAGGGACTTATATAGAAGCCCTGGAATGGCATCGGTGAGGGAGCCTGGCACTGTGAAATCACCAACTTCCCGCTAGCAAAGGAAGGGTGGAAACAAGAAGGATCTTCTCTATTTTTGCCTTATCTCTTCCTCTGCCCTATCCCCCTACCCTTTTACTCTTCCCTCTTTCCTCTTTAAAAAAATTGTAATTCCCACCGCTGTGTGTTTTGTTGCTGTCTTGGAAGGGATGAAGAGGCAGCGAACGGTGGTACTGGAGACAAAGACCACTTTGTAAAGGTAGTTGGACCGAGTGGGATGTGTGATTACCCATCCCTTTGCCCCCTGTGGTGCCCAGCCCCCTGTATGGTACAGCTGTATATCCTCTCTTTGCTATCCATCTCCAGAGGAAAATAGCCAGTCCCCCCCCCCTTACCCTCCTTCCCTTTCTCTTTTCTTCTTCCCCCTCATCCCCCCTCCCAGACCCAGTCCAGTCTCCCTAAGAAAAAGCTGCCAGCAAATCGTCTGTTCCTGAAGCCGACTGGTCCATCAGAGCCTTGGTCCCTCGGGCTAATGTCGTCTTGTGTGCCTTGTAGAGGAATTTGTTCTTCCTGAAGCTGGAACTGAGGGGCACTAAGTCAGCGCGCACTGATGTGCCTTGCCCTCTCTTTTTGAAGCTGATCCGAGCTGTCAGGCGGCTGGCCCGTTAGACTTTTTTTAACCCCAGGCTTCTGTCATTGTTCTTCCAGAGTGCTTTGGGCTGTACAGACCGTGTGTGTTTGTGTGCAGGCCTCTTAGGCTATGCTTTCTTTACTCGCTTCTGTTTTCTTTTTAACAAATCCAAGTATTATTGCAAGGTTGATCTCCGACAACCAAGATCCTTTCTGCCCGGGGTGTACGCTGATATTGCACTGATTCTATCTTTTCTTTTTAAATTATTGTTTTATTATAAATGAACCACACCCTGGTTTCTTAAAGGGGCCCTACACTCCGGTGGGTCATGTGTTGTCTCTTTGGCAGTGAGTGAGTCAATTCAGTCAGTAGTTTCCTTCTAGCTACCTAATTTTCCTTTTTCTGGAAACATTTTTTTTTCCTGAAGAGTTTGGGATGCCTGGGGGGAAAAAGGTGGGCCCCAGTGGCAGTGGTACCACTATTGCCTCTGGGGTCAGGAGATCTGAAACCAGTGAAGGGGCTTCAGCACAGAGAGAAGAAGAGCAAGAAGAAGAAGGGGATGAAGATCTTCGAGATGGAGGTGTCCCCTTCTTTGTTAACCGGGGTGGGCTGCCCGTGGATGAGGCCACTTGGGAGAGGATGTGGAGGCACGTGGCCAAGATTCACCCTGATGGAGAGAAGGTGGCACAGAGGATCCGTGGGGCTACAGACCTGCCCAAGGTGAGTCAGTGTGGAACTTTACTGAGCTGGAGCTGAATGGTGGGATGGGCTTCTTGAACTCCACAGACCCCAAGGCTATGAAACTAGAATCAAATATATGTATAAAGGGAGTGATGGGTGATTTGATGCACAGAAAGAAGTCCCACCTACCCAGATATACCTTCTCCACTAATGTCTGAAATGTTTACAACTAAGATACTTCTTTTGAGTTTCAGGAACTATGTTTCCATGCCTTTGTGAATTGGGAGTAATAAGACACTAAGCCCTGTAACTCATCCACCAAGCATGATTTAGTTCATCAAATTAATTTTCTGTAAACTAACCCTAAGTGGGAGTGTGGAGAGAGAAGGGAGAAGAGAGGAGAGAGTTTTCTGTCATATAAGTTGAGCTTGGATGACTTTTTGTCCAAGAGTGTACAGGGGACTTAGTATAAAGGGGGACAGAAAAGTGTGGAGAGGGCATAGAAAGATTTCAGCTTTTGATTGGACTAAATGTCCCTTGAGTCTCTTGCAGTATTAGAATTCTTTTATGGTTCTTTAGTCCAGGTGTCTACAGAACAAGATACTAGCAAGTCCTTTGGGGAGTGAGCACAAGTTGGGCAAGGTAGCTACAGAACTGAATAAATGTCCTGATCATCTGGGTAATCAGAAATGAAAGGATGGGTCCAAGAGTGGAAGGAAATTAAATGAACACTAAAAATAAATTACACCTGTCTGACCAGGGTAGATTGATGGAGATAGGGCCTCCATCAGATAAATGTTCATAGATTATGACATTCTGCAAGACAGAGAGCATTGTGTCTAGATTGCATTGTACTAAATTCCTTACCTTGTTTAATTGTTTTTTCAGAGCTGTCTGACTCTTTGTGATGCCTTTTGAGGTTTTCTTGGCTAGATACTGGAATGGTTTGCCATTTTCTTCTCCAGCTCAGTTCACAGATGAGGAAACTGAGGCAAAGAGGATTAATCAATTTACTCAGGGTCACAGAGCTAATAAGTGTCTGAGGCCAGATTTGAATCTAGTTCTTTTTGACTTGAATTCTGGCATTCTATCCATTAAGTGCCTACCATGTGCAAATGAGTTCTGGATATATGTTCTTTGATGATAATACTATTGTGAGATCTAGGAAGACCCCAGTCTACCAAATACACACACACACACACACACACACACACACACACACACACACACAGAGTAAAGGATAGAACACCTGATATGGAAAACTGGATAGGAAGAAGTCCTAACTGAATGTTTAGCATTGAAAGGAAACAGAGCCTCATGCATAAAAGGACAACAGGCATATCTCTGTTCCTATTTTCTCTCTGAACATTAGACTCATCTGTGGCTGGGGCTTCTGTGGTCCTCACTTAGGTATAGTATAACTTTTTAAAGAGGCATGCCCTGCCTCTCAAGTTCGATAACTTGGGGGGTAGTTTTTGGTAAATGCTTTGGGTCAAGAAGACTTTTTTTCTTTTTTTCATATAAGGACAGAGATAGGGCCACCATGGAAAAATTACTGGCCAAATGGTGTCAATTTACATGTAAGAAACAGTGACCAAAGTTTGGGATACAGGGATATAAGATATTCCGACTAAGTAAGGTTGATTATAAACTCTGAAACTGGTTTAAACTGAGGCATGGCTCTCTGGTAATGGCATGTTGGTGATTAGGTGACATCTTTTCACATGTATCTTTCATCAGAAAGAGGCCCACATTTGGCCAGAGCATAATTCTAATGAAATCAAAAGCATCTTCATATAGTAGAAAGCACTCTAGACTAGGAGACCTAGGTTCTAGTCCTGACTTTATCAGTAATGAATGTGTCATGAAATGACTTTCCCAATATCGGAATCTCTGTATTTCAGTTTCTGAGCTTCATTGAGAAATGAAGAATTTGATTTAGGTGATCTCAAATAAATTGTACAGTTCTAACATTCTATGGCTTTTTAGAATACTTCAAACAAATCAACTAACAAGCATTTATTAAATGCTTACTATGTCACACTGTGCTAAAAGAAAAGCAACTTCCTTTGCTCTTAAGAATCTTACATTCTAATGGGGGGATGACATATACATATATGTGTATATGTACACATATATGTGAGAATATAAAAGATAAATACACGGTAGATGACAAGTAACCTTAAAAGTGATGGCATTAGCACCTGACGGGGACCAGGAAAGCCTCCTGGTGTTGGAAGAGGTGGTACTTAAGATGAATCTTCAGAAAAGCCATGGGCTGAGGGAGGAAGAGAATACCAAACATAGGGAAGAGATAGTGTAAAAGTATGGAGAATAAGATCTAGAGTGTCATATGTGAAAGATGACAAGTGATCTAGATGGCTAGATTTCATGGGGGCATGAAGTACCACGGAAGAATACAAGCAAGGTAAGAAGGAGCCAAATTATAAAGGGCTTTAAAGGTCAATCAAAGGGCTTTTATCTTTGATCCAGAAGGTAATAGGGAGCCACTGAAGTTTATTGAGAGGAGAGAAGGTCTGAACATCAGATTGATAGTTAGATTGGAATCACAGATTCTGTTCTCTTGTGAGTGACTATTTTGAACAGATAACCCAGGCCATATCCCAACTCTAGTTATCCATTAGGCAGAGGTATAAAGTTACTCACAAAGAGTACTGGGGAGTGGAACATGAACATCCTCACACAAACCTAACACCATCATTGGAAAAATAGTTGCTACCAGCAGTTCAGTTCAACAGGCATTAAAGTGCATGTTTTCTACAACTTAGTCTGATGATTCAAAGATAACAATGAAACAATCTCTATCCCTCAAGAAGCTCATCTATTCCACCGATAGTTGACTTCAAATATAATAAGAAGGACAGTACAGTAGCTTGTTGGAGACAATGTTGGGTTTGTTTGTTATTATTTGGTTCAGGGGTGGTAACTGGAAAAAGAGGATTAGAAGGATGTTTGGGGGAGGGTTAGAAGAATTTGAATCTCTCTACTAACAACTTCTGAGAACAGAAAAGTAACACAGCCTGGATATCAAAGGAAAATTGCTTTAGGTCTAGTTTTGGTGTCCACACTTACTTCTATCAGAAACACATCTGCTGCCCCATCTGCTAGCCAAAAGGGAATCAGTGACCTTGGTAGCACAGTAAATAAAGCATTGGCTCTGGAATCAGGAAGACCTAAATTCAAATCCATCTTCAGATACTTACTAACTATATGACTTTGGAGAAGGAGCCACTGTCTGCCTCAGTTTCCTCATCTGTAAAATGGATATAAAGTAGCACTAACATTCCAGGGTTGTTGTAAGGATCAAATGAAATAATTGTAAAATACTTAGCACAGTGCCTGGTACGCAGTAAGCTATCTTTAGCTACCTGGGGAAAGTTTAAGAAGGAAAATGTCAGCTTAGGGGTTTGATAATAATAACGGTAGAAGCATCCTGCTGTAGGGAATTAATGGCTCTAGAAGATCTAAATTCAAATCCTGCTTCTTATAACATGCTAGCTGTGGAATCATGGATAAGTCATTTAACTTTTTAGTATCCTAGACAATTGTCAAAGGCAAGTTATAGAAGGAATGCCAGTCTATAGCTAGTTGCTCATCTGTATTGGTAGAAGATTTTTGTTTTTGTTGTTTTTTTTTGTTGTTGTTGTTTATGA
This sequence comes from Antechinus flavipes, assembly GCF_016432865.1. Classification (NCBI taxonomy): domain Eukaryota; kingdom Metazoa; phylum Chordata; class Mammalia; order Dasyuromorphia; family Dasyuridae; genus Antechinus; species Antechinus flavipes. Next base: position 315,964,938 of record NC_067399.1, on the reverse strand, counting down.
AATCATGATTTGAGGATGGGACTGAAATAGTAACATTACAAACTTTCCACTAGGGATGAGATTAAAATCACAGAATGTTAAACTTCAAGGAACTTTAGGGATAATTTAGCCAAATTTCCTTCTCCTCCTCTTCCTCCACTTTATTCTTTCTTTTCTTCTTCTTTTTTCTCCTTCTTTTTCTTCCTCTCCTTCTTTCTTCTCTTTAACAACTTTTCCTGCTTCCTCTTCTTTACTCTTCTTCCCTTCCTTTCCTTTACTTTCATCGTTTCCTCCCTTTACTACTTCCCTTCATCTTTCTCCTCTTCTTCCAAATAAGGAAAAAGAAGCCCAAATTAGTTGAGTAATTGACCCAGAGTCATACAGGTAAAATTAATGGCCAACCTAGGATTAAAATACCTGACTCAATGTTGTGTTATAATGGTCCTTTAAGCATGCCTTAATCTAAAAAAACCCAATGGATTACTAGAGAATCAGTGTACATTAGAGCTGGAAGGGACCTTAGAGTTCCTGTAGTACAGTAACCACATGTGACAAATAAGGAAACTGAGGTCTTGAAAAGTAAAGAAATTTGGCTATGTCCTAAGAGGTACAAGAAATAGCTTTAATAATGTTCTTTTTTTCCCTTACCATATCCTTAATCCATTTGTTCTATGTTCCAGGGATATAGAAAGTACTAATAAATGCAATTGACTTAATACTTAAAAACAAATAAATTATTAATAAACATCACTTAAATGTGTAGATTTAAGCTAAATGAGAAAGGGTAATAATTTGTAAACAGTTCTTAACTATTAACTCTAGTCTTATCTTTAGATGAATATAATCTTTTGGAAGCCTTAGGCCTGCCAAGAATTTGTAGCACCTCCAACAGCTTAGCAATCAATTAGAAGCTATTAGCTGATTCAAGGTTGAGCCTTTTTTGCCCTCATCCTGATTTAGTCTTGGGGAAACATGGATTTACTTTTGCCATCCAGACATTATCAGGGACAATCCTATCAAATTATGGGGGAATTTCTTATGTTAGACTTAAAACAGAGTTCTCCACACTGGGACTTCATCAGTCCTTGAGATTGGTTTTCACTCTTTCTCTGGCAATAACTTTCTTTCTCTTCCCCATTTCTGTCTTATTTCTTGAACATCATTGATGGTATCAGAAATAGAAAGGAAAACAAAATCATAACTGGCTTTTATATAACGTTTTGAAGTTTGCAGAGGAGTTTTATCTCACTTGAATGTCTCAATAGCCTTCAGAGGTAAGCATAAAAGGCGTTAGCTCTATTTTACAGAGGATGAAAGCAAGGATCTTAAAGTTAATTGACTTGCCCATGGTCACACAACTAGTATGAAATCAGAAGTAAGGTAGACTTCCTAATCTCTATTGGCTATGAAAAAATGTTTACCTGAGTTGGTAAAATAGCATGGGTGGGAATTTTTCCTGTTTTAGCAGATCATTTACAGATAGATTTCTGGATCTCTTTATTATGTGATATTAGAATATGAAAGTCCAGAGAGAAAGAGAGTCCTACTGAAGTCAAAATATAACCAGAAGAACCTGGGACTAAGATAGTTTAGGGTTATGAAAGGGGTGTGTACATGTGTGCACATGGATGCTCTTGAGCCTGGCTACCTCTCTGTCTTTACAGAAAATTTTATGAAGTTGTTCCTGTTTTTCCTTGAAGATCCCCAAAGAATCAGCCAACAATCTTCTGTAGAGTTTCTTTTGTAGAATTGGAAGGGACTTTACTGGTGACCTAGTCCAATCATACCCTCTTCTAATCTTTAATTTTCAAATAAGGAAATAAGTTTCACAAAGGAAAAAAGACTAGAACTCAAGTCCAAACCTTGTTTCGTTATCTATAAAACCAGGTGATATCTAAAATCTGTTCCAGCACCAAATCCTTTTGCTTGGCCTGACTCACAGATGTGTTTTAAGAATTAAATGAGATGATGTGTGTGGAAGCATTTTGACAGCTATAAAATAGAACATAAATATGAAGTGTTGATAGCAATGGTGGTAGGGGAAGCAACTCTTTTTCTGCTACCTTGCTGTACCCAGTTTCATTGTATAGGCTATATTTACTTGGAATGACAAAAGCAGATCCACAGTGGTCTTTAGCTCACTTGACATTGGAAAAGGAAGGCCCCAGACCTTCATCTTTGTTGACTTATGACAGCAGCCATGTCAGTGGGAAAAGAGAAAAAAAAAAAAAAAAGCAGAAGCTGGTTCTCCCCAGCAGAGATGTCATCTGTTTGGGGAGCCAGATCTGTTGCTAGGGACAACGCAGGCTGGAAAAGCTGTCACAGGGAGGGAACAGGACAGACGGCCAATCTCTCTGGAGCCTCTGCCCTCCTGCATTTCAAAGCTTTTCCATGTATATCTATTAAGGAAAACATTAATCTGCTAATCTCTGAGTATGGCAGCTCACTTCCTTTCTCTGCTAAAGCCCAGCCTCTCTCTGGGTAACCCCAGTTATTTAAAGGTTTGTGATGAAAAGAATAACGAAAGATCACCACCATGGGATGTTCTAGGTTCTTTTCTACTTCAGGTTTCTTTTTTCACTTCCCCTTTTTATAGATATGTTAGACTGTATCATTTAGCAGTCACTAGTTCTCTCCTGTCAGGGATCAAAAATCCAGGAATCCAGGTGCTCTATGGCCTTGGATCTGGCAAAGACTGCATGAGAGAAGAAATGTCCTGGACAGCTTGGGCATCATTTAATAAAAAGCAGAGTCATGGATACATGGGATGGGATGGGATAGAATGACCTTTTTTTTTAAGTGGGAAACCAAAGAGGAATGGGCCTTGTTCCTAGTGTAAGCAACAGATGTAAATTAGATTCTCTAATGGGAATGGATCTGCCTGGTTAGCCAGTATCGTGTGCCACCCTTCTCTTTTGGGGTTAATTAAAATACCTAGGTTATATGGGGCCCTCCCCATCTTCTGTTTCATTTTTCCCTGACAAATTGTGGGTCTTAATACTTCAGGGGGAGGGGAATCCCAGAGAGGTCAGTGACTAAAAATAGCATCCAATAGTAAGGAAGGCTAAGACTTCATTTCCTGCTTTCTTGAGAGACCTCAGCATGAAATGTGGAAAGGACAGAATCCAAGGAAATTTGGTGGTCAAACCTGACCCAACATTAAACTTTCCTATTGTGTCTGCTGCACAATATTTTCCTGTGACTCACACTGAGTCAGTCCCAAGCTTCCAGTGAGCTTCTTCCACTCCTTCAAAAGGATTCCTATCCTGTTCTTCCTGTCTTAAATACAGGATCTGCCTATTCCCATTCCTGGGGAAGATTCCAGGGCTGGAGTTGCCCAGGATGGCCCCATTCCCCACAACACTTAGTGATGGAAGCAAGACACTAAAGAAAAATAGGTCCATATGATTCATTTTTCAAGTCATGGTCTCTATGCTTTGTGGATTCCACAAATCACATCATTATAATAAAAAGTCTTGCCAAAAGGGAATGTGAAAAGCAAGGATGATCCATATCTTTATCTTTTCAGGCCACAGAAGAATATAATTGACCAAACTCTGCCTCCCTCTTCCCATATCTCGGTCTTCTAGAATATCAAATATTCTCACTGTTAGTGTGAATGAAATATCATACATCCAGAAAAACCCTAATATATTTACCCTTTTTATCTGTGAGGGAATAATGTATTAAGCAATTCATATCCACTGACATAAGAACATGAGTTTGTTCATTAGGTAGATTAGCAGACTGTCATCTGGCACAGACTAGGTTCCAGAGAGCATGCTACATAGAGCAAATACATTTTAATGTAGCTAAACTCAAACACGGAACAGATTTCACTGTTTTGGTCCCTAGAGTGTGAGGAAAGAGGAAGATGAAATCAGGAAGGAACAAAATTCCTTCTATCGATGCAGAGGCAACAACTGGTTTGTAATTTATAAAGCTACTAAGTTGCCTAAGGCACTGAGGTCAAGTGAGTGGCCTGTGGTCCCATAGCTAGTTTGGTCAGAAGCAGGATTTGAGTTTAGGCGTTTATAAGTCCAAGTTATAAACTCCCATGTCTCTCTGATCCTCTTTGCTGTGTTGTTTCTCCTGTGTTTTCCAAATCCAAATAGTAAATTTCTGCAAAATCACATGCATCAAGTAAAATTTTTTTAATCCCAGAGAACCAGTTTGAACTATACCTAAGCATGTTTATTCTAAAACTAAATAATTAATCAAAACAAAACTGAAATTCAAATGTTCTTCAAACCAAGATATTGTTGTTGTTGTTGTTTTCCATATAGTCCCAGTTATTGATAGTTGAGGTCTAGGTAAAGACAATCTGCCTAAGGGAGGCAAATCTGAAAGTGATGCTGTGGTAGAAGGAGAGAGGATATCTACCTGGGTAGGGGTGGAAGAAATCAGAAGTCATCACCAAAGGAAATAAGAACAGACTGAAAGAGGAGGTTGAGCAGTAGAATGGAAGAGATCAATTTCATTTGTTTTGTACCTTCTCAAATCAAGCCTGGCTTACTGGAAGATTCAAGAACTAAGCTTCTTTTCTCCTTGTGATCATAATTCTATTTCTTTTGTTTTCCCAGACTCCCATACCAAGTGTGCCTACATTCCAGCCGTCCACATCTATCCCTGAGCGCCTGGAAGCCATACAGCGTTATATCAGGGAGCTGCAGTATCCTTTGCCATACTAAGTAGTGTATCTCATGTTCTTTCCCTGGGACCACTCAAGCCTATACAAAAGAAAGCTCCCTTATCTATTGCATTCCCCTGAAGTCAAAGCTGAGCCGTAGTTGAGGAGGACATTGGAAAGCAATTTGTTTTCATCCCATTTTGCTGTGGATTAATCAAAGCTTCTTAAACTATGTGTTATGATTACATATGAAGTTTTGTACTTGAGTGTGGGGATCATGAAATTATGATTTATTATCAAAAATAGGCATAAAATATATTTATTTTATATAAAAGAGACCCAGGGTCATATAAAAATTTCTCAGATAAAAAAAGGTCATGAGTAGAAAAAGTTTAAGAAACTCTGGATTAAAACAGATAGCATAATTTCTGAAACATAGCAGGAACTTATTAAAGATTTGTTCCCTTCCTCCTTGCCTTATGGGCTTAGTGGATAAAGTGCTGGATTTGTAGTCAGATGACCTGAGTTCAAATGCAGCCTCAGAAACTTACTGAGCAAGGAACCTAAACTCTATTTGCTTTTGTCTTATTTGTCTTAGCAATGGTACCCGGTACCCATCTCAGGAAGAATTAGAATTGTGGATATCTTCTAAGATATCTTATAAATTCCAGATTCCCCAGTGTTAGGGAGAAAACTGACTATACTGGGGAATTTTCACTGGGGAATTCCTAATTCAATGCAATTTAAGAAGCATATATTAAGGTCTTACTGTTTTTTAGTCACTGTGGTAGGCTTTGGGGATCCAAAGAACAATATACTTGCACATTTTTAAGCTAAATCTTCATTAATTAACATTTCCCCCTTCACTTTCTCTAAGTTAGACCAAAAAAAAATAGTCTATCAAGCTCTGATTCATAAAGTTTGAAGATTTCCAAGTTGTAAATGTTCACAAAACATTTAACAATCAGCTCTCCCGATTTGACTTGTCTTAAAGTACTCCCCTGGATACAATGATAAAGCAAACCAATTCCTCACTTTAATGAGCTTACATTCTATTGGAAAAAAACAACATATACACATTTATAGAAACTTGTGTATCAAATATATTTATAGAAATTTGTATATTAAATAGATACAAAGTAACTTTGAGGAATAAAGTACCGACCTAAGAGGAAGAGGAATAACAATAAAAAATAAACTCCAAATAGCAAGATGAAAGGACTGGAAACAATGGGATAGAGACATTAGAGGGATTATGAGGGAATAGAGAATTGTGGTCAGAGAAAGTAGCTTTGACTATACTATCACTCAGAATTTTAGGGGCTCTTGAAATGAAGCCATAGGGAAGTAGATTGTTGTGCCCTTCACAGCAGCAAAGGTATCATTGATTCAACCACTTGCTCCCTGAAAAAAACAAGTTTTTAAAAATGAATTATGCCCATGACGGAAGGGCAGATGTGTCTAAGAGACAACTTTGCATTCCCATCTTTGATTTCTGTTTCCTTTTAGGGGAAACCAAATGGCCCTTAACCTCTTGCCTCCAGGTACAATCATACAGGAACACAGTTCTTTGAAATTAAGAAGAGCAGACCTCTGACTGGGTAAGTACTTCCTTCCACTGCTCTGATCAGAATTGTTTTTCACTGAATAAGACTCAATATGCCTCCTGCCTTCCTAGCAACTATGCATTTCAACAGGGATGTATTAGACCATTTTTTTTCTGTAGGAATATAAGGTCATTTGTAGTGGGGCCAAGATCTCCATACAAATGGAATTGGATTAAATGAAAGTCAAGGGTAGCCTTGAAGAGAAAATGGATCCACAGAGAGGTAATATGCAGCCTGGAGTGGAGCCATCTTACCTTCTTACTTTGGTAGTTTCGAGGATGGGGCACAAGGAATAGGATTAAGGGCTAATTACATTTATCAGGAGATGACGACATAAAGATGAAAAAATTACACAGTCTATGCCCTCTAAAGGTTTATACTTTACAGAATAGAAAAGATTAAGCAAGTAGGAGATAGAGAATCTGGAAAATTGGAGGAAAGGCATATGACCAAATAGAGAGGTTCTAGTGAAGTTTCATGGAGGAGACAGTGCCTAAGTAGGACTTTGAAGGAGTAGAAAGATGCTGAATTCATTCTTGGTGGGTGAGGCAGACAGAAGTAACGTGCTTAAAACCAGAGGTGGTCTTCCCTCTCGGGAAGAATTAGGTAAGTAAGGAATGAGTGGTTAATTGTGACTAGAATTTAGAATAGATGAAGGGTAGAAGAATGCAATACAGCTAGAAAAATAGGTTGAAGGAAAATTATGAAGACCCTCTAATGTCAGGATAAAGTGTTTGTATTTTATTAGTAGGTAATGGAAGTCAACATGTATACACACACACACACATATCAGATCTTTTTATTATTATTATTCATTGGAAAAACTACCTCCTGTGGTCTTCCTTCCAGAGTCCAATATCCTAAAGTGAGAGGCAGGAAGTAGCTCTCCTGTGCTCTAGGGAAGGCTGTTACTTTAGCAGAAATTTTAAAATAGGGGTTCATAACCTATGGTCTATGATCTTTTTTCAACATTTTGATGATTGAATTTCAATATTATTGTCTTTATAATCTTTTTTCAAAATCTTTTTACATTACTTATGCTTATAAAAATATTGTTCTGAGAAGGGCATAGATTTCACCAAAGTGTCAAAAGATTTTTATCCCTCCCAAAAAAGTGTAAGAACCCCTGCTCTACAAGGATTTGAAATCCATTTGATAGTCTATGCCTGCCTATTTTTTCCCTTCCCTCCATTCCCTCCTCATTTCTAAGCCTACCAATACCTAAGAAGAGGTTGGTACCCTGTGAGGGCACTCTGGAGAAGATTTCAAGATTAGTATCTATTATGAGTAGCCTCATTTGTTATTTCTTAATGGATTATCTGATTAGATATGAATGAATATGAAGAATGGCTTGTTCCCTTTTTTTGTAAAAGAATTAGTCAGAGTCTGGGTTCCCAGGAACCTAGTATGATGAGATAGGTCTGATTAACTAGAGGAAGGGATCCAAGTTGCTTTGGAACAAATAAAATCTAATAAAACCCCAATGAATTCCAAACACAAGGGCCTAGGAACAATGGGGCTTGGGATTAACTGAGTTTAGACTATCTAAAATTGTTATGAAGCACATAACAATGTACTTTGCCAGTTGCAAAGTAGTGATTGCTCCCAGTTACATCCTTCTTAGACAAACCATTATTGGGTCACTAGGGCTTAAATGTTCTTACCTCCACTCCTTCTTTCCCTGTGGTAAACCACCTGGTTTGGTCCCTTTGGGACACAGTTATTAAAAGAGAAGAGATCAATTCTGAGGCCTTGGGGAAAGCATAATAGGTTTTTCCTCTTTTCTTCCCCCAGCCTCCCTGAATGACCACCCATCTAAGTTGGGGGCTTTCACCCTTTGTTAATGAGTATCTTATGCATGAGGGTGAGTGGAGGGATATAAAAAAACACTGCTGATTGCCCTGCTTCCCCTTGCCCTACTCCTTCCTCAGGAAGTCTTTTAGATCAGGAGTCCAGGGGATATGGGTGAGAGGGCGGGGAGAAAGGACATGTAATACAGAAAGAAATGGAACAGCTTCTTCTCTTTATCATTACACTGAAAACTTTTCCCTTTTCTCTTTTTCTTCCATTCCCCATCTAACTCCAAAGAGTAGTAGTCTCTTCTCCTCTTTTGGAAAGGAAAGGACATGTAAATGAGACATGTCAAGCCAAAGCAGAATCAGCCAAGAAATTGATAGTTATGTTTTAATCTGTTTTTCCTGTTGCTTGTCCTTTCCATTTCTTGCCCATTTCAGTCTCTCTCACTTCCATCTCCCCCCTCAGAAGTATCTTCCTCTGAGTCTAAGGGCAACTGGGATCTTTCCTGGCTCTGACTCTCTTTCTTTCCCCACAGGCTGATGGATCTGGCTAAGGAGATGACCAAAGAGGCTCTGCCAATCAAATGCCTAGAAGCTGTGATCCTGGGAATGTATCCTTTCTTCTCATTCCATGTCCTTCTCTCCTATCACTGCTCCGCCTTTTCTTCTACCCAAGCCTACTTTTGACATGGTGGAAAGAGCACTAGTTATGAATCAGAAATGCCAATGTCTTGGCTCTATCTCCTCCTATCTATGTGACTTTATGCAAGTTTCTTTTCTCTCTGGATTTATACCTTTGCATAAAATAAGGGGATTGGGTCAGATGTCTAAGGACTTTTTCATTTCCAAAAATTCCAGTCTCCTCCCCCATGTATTTTCAGTCCAAGAGTGACAAGATCTCTAAGTCCATAGACTTCTACTGAGTGCAATCTGCATCACAGACTAACCCTTGGTACTTTATTACTGGATTATAAACTATAAGGGATCCTTAGGAAAAAAGTCACAGGACAAAAGGAATATGAGGGCATCTGTGTGTATGTATGCATATGTTTGAGTGTATATGTGTATATTGTGTACACATATATGAATACACGTGTGTACGTGTTCATGAGTGGGGCGTATAACGCAGAAGCTCATCTTCACTCTCTAACTTCTCATCATTTAAAAGGGAGTTGGAAAGAAGAAGAATAAAACTCATTATAAGAGAGGGGAAGATTAAAGAAAGGATAAGCCATCATCAGAATCAGAAAGAGAACTACATTTTTGGAGCACTCTGAATACCAAAACAAACAAGCACACAGACACACAGACACACACACACACACACACACACACACACACACACACCAGTTTATTCTTAGGATCAGGATCTGGGAAGAATTTGTCTTGGTCAAAGGTGGGAATCATGGACTCTGGTGATTCAAAGAAGTGGAAAAAAAAAACAGGAAATCAAAATTTCATGAGTTGTAGTTATATTTTTTCAGGCTAGTCATATTTTCCTCCTCTCCAGTTCTTATAGGATCATAGATTTATAAATCTATATAATTTATAAAATACAGGAGACTGATACCAAGGACAAAAGGCTTGACCTTCATTTATGGGATAAGTTCCTGCTTTGGGATCTGAATACAATCAAAGCAAAGTGCTTCCCTTTTGATGGTATATGTAGTCATTAGACTACCTTACCAGGTATTGCTGAGGGGTCTAGGGGGTACTTTATACTAGATGGAAATCTCTAGTTCCATCCATCTTAAATGCCTTCAATCCGTTACCTCAAAGAAAAGGCAATAAAAACAGAGGGGTTGTTACCCAAAAGGATCTGCGACTCAACTCTTTTCCAATTACTGAAAGCCCCATCTGGAGAGGTTCCATTAAGTAGCAGTAGCATCTTGGGAAATCTACCCAGTCCCTGGGTAATGTCCTATACTCAGGTGGCTGGCTCTCTGGTTGTTTTCCTGAGCGGGACTGTCGTGGCCAGTTACCTCACCAACAGCATGCCCACACTGGAGCGCTTCCCCATCAGCTTCAAAACCCACTTCTCAGGGAATTACTTCCGACACATCGTGCTGGGGGTGAACTTTGGGGGTCGCTACGGAGCGCTAGGCATGAGCCGTCGGGAGGACCTCATGTACAAGCCCCCCACTTTCCGCACGCTCAGTGAGCTGGTCTTGGATTATGAGGCTGCCTACCAGCGCTGCTGGCATGTCCTGAAAAAAGTGAAACTCGGCCAGTGTGTTTCTCATGACCCCCATAGCGTGGAGCAGATTGAGTGGAAACACTCCATCCTGGATGTGGAGAAGCTGGGGCGAGAGGACTTTCGGAAAGAGCTAGAGCGACATGCCCGGGACATGAGACTGAAGGTTAGTTATGGAAAAGAGGGATTTGGGGCCATTGGGAGAGGAAGAGGAGGCAGTTTGATATTTTGGAATTGGTATTAGCCTAGGAGTCTAAAATACCTAAATTGTGTCTGACTAGCTGCAGAAGCCACTTAAAATCTCTGGGCCACAGTTTTTCCATTTATAAGATGAAGGAACTAGCTTACGTGATATTAAAAATCCCTTCTACTTCTAATAGTGTGTGAGTCTGAAAATCCGTCTGCACAGAGAGAATTAATCAATAGATTGAGCCACAGAATCAAGATCCAAAAAGATTGCCACAGAGGACTCCAGACCATTCAGATGGAATTTAACCGAAATAAATATAAAGTTCTATACCTGGGTTCAAAAAATAAACTGCAAGGGGCAGCTAGGTGGTGGAGTGGATAGAGCACCAGCCCTGAAGTCAGGAGGACCTGAGTTTAAATCTGGTCTCAGATACTTAAAACTTCCTAGCTGTATGATCCTGGGCAAGTCACTTAACCCCAATTGCCTCTGGGGAAAAAAAATTTCAGAAATACAGAATGACAGAGATGTAAGTAGATCACAATATCTATGGCACTATCAAGAGAGTTTTGGAATCTTACAAGTTCAATAGGCATTAACATCAGTGATATCAGTGAATAAACATTTATTAAGCACTTACTGTGTGCTAGGCAGTGTACTACAAGACAAACATAATATTCTTTAATCAGGCAATAAGTCTGGAATAAGGAAGATGACTCCCATTACACTCTAAACCATATCATATTTGGGATACCATGTTAAAATCTGTTTACCATATATTAGAAAGAACATTAATAAAGTATGACATATCTAGAGGAGATTAACCAAAATAGTATAATAACTGGAAACCATACCATCTGAGGATCAGATGGAACCAGGAATGTTTAGCCTAGAAAAGAGAAGACTTGAGGGTTAGGAATTGAAGAAGAAAATGGTTATGATCTTCACAGTGCTAATCACAATTCCTAACACATAGTAGGCACTTAATAAGTGTTTATTAATTGATTGTTTTAAATTTTTGACAGAGGAACTATTAATCAACTTCAATCAGAACTAGAAACAGTGACTGCATCTTGCAAAGAAGCAGATTTTAGCTTAATCTAATGCAAGGTTCCTTTAATTTTAAGATTATCTCAAAGTGATATGGGCAATTTCAGGAGGTGGTAAATTAAACTCCCTTTTGCTAGTGACTTTCAAGGGGAATTGAATGACCCTGGAAAGAATGGAAAGAAGGAAGAAAAGAGGGAAGTTGAGAGAGAAGGGAGGAAAGGAGAGGAGAGGAGAGGAGAGGAGAGGAGAAAGGAAAGAGGAGAAAGGAGAAAGGAAAGGGGAAAGGAGAAAGAAAGGAAAGGAGAAAGGGGAAAAGAAAGGAGAAAGGAAAGGAAAGGAAAGGAAAGGAAAGGAAAGGAAAGGAAAGGAAAGAAAAGAAAGGGAAAAAGGAAAAGGAAGGAAAGGAAAGGGAAGGGAAGGGAAGGAAAAGGAAGGGAAAGGAAAGAAAGAAAGGAAAGGAGAAAGAAATGGAAGGAAGGAAGGGAAGAAAGGAAAAGGGGAAGAAGGAAAGAAAGGTGAAAGGAAGAAAGGATGCCAGAAAACTATGCTAAATATTTTAGAATTATCTCACTTTATCTTTATAACCACCCTGGGAAATTTTACTATTATTCTTATTTTACAATTGAGGAAATTGAGTCAGGAAGAGGTTAAGTGACTTGCCCAGAATCACATATCTCATAAGTATCTAAGACCAAATTTGAACCAGCCTTCCTAATTCCAGACCCAGTGTTTTTTCCATAGTGTCTCCTGGCTACCTCTAAATGGTTTTGATATCCTTTAAACTCTGAGATTGTGTGTGTGTGTGTGTGTGTGTGTGTGTGTGTGTGTGTGTGTGTCTATGTGTGTATAAGTGTGATTCTTTATGGTACTGTAGCTCACTGACTTGACAGACAGATAGTAGTACTCCCCAGGATTAGATCATATGAATAATCCAGGGTAGCTAGAATATAGTGTAGTGAAGAGAGGGTCCCTTCCTCTTTTTCTCCATAATCTTCAAGCTAAGCTCCCATATGCCCTGGACCTCAGGGCTGAAGGGTACCTTTCCTTCTGGCTACCTCCACTATCATTTCCTATAAAAGCTGAAGTGATTCAAACTGTTCTTAGTAAACTAAATTAGTTTAATTTAATTACAGTCACTCACAAGAGTATTTTTAATTATTCTCTCAATATATACTCTGTCGGTATAGTCCTAGGAAGTATACTAACTAAACCAGTGTCTCTAGTCACATTAGACAAGAGGCATGTGTATTAACTAATATTTTTTTTACCAGAAAAGAAATATTGAGTAACATCAGAATGTGGCCCTTAATGGACAAACTATCTTTCCTGTCTGACATAATATGGAAAAATATGGAGAAATTTTGGAGATAGAGAAGGGAAGAGAACAGGGACAGGCAAACTCAGACAGTGATGTTAATCATCTTTGGGTAAACAAGAAATATAATGAAATCCCCCTCAAAACTGGATTCTAGTCCACTTCAGCCTTAGAGTGAGTATGATTGCTGTTGAGACTCTCGCAGTAGCAGAGCAGCTGATGCTGAGACTAGAGTCAGGCTTTACCAGGTCCCTTGTAGTATAAGCATCAGGAACAGCTGAAAGGGCCCTGAGCAGAGGATGCTCTGGAGTCTCAGAATCCCCAAGCCTCCCTGAATTTCTTTGGCCTTTTTGGTGCTCATTGGGGCTGTGTGGTCTAGCATCCTAAGGTGACATTTTTAATTTCTCTTATCTTTTTTCTCCTGATACTTACAGATCAGCAAAGGAACCGGCCCACCCTCTCCTACCAAGGATCGGAAAAAGGATGTATCTTCCCCACAGCGGAGCCAGTCCAGTCCACATCGCCGCAACAGCCGAGGAGAGAGACGGTAAGGAAATCAGTTAATGGTAACAAGACAGAGCAGAGACAAGGAATTGTTCTCCCCCTTAAATTGCTTTGTTTTGTTGTTCTCTTTTATCCTGCGTAAATAATAATTACAACTAATGTCATATATAGTGCTTAAATGTCTGCAAATGCTTACTTAGAACATTGCATTGTCCACATCAGAATTTGAGTCTTACAATCACCATCAGATAATATATAAACATTATTCTCCCGATTTTATAGCTGAGAAAATTGAGACTCAGAGAAGTTCAAGGAATAAATAAACTTCACAATTATTAAATGAGAAAATATTGGGAGGATTTTAGTAGACACAAAGTCAAAATAATATCACTTAGCATTTATATTACACCTACTAAGTGCCACATGTTATGCCAAGTATTTCACAAATATTATTCATTTGATCCTCACAACAACCTCTACAAGATAAGTACTGTTATTAACCCCATTTTACAGTTAAGGAAAATGGGGCAAACAGAAATTAAGAGTTTTACTTAGGTTTACATAACTAGTAAATGATCAAGGCTATATTGAATTTCAGGTCTTCCTGACTCCAGGACTCAATGTTCTATCCTCACTGCCTATGGGAAAAATCAGTAATCAACTTAAAATTCCTTGAGTACCTTACTTTGCATTACTTTGCATAATCATAAGAAATAACTAAGCAGTTTATAGTAAGAATATAATACTGAGTGAAAGCCTTATGGAACTGAAACTATGATATAATCCCAGGTAAATAAATACCTATGTTAGCTAATCTTAGGAATGTAACTATAATCATCTTTATATTAAAATATACTGGGTAAAAGATGGACTAGACCTATGTTGTAAAAGATAAATCTGAAAATATAAGACTGTAAAAATAATCAAATTATGCTTGAGTAAAAGACCTACTTAAGCCATAGTTTACTTAAGCCTTTACATGATGAATTGACCATTTAAATCATACATGAATCAAGAGAACTATAAGTAAATGTGAACCCCATAGGTCGGAATTTCAGTCCAAGTGAGTAGACTGCAGATTACTACTTTTGTTTCTATTAATAAAGGTAAGATTCTTTGCTAAGAAAACTTCTTGGTTTCTTTTTTATAATATGTGTCAACAATGGAAGCCAAGAAATTTAGCACAATCTTAAGCTACATTAAGAAAAGCATTTCTAGGAATAAGGAAGTGATAGTTTCATCATTCTCTGCATTGATCCGACCACATCTGAAGTACTGAACCACATTTTAGGAAGGGTTATTAAGCTACAGACCATCAAGGGAAGGGCAACTAAGGGGTCCATGCTTTATGAGGATTGATTGAAGGAACTTAGCAATGTTTGTCTTGGAGAAGAGAAAAAGAAAATTTGGGGGATATATAATTCTCTTCAAGTTTTTGAACATCCATTGTGTAGGAAAAGACCTGCTGGAAGTCAAACTAGAATTAGTGGATAGAAGTTTCAAAGAGAAAAATTTAGACTCGATGTCAAGGGAGTAGAAAAAACTTTCCTAACAATTAGCATCATCTAAAAGTAGAATGGGCTATTTCCAGAGGTAGTGGGTTCCCAATTACGGGAGGTCTCCAGGCAAAGGCTATGCACTTCATATATTGTAAAAGGGATTTGTATTCAGGTATATGTTGGAATAATATTCTATGCTCTTATATGATTTGGGCACAGTTATCTCCTGAATTAGGATCCAATATCTTTAAAAAGTGATTACAAAGTCTTGTGAGTACTAGCAATTTCAAGAGTAGCTTGATTACTCTCTTACGACTCTTACTTATGCCTATCGTAGTTTCGTAAAGAAAATCTCAGCTACTCTCTGTGTGGCTGTTTCCCCTGTGCTTTGGAGGAAAAGACTTTGCAATTAATAGACCCCCCCCCAAAAAAAAATCTTAAAACTTGTTGCTTCTCCATGAGGTCAAAAACAACTGAGGCCTTTAAAATTAGGGCTGGGCCTATAAACTTATAAAGGGAATTTATTTTTCTTTCAGTCTCAATGGTAGGAGACGAAGAGAATTTTGCTGATTGAGGGAAAAATACGTGTGTGTGTGTGTGTGTGTGTGTGTGTGTGTGTGTGTTGTATAAACAAATCAAAAACATTAAGAGGACTGTAAGATATGAGTAAGCTCAGTTAAACAATAAACATTTAATAAATAAAGACTAGGTGATAGGCACCAAAGGTTCAATTACAAAATCAAAACAGTCTCTTCCCTCAAGAAGCTTATATTCTTGTTTCTTCGCTTTTTTTTTTTCTTTGCTGGCTTTTAATATTTTATTCTTTTTCAATTAAATGTAAAAACAGTTTTCAATATTCATTTTTTGAAAGATTTTGAGTTCCAATTTTTTCTCCATTCTTCTCTTTCCTCATCCCAAGATGGCAAAGCAATTTGTTATAGGTTATACATATGCAATCAGATAAAACATATTTCCATATTAGTCATATTGTGAAGGAAAAAATAGAACAAAAGGAAAAAACACACAAAACCCCCCAAAAGTAAAAATAACATGCTTCAATATGCATTCAAATTCAATCAGTTCCTTCTCTGGATTAGATAGCATTTTTAAAGTGTTTTGGAAGAGCTAAATCAATTATAATTGCACAGAGTTACCATTAAGGAATTTTATATTTTAATAGAGGAGTATGTATATAAATACACATTCACATATACACAACACACTCACTATATTATCCATATAAACTGGTCTACTTGCTTTCCTCACATCAACAATACATATCTCATTTCTATACCTTGTACTAGCTTTTCTCACTTAAAAAGGCTAGAAAGGTAGCATGGGTCCAAATTGTGAAGAACTTTAAATGTCCCCAAAAGGCAATTTTATTTTATTTGATCTTAGAGGTAATAAAGATCTGTTAAATTCAAAAGTGACATAGATTTGAACTTTATGAAAATCCCTTTGGTAGGTGAGTAGAGTACATAATGGAATAGGGGTGTGTGAGAAGGGGAGGTTAAAAGTTGAAAAAGGGCCATTATAGTAGTCCAAATGAGAGATGATGAGAGCTTTGGACTTGGAGTCAGAAAAACTAAAGTTGAAATACAACCTTAGAAATGTAGTATTAGTTATATGACCTTAGGCAAGTCATTTTACCTCTGTCTCCGATTTCTCAAATGTAAAATGAGGATAATAATAGCTCCTCTCTTCCAAAGTGTAAGTGTAAGAATTAACTAAGATAATATTTGTAACGTGCTTAACAAAGTGCCAGGTACATAGTTAATAAATGTGAAAGAGAAAGGAGAGAAAAAGGAAGGCAGGGAGGAAGGAAGAAAAAAAAAAGAAAGACGGAAGAGACAATGGAAAAAAACAAGGAAACAAGGAAGGGAGAGGAGGGAGGGAAGGAAGGAAAATATGAAAGGAGGGAGAAAAGGAAGAGAGGGAAAGAGGAAGGAAAGGAAGGAGGAAGAAAAGAAGGAGGAAGAAAAGGAGGGAAGGAAGGAAGAAAAGAAGGAGAGAGAGAGGGAGGAAAGGAAGGAGGAAGAAAAGGAGATAGAAAAAGATGAGAGAGAGAAAACAAGAAAGAGAGAGAAAGGAAGAGAGAGAGGAAGACGGAGACAAAGAGACAGAGAGAAAGAGAGAGAGGAGAGAGAGAGAGACAGAAAGAGAGAGAGGAGAGAGATGTTATGAAAACAGAAATGAAAAGAGATTTGACAACTGATTGGATATGTGGGGAGTGAAAGAAAATGAGAAAATTAAGATGACACCAAGATTGCAAACCTGTAGGACTGGAAATGATTATGCCCTTGAAATTAATAGGGAAGTTCAGAAGAGAGGTAGGTTTTATGGGAAAGATAATGAGTTCTGTTCTGTTGAGTTTGAGATGCTTCCATTTTGTAGTTGGTGCTATAAGAATGAAGCTAAGGACAGAATGTAGGGCTTGCTATTTGGAGCCAAGTTTCATCTGCATGGAGATCATTAAATCCATGGGAACTGATGAAAGCACCAAGTGAGAGAGAAAAAAAGAGGCAAAAAGACAGAGCCTTGGACTTCACTCTTCCCCTACCAGCTTAGCTTTTCCTTATCAAGCTCCTTTGCTGCCTCATCATCCAAGTCATACCTCTTGACTTCAGGCCAGAGATCTATCCACTGCGCCACTTTAGACAATTTTTTCCAAAGAGGTTGGCTGAGAAAGAAAACAGATGAGAATATAATTAAAAGACATGGTGGGGTCTTTTGAGAAGGTTTGTTTTATTTTGTTTTAAACTGGGATAGACTTTATATGTGTATAGGAGACATTCAAGGAAACAGGACACAGAAAGAGACTGAAGAACAAAGCAGGGGGCATTTTCTGGAAAAGTGGGAGAGAATAGAACTAAAAGTACAAGTAGAGGGGTTGACTTTACTCCAAAGACTGGAGTAAAAGAAGAAATCAAGAGGAGTAAAGTCAAAACACTGTAAGATAAGGAAAAAGGCACCCAACAAGGTTCTGACCCAAAAGTCTGTCAGAGAGGAAAGAATGTATTGAATCAATCAAGAAGCATTTATTAAGCACCATGAACTGGATTAGGCTCTTGGAGATAACAAATGCAAAAGCAAGATAGAGGCAAGAGTGAAAGAACATTACATTCTACCCAGAAGAATTGAATTCGGTGACCAGCAAGTCACTTTACCTAGATGAGACTTGATTTCCTCATCTGTAAAATAATTTCTGGAGATAATCTCAAAGATTCCCTTCCTGCTCTGTGATTTCCCCTACTTCTTGCTGGTGCACCTGTAATTTCATCAGTTCAATTTCATCTCTCTGTTTTGAAGGCTTTTTGTCTTTAAGAACACTCCCCTGTTTAAAATGCCAATGCCCTGGGATAAGACCCATGTCCCCTAAGATATTGTTAATTAATATCTTAATTATCCCTTAATACCTTGGCAAGGATTAGTTGATGGCTAGCTGAAAATGAATTTTATGAGTAATTGAGTGTGTTTGGGGAAGTTTCTATACTGTCAAAGCAAAATTTAGGAATACTTTTTTTTAGAAAATAAAAAGAATAGCTATCATTCATACAGTTCTTTGAGATTTATAAAACGTTTCACATTTGATCCTCACAATAATCTGGGGAACTATAATTATTATTCTCATTTTACAGATGAGGAAACTGAAGCAGAGGTTAAGAGACTTGTCTAGCATTATTTGTCCAAGATCAGCCTTGAACTCGAGTCTTCCTAACTTCAGGTCAGTGCTCTATCCACTAGCCACCTCAAAATAGATTAAGAAAAAATATTTCTCCTCTCTCTACTCATCTTTCAACCAGCACATTATTTTAAGCCTCTTTGCATGGTGGAAAGAACAAATTCTGTTGAGAGAGAGAAGAGGGGAAGGAAGAAGAGGAAATGGGAGGAAAGGAAGGAGAGAGAGAGAATGAGAGAGAGAGAGAGAATTGGAAAGATTTAGAAAAGAATGAGAGAGAAATGAAGAATGATTATAGACATTTCCAAGTAGGTTAGCAAAGTGAGGAGAGATAAAAGACAGTAATTCAAGGGGCTAGTAGGATATAGTGAAATGCTTTTTATGAGTGGGGGAAGATTTGGGCATGTTTGAAGGTAGTAGAGAGAAGAAAAGTTGAAAATTAGAAGGTGGAAATCATTGATGTTGCAATTTTATGTAGTATATAAGAAGAGTATGTAAGTTGAAATTAAGAGCACATATTGAAGGGTCAGTCTTTGTAAGGGAAAAACTTATCAAGTCTAAAAGAGTGGAGCTTGATGTTAAAGGCTTATGAGGTCAAGAGAAAGAGAAAAAGATCTCATGGAGAATGGCCTCAGTTTTTGTTTTATTTTCAGTAAAGTAAGAGGTAGGGTCCTGTTCCAAAGGAGAATAAGGAAGAAAAGGTATAGAAAGCTTAAAGAGAAAAGATTTGGAATAGCTTTAATAAGGAATGAAATATAGTATTATAGTTACAAGGAACAGCTCTTTTGTTTAAAAAAAAAAAAGATGGGTTCCTCTTTTGTTCTAAAACTTTCCCAAACTCCTTTTATGTCCTAAAACTAGCATTTGTGGGCTCCATAATTATATTACAAGTCCAGAAAGATTATGTTGTTCAGTCATTTTTCAGTCTTGTCCAACTGAACTCCATTTGGGGTTTTCTTGGCAAAGATACTGAAGTAGTATGTCATTTCTTCCTCCAGTTCATGTTACAGATGAGGAAATTGAAACAAATAGGGCTAAGTGACTTGCCCAGGGTCACCCAACTAGTAAGTGTTTGAGGTGAGATTTGAACTTACGAATATGAATTTTCAGACTCTTGGACAAGCACTCCTGGTGGCCCTAGAAAAGTAATGTAGCTAAATTATTTTAGAAAATGCCTATCCTATGAACAGACTGATTTTAGATTTACATGAATTGATGCTGAATGAAGCAAGCAAAACCAGGAAAATATTATACACAGCAACAGCAAGACTGTTCAATGATCAGTTTTGATAGACTTGGTTTTTCTTGGTGGTTCAGCAATTCCAATAAACTTTGGTTGAAAAATGTTATCCACATCTAGAGTAGAACTATGGAGATTGAATATAGATAAACATACATTATTTTCACCTTTTTTCCCCCTATGGTTTTTCCAGTTTATTCTGATTTTTCTCTCCCAACATGTAAAAAAATGAATGGACATGTATAACAAAAAAAATGTTTTCACATATAACTGGGGAAAATAAAAATAATATTTTTTAAAAAGAAGAGAAAATGCTCCATCCTACTAACAGGACACAGAGCAGTCACTTGAAAGGGCATGAGCGGAGAGGGAACAGACAGACGAAGAGGAAAAAAGGGCACAGATTAGGGTGAGCAGAAAATGTCAGGTCCGTTTCTCTCCTTTTTAGAAGGGAATGAGATGATATTAGATTGATATCTTCTCCTTGTTAACCATCCTTCAGTTCCTGCATAGGCATCCATTTCACCTCCTGCTCCTTCTTTCCTTCCTTCCCTGCAGACCATCTGGTGAGAAGAAGCCTGCTGAACCCAAAGCCATGCCAGACCTCAACGGGTACCAGATCCGGGTGTGAGGTGGGTGGGGAGGAGACCACTTGCTGCACAGACTTGCCACCGCCCCCTCGGCCACAGGACCAAGCCGCCCACCGTGAGCCTTGATGGAGGGGAGGTGTGGGTTGAGGGGACAGTAGGAGGAGCCCGGAGCTCCCCTTCATCTGACAACACCGCTTCCCTCAGGCAGAAAGAACATGGTTCTCAGCCAGCATTTGTGGAAGAGGCACATTGACCCTAAAGGGAAGAGGAAGAGGAGTCAGTATGATCCCAGAGATTTGTTTAATACAGATCATAAAGCAACATGTTGAACAGGCCCCACCTATCTCTGGGATGCCAGAGATAAGTGGCCGTGACCACCTAGGCCCCATGGGAAGCACTGCCAGCCTAGACAGCGCCCACAAGCCCAGCATAAAGACTGGAGCTACTGCACCCGAGATAAGGAGGAGGAGCCCCCCATACCCAGCTCTGGTAGCTGTTGCCTTCGAGGCTTTGAGAAGCCTCAGCTACAGGGCTCAGCTTCAAGCCCTCCCTGTGGCCATCCACTCATGGCTCTCTCTACAGCAGGATTTGGACTTCTCCGGAGCCCCAGGGCCCCGGTCATGTTGGGTTGGACATAGATGAGCACATAAAATAGGGCAGACCAAGAAGAAAGTGGGGGTGGGAGGCAAGCACATAACTCATGAGAGACGGGACACCATGGAAGGCGAAGAGTCTCGTGTTAGCTCTGGCTCTCCTTCCTTTTCTTGGGCAGGAGCCAAATTCTCCTCCTCTCCCTCTCCCATAGCATCCTTACAATTTTTAGTCTTCTTCCTCAGACAGAGAATCAGGGACTGGAGATGATGTCTGGAGCTGATTGGTCCTTTCTCTTTTAGCAGCTAAATTTAGTAATTTTGGTAACCGTGATCCTAGCTGTGTGTAATAGGAAGAAACCTCCACCATGGGATGAGGTTTTCAGCAGCCCTCTAGTTCTAGTAAGAAAGGAGATGGGTAATGGAATAATCATTGAGCTCTGTCCATCAGGCACGGGGTGCATTTGTAAAAGGAAGTACTAACCCAGGTCTGAGGCAGGGGGAAAATAGAGAGCATCAAAGCATCTTTGGATGGGGGCTTCCATAATTAGTGGGTGTGACATGAATGAAAACCCAGCAAAAGTCAGAGAAGGAGCAACCAGACATGTTGGAGGACTGAGAGAGTTGTTTCAGTTGAGTGAAATTCAAGGCTGAGTAGGAAGAAAAAGAGCAGTTCAGAAGGTTAAGGGTTAATGGGAGAATGAGAAGGCCAGGACATAATGGCAAGAGGCCGAAGGGATGTTGAGAGGTCAAGAGTTAGTGGGAGGAAGCGGCAGGACATTAAACAAGCCAGGGCAAGAGACAGAGAGAATCCAAGAACTCACAGAGCAAGGAGACTGCAGGATAAAGCCCCATTACAGCAGCAGGGGTCCTGGGAGACGGGGGCCAATCTAGAGGGCTCAGGGGCGATGTTGTGTGTCGTTGTAAGGCCAGGAGGAAGGACTGGAGCATGTGGCAGAGTGGGAATGTTGAAGGAGGGTTGAAAGGGGATGAGAGGAAGGTTGTACTCAGAATTTACAGACAAGAACCCAGAATAAAATGGGCCGGTGGGAGATGTAAAGTCAGCAGGGCAGGGCAAGTATGAAGTGATGCTTTGGGGGAGATGAAGAGGAAACATAAAATCCCTAACTTTCCAGAAAGAAAAAAGGAAAAAGGAAACATCATTCATGCTGCTGAATTCAAAAGAAAATTATATTAGTCCGAGAGATGTGGATAGGAGGGTGGGAATAGAAGGGGCCCTGGTGATGACCCAGGAGTTGTTTATCCTGCTCCCTTCATCCCGGCAGCAGACCAGAAGTGGTTGCTGTGTCACTGAGAGGGGGTAGGGGATAGAGCAGCAATGGATGTAGGGCAGAGTTCAGCAGAGGAAAAACTGATAGGGCCTAAAAAGGGAGAGGAGCCTCAGGCCCAGGAAGAGGATAAGGACAGAGGAAGCAAGCTTGGTGCTTGGTGGGAACTCACTTGCCAGTCATTGCACCCACCGGGCAGGCAGGAAAGCCAGCGGCACTTGAGGATGCCCTTAGCCAGAGGGTACCAGCCCGGGGCTCAGGCTTGTGCAGTGGGGCTCCCTCCCTGATCCGGCTGAGTCTGTCCCGGGGGAGTGCGGCGGTCTAGTGCAGCCTTAGTCCAGAAGAACAAATGCTGCCTTTGCAGGCCCTGGTGAGGGGGAGTTACACCTGGTAACAGCTGCTGCTGCTCTGTGGGTGTGGGAGGGCGTTCTTGGGCTCCAGAGGGAACAGTTGCCTTTCTCAGCAGCTGTCCAACCCAGAGATTGCCAAGAGGCTTGGAGGTGACAGCTGGTCCATCTGACCAGGAGACAGCCACCAGGCTTGTCCTTCGGGCCAGGGCCCTCCGGCTGCTTCAGCACCCATAGCCAAAGGCGGCCCCAGGAGCTGGAGGGAAGGTGGAGAGGAAGGGGACTAGGGAGAGCCTGGTCTCCCTGGCTCAGCCCCAGGACTAACAGGCAGCCCTACTTCCTAGGCTAGCCTCTCACCCAACCCTCCCGAGGAAGGAACCCGAAGATGTGTCTGTACTCACTTAGCATCCAGGAATCTTATTTCCCAGGACTGGGAAGGAACCTCATCTTCCCCATCCCCCACCACTACCCACCATTCCCCAGTGGTTTCCCAAACAGTTAGGTAATGATGGTCATGACATGTTTTATAATTACTAAAAAAAAGATAATAATGATAAAAATAATAACTCCCTTTGGCAGGATGAGCCCGAAGACAAAAAACAAGTGATTCATTGGTACAGTGTGGCCCCTTAAAATTTGCCTCTAATAAAGAGGAGGTATGGGGGGGGAATTTGGGGATAGGAGGCTCAGTGTGAAATGGACCTTAAGACCACTGGCCAGGCTCCGTGGCACCAGAGCTCTGAGAATACACTTGGAAGCTACCCTATCTTTCCCACCCTATCTTTCCCCATAATCCAAACATGTAAAGCTAGGGGCCCTAGCTCTGAGAAGGAAAGAAACCTCTTCCTGTTAAAACTACGAGCAAAGCAGCTGCTTAGTCTTTCCTGTCGGTGATTTCCCCAGACTATTCTCTGGGCTTGGGGGTGATGTAAGGAAAATCATGTAAAACAAAACAAAACCCACTGGTGCTTTTTATTTATTTTTAAAGGGTTTTTTATATGTAGCAATCCCAGGTCCCTTCCCTCCCCGACTATGTTTACACTTTGTTCCCTGGGGAGGGTGGGAGAAAAGGACCAGCAGCCCTCTGGAATCTAAGTGAGAAAGCAGGATCCTTTGTTTTTTTAGCTTCCCAGCTGGGGGAAAGCATCCACCCCAGCCCAATGTTTGTTTGGAGCTAGTGGGAGGAGAGACAACATCAGCCCTATTGCCTTTTCCTTCCAGTGTCAATTTAATTGAGTTTCCCTCTGTCTCGGGAAGCTCTTGGTCCCAGTCCCATGAAATATATAAGGATTCATGGCATTCTCCCCCTTCCCTATGAATCATCAGCCCATATGCCCATCACCACATTGTTTATGACTTTTTCTAACCATACCATTATCTCCTATGACTCCACCAGGATATGATAAGGAAAACTATGGGCGTGAAAAAAGGCACCATTATCACACAGTCTGTTTTATCTTAACCATCTCTGCTAGCAGTTATTGCCATGGGGTTGCCACAAGAGGAGATCGGTCATCATAGAGTGAAGGGGATAATAGAATCACCAGAGACCCCGATGGGGGAACAGAAGCCTCATGTGCCTGGCTTCTCAAGGGCAGAACGAGCTGTAGAGTAGTCGGTGGATAGCCTACAGGGCACTCTATAGTTTTGAGTTCTCCTGCTTCAGACCCAGCTCTTGCGCCCACGGCCGGTGTGTCCCCACCCCTTTGAGCACCTGTGCTTTCACTCCCATGCTCTTACAGAGGCATGTCTGACTGGATGCACAGTCGGGCGTCTGTGGGCTTTGGCTCTTGTCTTCTTGATTGCAGCAGTACCAGAGCCGGCATGCTCCACACCATTGCTTCAGCCCCCGTAAGCAGTGGCTCCCAGCAGTAGTGTGTGCTTGGAAGGGTGGAGGGAGCAGGGATTAGCCTCCTCCCATCCCTGACAGTCCGTGAATATCCATGGTGTGCCATAGCCTGTGCCAACAAAGACCCGGACTCTCCATCAGCACCTTCCTCAGCCCCACTGAAAAGCCAAGGGAGAATGGACTGGCCTGTTGTGGAATTTGACCAAGAGAACCGGACCGGGACACCGTCTGTGCCCTTCCCCTTGCTTCTCTGCACCTGACTTTCTATTTCCATCTCACCCTTTCCATTTGTAGGGTAGGCCCCATCATGGTGCTAGCCCCAAGCCAACCAGTATTGGTCCCCTCTAAGTTACTTCCTGGTGCTCTGGAGCCACCGAAGTTTCCCTTAATCATGAAGTTTGAAAAGGATGGAAGAGGAGCTCAGGCGTGCCTGACAAAATGATGGAATCTCTCTCCCCCTCGTGTTTTGTATCCAACTATGTACCATATGTAGAATTAGTTCTCTCTGATCCCCTGTATTTCCATCCCTTCATATCAGTATTGAAACCCCTTTCACTTTTATGCTTTACCTCATTCTTGTCACTTTTACACAATTAATAAAGTCTACCCAGCTCCTGTTACCTGGACTGGGCAGAAACCAGGACCTAACAACCTTGCTGCCTTTTCTTTCAGAATTTCCGGGGCCTCTCCCCTTACCTTCCAACTCTGTACCACTTCCCCCATCAGCTCTGTCTCTGGGGAGAGGATGGGAGGGAAGGCAGCTGGCTATGGCAATGAAGGGGGAGCTTAAATTTTCCGTCTTTGGGATGCTGAAGTTTTTCAAAGTACCCTTCAGCCCTCCTCAGACATCTGTACTTTCCAACCATCGTTTGTAGCAGATATGCTATTCCACCCAGGAACACTTCTCTTCCTCTCCTGTGAATAGCCTGAAGGATTCTGATGAAGCTTCCCATGCCCAAGGAGCAAAGGGCAGGGTTAAGGAAGGCCACGGTTTGTCTGCTGGTCCTGTTCTCTAGAACGCACTCCAATTTTCCTATCCTATTCAACAACAGTTTCTGTCTTGTACGGGACAGAAAGGAAACTTTTCCCTCTGAAGCGAGTTGCATTTGCTGGCCATCATTTGTAGATCTCCAAATAAGCCTGTAATGGTAAAAGCGGGGTCAAAGGAAGCCTTCAGGGAGATGATGGCAATAATAGACATTGGAATCTATAGGATTATTATCCCTTGGCTCTTTCTGCCCAGCCCTTCTCTCATCTCACTTCATTATTACCCTCCTTTATGTTAACACTACATGCCAAACTAAAACCTGGAGCCATTTCCAGACTTCCAGACTGGTTAAAAGATGTTTTTAAGGTTGGGTCTCCTATTTTACCCAGATTGCTGAAGTGCAGCAGCCACCCAGAGACCCCATCCTATTATGATTGGCATAGGAGCTTTGACCCCCTTGCATATTCCAATCTGAACCTCCTCCTTTGTCTGGTGATACCTCTATTTCCAGGGCTCGTGTTATTGGTGCCACATTTAGTGCATAGACCTGATGAACTGGTTAAATCTGCTGCATTTCAGAGCTCAGTTCAAGTGAATTGCTAGCCTCAGCCCACCTAGCAACAGGAATATAGACCACTATGCCCAACATCAAATTGAGAGAGGAGAGACAGAGACAGAGACAGAGTTGGCCTGCCAAAATATTTGCCAACTTTCAAAGTTATGCATCAGCCTCATTCCTTCAGATAAAAGCTACTCCTTAACCTCTCTCAGCTGTACAAATCCTAAAAAGAAAAACTTTTCTGTGAGAGAAAAAAAGATACCACCCTATCTCAACCTAATGATTTTCATAAATTCCTGAGAGAAAAGAGAAATGGAGTGTAGGCCTCACTAATTCTGATTTGTTTGTAGAGGAGATGGAGATTAAGGACCTATTTAAATTAACAGCCTGAATTCAAAGAAAACTTTTAAAGAAACCAAGTTTTATTACTTTCAGGTATACACAGATAATTTCTAAGCACTTGTAAGATCCTACTGGAAATGTTTTCATACAAAGACATTTGTAATTGGCATAGTAATTCATATGTAAATCAATACTGCTCATTTGTACTTGAAGACATGTTAATTTCTCAAACAAGCTAATCATTCTCTTTATGATGTTTACTCCATGAGTTTGTTTGGCAGGACTTTCTTCACCAATGATACAAAGGTAAATTTTGGTTTTAACTCTTGAGGATTATCATATATTAGAAATTAATGAAGTATTCAGATTCTTCTTAAATTTATATCTGAACTTTTTTTGGTTGAGATCAAGATTTTCATCAATCACTCATTTACATTACTGATTTATGCTGCCTTTTTAAATGGGGATGAGGTTGAGGGGTACATTTCCAGATTTATGCTAGAAGAGGTTGAAGCATTTACTTCAATTTCCTCCCTCAACCTAGTACTCACTGCCATTGCTTAACATTTACAAAGACAGGAAGCATCTTCCATTCTCTTGTTCCAATCAAAACACTGTCATCAAATGAAAAGCAATGGAGACAGAGAATCCTAGGTTAAACCAGACACAGAAGAAACCTTTGAATGGGGTCATAATCATGACATCCTAAACTCCCCCAATGCTCATCCATTATGGAGTTCCCAGAGCTGGAATCCCTGAAGACAGTACCTGGCAAGTTCACCCCAGAGCATATGGAGAAATAGCTTTGCATCTCTGGACTCTCATCCAACTCCCAGCTGCAGTGTTAAGAACAATGAGCTAGTGAGAAAGGCAAGGAATCCCAAGACTTGAGTGCAATGTCGCTATGCTTATTTTCTTTCTGGAACACAGCTTCTGGAGCCCACAAGTTATCTCACACAGTCTCTGTTGGAGGTGGGTAGAAGATCAGAATTGTTAAACTCTGAACCGGGGACCACCTACATCATCTTACCACTTGGATATCTTATTAGAAATAAGCCCATTTGTCAGCAAAGTCAAGTTAGAAAGGAAGGAATAGTTAGAGGGAGAAGAGAGAGGAAAAAGAGAATAAGGAAGGAAAGGAGAGGGGAGGGAGGAAGGAAAGGAGAGGGGAGGGAGGAAGGAAAGGAGAGGGGAGGGAGGAAGGAAAGGAGAGGGGAGGGAGGAAGGAAAGGAGAGGGGGATGAAAAAGAGCAGGGAAGGGAGAGGGAGAAATGGGGAAGGAAAAAGGGAGGGGAAAGTATTAAATGTTTACTATGTGCCAAGCACAGTGCTATGCCCTACTGATACAAATACAAAAGTAAACAAAGCCAAGTAACTTTGGAGTCAATCTTCTAATTATAGACCCTAAGGACTTCCGAGACCTTGCCATTCATTCCACCGTAGAAACCTAGACTTTCAGACCGTCCTATCTGCTATGTTGATGAAATTTTGTGTTGTCTCCATGAATACAGGAACTTGAGAACAGGAATGGTCTTGCTTTTGTGTGCCCAGCACTTATCACAGAATTTAGCACACAATAATGCTTGATAAATGCTTTTTTAATCCACCATTAAGTAGGTTAATACCACTAATGGTAGTTACTTTGGAGGCTTTTCCCCTGCAGTTTGTGGTTTGCAATAGGTTGAAAACTCTAGCTTCCATACAGTCAAGTCCATGTCAATGGCAATTTTCATAGGATGTGAAGCTGAAAGAGAACTGAGACATTAACCAATTCCCTCTTCTTAAAGATGAGAAATCTGAGAAGTCAGTTTGTCCAAGGCCACACAGCAAGGCCGGAATTCAAACTCCAGCTCTTCTGAGTCCTAATCCTATTTAAACTATGCTAGAAGGAAAAGGTTATGGTACAACAGAACCAGACATGAGGGGATCAGGCCCAGCAACAGATGGCCCTTCAATCAGCTCTAGCTCAGGAATGCAAAACAGATTATCAAAAAATAGAGTGGGGATGCATCAGCCTAGGCTTCAGCTAGGGAAACACCTGACAGTCTGCCCTTGCATGCTGAGTGGCTGTCAGATTCCCCAGTTGTTTAACAGAAACAAGGACATAGATATCCCTACATAGATCCTCCTCTTGAATTCCCCTGGCCAGGAGTCCAGACCTGTCTTCTGTAGAGTTCGGGGCAGTGGGACTACTTGATCAACTGCTCCTCAGAGGCTTTCACAGTCTGAGTTTTTCCCTCACTTAAAAGATGTAGTTTTAGTGTTCCAGATTCCAATACTTTCATTTTCCTTTGAGAGGCAAAGGTCCCTATGTGAGACATTTGGATAAAGTGGTGGGGCTGGAGCCAGGAAAGTCTTGAATTTAAATCTAGTCCAACATTTGCTATCTGACCTTGAGCAAGTTAGCAGTAAAATGGTGATACTTTACTTCCAAAGACTGTCTTGATCAAATAATTTTGAAAACCTTTATCACAATGCCTACTACATAGTAGGTGCTTAATGTTTATTTCCTTCCTTCCCCAGCCTCTTCAGGACTCCTTTTACTTCAAACCTCATCTCCAAACATGCAGGTGAGCCTGGAGCCAATCCAGCCACAAATTGGTCTGGCTATGCTACACCTTCCAAAATCCCAGTGAAATAAAAAACAGAAGAAAAAAAAAGACAAACCTTTATTTCAGAAAAAAAAATTAAATTAGCATGAAAAATTTCCTACTTCACTTTTCAAAACATCAACAAGCCAGAGACCAAAAGATTCCCTAATAAACTTTCCCAGGGTGGGGCCATGGCACTTCCCATCAAGGGAAAACAGGGCAAGGGGCAGCTGTGGAACAAATAGGGGGATATCCTGAGGCTCTGTGAGGATGGACCCAGGAGAAGCAAACACAGTGGGAGTGTGAAAGATCAGGTGGAGGGGATCAGGCAAAAAGAGGCCCCCAAACATGAGGCAAGCCAATGTTCATGTAAAGGAAGCAGAGCTAAGGAGTCTATTATGCTTTAAAAAAAACAAAACAAAACAAAAACAAAAACGCTATAGGGCATTTCAAGCAGGGTCTTTGGCTTTCCTTTTAAGATAAAATTCTTCTGATAGGCATGAGGCGACTCCTCAGCATCTCTTCGGGCCCATTTGAGGCGGCTTGGAAAAATACAAAGGCAACTCAGACCCAATGGGGATAGAAGCATCTTCAGAATCTGCCGTGGGTTAGGGGGATTTTAGAGGAATGGATTACCAGGGAGACGACCTGGGAATACATTCCTAAAAGTGAGAGATTAAGGCACACAGGAGTGACAGTCAGGGCAGGGCAAGAACATGAAGGTTCCAGGGAGACGCCACACACACATACACACACGTACACACACCCCAACCCTCTACTACCACCCCCGCTACTGAAGAGTCAAGCAGGAGTTTTACATTGGTGTGACCTGGCCAGGGGACATGTTCTCTACTCTTCATTCCCACCCAGCTGGCTTCACTGCCATCCCTTAATTCTCCAACCAAATCACTCCACTGAGAACAGTAGAGATGCTTCCCAGATGCCTTCCCCCCACCAGTTTCTCAAGGAGGGCCCTGGAGAGTCAGAAAAGCAGCAGGAATCAGCTTCTCGGAGTAAGAGAAAGGACAGAGTTCTTCCTTAGGATTTTAAGCTTCAGCAGAGATAGCCCTCAAATGAATGATGGAAGCAATTCATATACTGTTTCCCACTGAAACCATCACTCTGGGCCAGTTTCAGATACCACCAGGGCAGAAGAACATTCCCTTCAGACCCAATTTTTTCATCCTAGAAAATACTCAGCTCCTCTGATACCTCCCCCACTCCCCCAGCTCCCAAAGCTTTCACCTTCCCCAAGCTGACACCAGAAAAGCAACTTCTCCTATGTAAGGGTGTAGGGGTGAACCCAAGAGAAATATACTAGGGCCATGTCTTGGCTTCAGGAATGGGGGCTGTGGAGTGAGGCAAATCAGATCATCTTGGATCACCAGGCCCTCTTGATCTTGCTGTTCCAGGCTGAGGGGTCCACTTTGTTCACAAGGGCCAAGCTGGATGAACACAATTCTGTGGCAACCTACACGTAATAGCTGGGGAGGAGGGAAGGAGCAAACGGGAGGGGAGGAGGGACTCTACAGCAAGCAGGTCACTTAGAAGTCTACTAACTTCACCTGCTCATGTTAGACCCACCCTAGGAGGGGAAATCAATGCTGCACTCGCTCCTGCAGCTTACCAGAACACCAAGGGAAAAAAAAAAAACTATACATTATATACAGTAGCTGTATAAGAGGCTAGACCATATGGGCAGAGGGCAGGGAAGCTAGTGGGCAATCTGCTTGACAGGAGGGGAGATTGCAGGCAGCAGTGGCTGCTATGGGGAGTCAATAAGCTGCAGCCTGAAAGCAAATAATCAATGAGATCAAAAACTCCCGCAACCCTGGTAATTAAAAATCAAGGGGGAGGCGCTGGATACATGGTAGGAAGGGGAGCCCCCCTCCTGTCTCTCCCAGGGCCACTGCGTGTGAGGCACAGGATTAGGAAGAGGTTGGGGCGGGAGCAGGGGCATAACGGGTTGGGGAAAAGGGAAAGAGGAAATCCAACTGAGGAGAAGGGGAGGGTGAAAGGGGGGTGGGGGAGGGAAATTCCTTGGGTGTAAGTTTCCAGAAGCTTGGGATTTCCACAGTCTCTGATCCAATGAGCTCTTCTGGAGGATAAGCCCCCTGTCCCCTAGGAGCCCCATCATGGGGCGGTGACCTCCATCCCAAAGCTGGCCAACAGGCAGAGGTGGTCTGAAGAGCAGAAGGGGTTGGGTAAGCCATTGGCAGCCCAAAGGACATCTTCGGAGAGGAGGGAGAGACGGCCAAGCAACTTGAGGGCTCCGTCCCGGTATAGCCTGCGACCTGGGTTATGAAAGGAAGCAAGTGTAAGGCATGTTGGCACCTGGAAATATAAACCTACATGCATCTGCCAGCTCCCAAAGCTAGTGTGGGCATGATACAGTTCAAGAAAGTACTTACTATTTATGGTCACACAAATGGTGATGGAGCCATGAATCTTTTCTGGGAACATATTATACTTAAAGGGGATAGAATATTTTTCACTCTCCTATTCATCCTCTTCTCTTTCTACTGTTTCTGGCTCACAAGACATAAGGGGACTCCCCATCTGAACCTACCCAAAGTAGATGGTGGAGGAAGGGTATAGGATAAGGCAAAGAGATCTAAATTGCAACAAAATCATTTGTCTGGGTGTCTCAAGAGTCCTCACTTCAAAGACATTTACAGAAGCTATGATACCTGAGAGTTCTTCTAAACAACTCCATTTTACATCAGGAGGATCAAATGAGATAAAGCAACTAAAAAGTATTTTCAACATTAAACAAAGAATAATAATGATGATGATAAATTCACATGTCCATATTGTTTGACGGTTTACAAACCCAATGAAGTAGGCAGTTTAATAAGCATTATCATCATTATTATCATTATTTCAATTTTTTAATTAGAAATATCAAGAACATGAGAGTTCCAGGGAGACACCACAAATGCACATACAACACCTCCCCCCCTTACTGCCACACCCCCACCACGGAAAAATCAAGCAGGTGCGAACTGGCTAGGGGCCAGCAGTCAGGTGACTCACCAAAAGTCCCCCTAACACAGAGTATCAGAGAGCCAGGTTTCAAATCTGGATCATCTGATTCAAAATTCCATCATTATCTGTTTCCACAGCATTACCTTCAAAAGTGAGTGTGAAATCCTTTTTCAATAACAACCCCCCTGCTAATGCCAGGTACTGCTAGCTTTCGGGAGCCCAGAATACTATGGCTGACCCCCAATCCACTGCTGCCAGGAGCAGCAGTCAAGACCTCCGAGCACCCACAACCCACCAGACTCACTCGCTCTGTGTCCATTTTCGCAGGGTTCAGCCGAGAAGAAAATGTAATCCACTGTCGCTCCAAGACCCAAGGGCATTGTGGTGACCTCTGGGCGGCCTTGCTGGGGCAGGAAGTGGCTATAAACTGAGGTCAGGTTGAGGCTATGCTGGATGGTGCCCGAAGCCCTGGGGAAAGGACAAGAAAGATAAACAGGCAGAAATATCACAGTGGCAATCCCCAAATTCTCTAACTTTTCTTCAAAAAGGCCTCAGAGAATTCAGCTGAACTTTCTCCTTGGTAAATTCCCACACAAGACAACCAGAGGCTGACAGCTCAGTGATCAATGAGCCAAGAGGAGAAGAGATGGCAGGTTCAGCTCCACTGGCCTGAGGCAATGGTGAAGGGCTTACCCCAAGCCAAGGGGTCCAGCTTCCCTTAGTCCTCAATCCTCCCCCGGAGCTGCTGACAGGAATGACATCGGGCTAGTACAGTTATGAACTAGCCCAAGCCAAGCAAGGATGAGAGGAGAACAGGCGAAGAGTAGCCTCCCTTAGGGCTGGCACTCACCAGCACTTTGGGGAAGGGCAGACCTTACTTGTAGGGAAGGCAGGGAGCAAGAACAGAAGGTTGGGGCCTGAGAGGGCTACCTGGGGAAGAAGGGTTCCGGATCGGGTGGGTCCGCTTCAGGGAGAGACTGGGACCAGCCAGCAGGACGCTCTATAAAGGAGACAAGGCACAGAATTGAGAATCCCCAGGGAAAGGGGCAGTGGTCCAGCCTCCTGTCCTAAAACTCCTCTGAAAATCCCATCTGGTTTTCTCAGAAATGAAAGAAGAGGATGATGATAGTGGGAAGTTCTAAGGAAAGGAATAAGGAAAAAGTCAAGAGAGGAAAGGCAAAGTACCTTCAAAAGCAGAGGTTGTCCCCCAGACCACAAAAATTCTCATTGCTAATTTTTTTTTTTTTTTTTAGCTCAGCTCTATAATTTCCTTGGTATAGGGAACTCCCAGTAAGGAATCTTCCTTCACCAATATAGCTAGCAATGATTCTGCAACTTATCAGCTAAGAGCATTGCTGGGGATACCAATAGATTAATTAACTAGCCTAGTGTCATTAAACCAATCTGTATTGGAGGCAGGATTCCAAACCTTTCTGTCTCAGAGACCAAGCTGCCTCACTGTTGCTATTATAAGAATGCCATCTTGTCTTTAGAGAACATTTGAAATGAGGGGCAAAGCATTATCACATGTACTAGTCACCTTTTTAGTAGATATGAACCTTTCATTTCTTTAGGAATTTCTTTAGGTATAGACATTTTTTTACTCCAATACAAATCAGCAACTTCTGCAACTTAGTAAAGTTGCCAAACTAACCGTGGATCAAAGACAAGACACCAAGCTGAGCTTTCCTGACTCTCAAGATGCTCAGCAGCACTGCTTCTTCATCCATTTCATCCTTAGAATTTCAATTTTAGTTTTAAAGCTATACATAGTTTGTTTTGTTTTTCACCATAACCATCATCATTTATGGCACATTCTCCAATCTTTTTCAGCTGGCATTCAGAATTTTCATGAATTGATTTGTGAAGAGAAAAATTAACCCAATAAGTACATAAAACTCTTTAAGAATTCACTTTTTATAGTTTATATTTAAGGTGTGCTTCTAGCATGTTTATAGCAAAAGTTACTAAAGCTAAAAGTCACACAGACTTAATGACCACCCTGCATTTATTTCCATAGATTTTGTCTCCAAAAATTATGACAGCTGCAGTGAAAGGCCCTGGAAACTTCACCAATGATAGATCTGAGATAAAAGGAAAGGCTCTATCTCTATCACCTGGTCTAGCATCTGTCACTCCTTCGATCAGGACCAGTCCCATCGGCCGCTGGAAGGCACTGTCACAGAAGCGGAAACGCAGCAGGAAGTCCCGGCCGTACTTGCGTCTCTCTATAGATAAGAGGATAAGTACTGGGTGAAGAAAAAGCAAAAGGCTCCAAACAGAAGAGCATCCAGTCCAGGGACAAAAGAGAGATGAAAGGCTTGACTCAGAGGACAAAGGGCTTTTTGAGGCGTATATATTTTAGATTTGGAAGCACTGAGAATTCAGAGAGGACTACCAAAAAATCAAGGAATATAGTAGGGGATCCTAAAGTATGATCTTCTCCCTATCTTCCTAAAGAGACAGAGCTTTCTTCTATACTATATTATTTAAAAAAAAAAAAAAAAAAAGGTTACCATCCCTAAATAGAATAGACCATGATAGTGACTCACCTGATCTCTTGGGGTGACAGGGAGTAACGTACTGACAGCTGTCAGTGATGCCCAAGGAGCTAGGCCACAGTGGGGTCAGCAGCTTCCGCTGGTAAAGCTGATGGGAGAAGTCTTCCTGCCCAGACACCTGCAGGAAAACAGCAGACCAGAGGTAAAGAGAGAGAGACAGAAAAGGGAATGGCTGTTATGACAGCTAATGAATGCACACAAATCCATATATGCCATAAATATTGCATAAGCCTCCCTTGTGAGGCTTTAAAACACACCTCTGATTGAGCTAGTTAAACATACCATTCTTCCCCTGAAAACATCGGCTTCTGTCCAGGAGACAGGTAGGAAGGAAAGACAAAGCTTGAACTTGACTAAAATTTCACCTCTGGATAAACTCTCAACTTCACAATAAGTCAGCTCCACAGGCCTTGGTCTGGCCATTTTAAGTTATAGGCTGAAGAGATAATTTAAAAGCAAGGCCCTGACCAACAATCTGTTTTATCCCAGATCAGGGTCCTATAATCATCTAGGCCTCCTGTTAGATAATCACCTGCCAGAAGGAACAAGACATCCTTAGAAATGCTGTACCCTTCCTGCAGTTAAAACTCCATACTTGGTTCTTTCCTCTTATTCTCACAGAATTTTGTCTCCAAGAATTATGATCAACTTCAAGAACCAGGAAGCCACCCTACTGACAAATCTTGGAAGGAAAGGCTCTCTATCTATTACCTGGTCTAGATTCTATTACCTGTCTAGATAAGAGCTAACAAAATATGTTTTAGTAAATGGAACCAGAACAAACAGAGCACCACATGGGAAGCATTTCCTTACTTTAATCAGCCTCATATTTCTAAAAATGCAGCAAATGTCCCTTACTTACTCTATATGCACTGGTTTAGCTCAAGACTATAAACTCAAAAATTTGCAGCAAGAAATCTATCAGCCAGTTCAATGTTGTCGCTTAATAAAAATTTAAGTAGCCTGCCTAATTACAATAAAAGCTCAGTAAGCTCTATGAACATTCACTGAATTCTCTTTTCCTTCCTCCCACTCTGCTCTGCCAAAGACACCCAGTATGTTAAATCAGAAGAGAAAGAGAAAGCTCAAGTGTCCTGCCTAGGATTCCAATGAGCCAGCATCATCATCTAGGAGGTCAATTCCCATTCCCCCACCCTGGACATATACCACTCAGCCAGTCTTACTGGCATTCCTTTTGGTTCACTTTCTGGAAGGGTCAGACAAGGCAAAGAGCTGCAATGAATGGAAGGAAGGCACAAAAACTATGAAGAAAAGCAAGGACTCCTTTCAAAAAGTGACCAGCTTGCTGAAGCCAAAATAAGAAAGCTATAGCAAGGAAGTTTTTGGTCATACTAAGGGGGCAATCTAATATAGTAGAAAGGATCCTAAAATAAAAGCTAGGATTCTCTGTCCCGACATTATTACTATCTGGCTGTCTGACCAACAAGAAGCCTGTCCAAGCCTCAGTCTGCTTATCTGTCAGCAGAGTGCTTAACATTTTTTCTATCATGGTTCCTCTTTGGCATTCTGATAAACTTGTGGGCCACTGCTCAGAATCATGTTTTTAAATTCATAAAATATGTAAGGTTTACAAGGAAATAAGTTATGTAGAAATTTGCTTTACCAAAACATCTTTTAAAATCAAGTTCCCTGACTGCAGGTTAGGGTTAGGGTCCTTTCTATCTGGGACAGCTCTATGTATCTTAGGGTTTTAGGGGTCAAAGCCACCAGGGAAACTGAGAGCTATTTTCCTCTGAAGGTAATACCTAAGACCCATTTAAGGTTGGAAAAGGACTTAACTAGATAACTTCTCAGGAGTCTTTTCAGGACTTTCATTGTATGAATATGAAAAAGTATTTTTTCAGCGTCTTCACAGTAACAATGTTGAAATTCTAAGATAAGAACCAAAAAGAAATGCAAGAAAAATCTAGTCCTACCCCAAACTCCCACCTTCTAACTAGTAACTATTTACATCTTCTCATATGAAGTAAGTGATTGTGTCTCCTTAAATTAAATTGGAAAGGACCTTAGAAGACATCTAATTCAACCTCCTATCCAAGGCAGGAATCCCTTATACTACATATATTGTATATATCTTTATAGTAATCCAGAGATGTATAACTCTGGGATGACAAGCTCACAGTTTAATTTCATAGCTACAGCCCAATCATCATCATTTTGAGTCAAAGTCTGCCTTTCTATAATTTCTACATATTGTTCCTGGTGTTGCTCTCTGAATTAGTATTAAATAAGTCAGCTCCTAGTTCCACACAATATACTATTCTCCCCTTGAAATAGCCATTAGGCCTTCTCCCTATAACTTACTCCAGGATCCTCTAAGCTCCTTGAAACCATTCCTTATATAAGATTATTTCCAAACCCTCATCAACATCTTCTAGCTTGTCCTACTAAAATTACCTCGAATTTACTTGGTCAATATATCTGTGTATAATGCCATAAAGACCCATGTGTAAATACTATTTCCTGACAGAATGTTAAGTTCCTCAAAGACAGAACTGTTTCTATTTTGTCTATGAACTTCCACAGCCCAACACAGTGACTAGCATACAGAAGGTGCTTAATAAATGACTGTTAATTGAATGAATCTCAAAATGAGAAGTTCGTAATGAATTGAACCAGCAATACCCAACGAAAGGACTCTGGGAAATGAGTGTGAACCACTACATAGAATTTTCCATCCCTCTATTTTTGTCCGCCTGCATTTTTGATTTCCTTCACAGGTTAATTGTACACTATTTCAAAGTCCGATTCTTCTTGTGCAGCAAAATAACTGTATGGACATATATACATATATTGTATTTAACATATACTTTAACATATTTAACATGTATTAGTCTACCTGCCATCTGGGAGAGGGGGTGGGAGGAAGGAGGGGAAAAATTGGAACAAAAGGTTTTGCAATTGTCAATGCTGAAAAATTACCCATGCATCTATTTTGTAAATAAAAAGCTGTAATTAAAAAAAAAAAAAAAAAACAGAGAAGCTAAACACCTTAAAAAAAATGAGATGCTCAAAATTTAATATGATATTCTAGATATGACCTGACCAACAAAACATTTTCTTCCATTCAATCTCTAGGGCCTGCCTTCGTCATCTCAGTCCAGTGTTTCATGCCCTGGTGATCAGGTTCTTCCTCAGGCACAAAGGAAGTTGCCCCCTTTTTAATCAAAGTCAGTTTCTTCACATTCTGCTCTTCAGGGGCAAAACTCAAAGTAGTCTCCATATAAAAGCCCTTTATATCTTTGATGGCATGATGGAGCCATCCCATAAGTAACCTGCCACTCCTCCCTGCTGTTCTCTACCCTAAAGCACCCTCTTTTTCTCTCCCTGACCCCCATGGTCAACAATCACTTTACCTTCCAAGCTGGCATGCCTTGGTACTGGAGTTGTCCATTCCTGATGAAGTTGTAGAGTGGTGAATCAGGGACAGAGTTGAGGTCCCCGCACAAGATGATGGGGCAGTAACTGCCATCTGCTAACCTTGCCACCTTATCCACTTCAGCCAGGAGGATGGCCACCTGAGCCAGCTTGACATCACCCCTACGGGGGTTGTACAGCACATGGGTGTTGGCCACACACAGGGGACCCACGGTTATCTGTCCCAAGCTCTCTGGGACCAGTGGCTGTAGCAGCAGAACCAATCCCACATTATCCCGGTTAAGGAGCTCCAGACCAGGCCGGAAATACTCCACAGGACTGGCACAAAGCAGTCGGAACCGGGAATGTTTGTAGCAAACAGCACAGCCATCTGTCTTACACCCAGTCCTCCTCTTGTAGAAACAAGTAAAGCCTGTGAGGGAAACCACAACCAATGAGATGGGTCACAGAGGTCAAAGGCTAGGGTCCACTGTCTAATATCAGTCTAGTAAAGCATCATAGCATTTCTACTACTCACCTCTGGGGTTTGTAGCCCTTGCCAATTTCTTAGTTCTGCAAGGCTTTCTCTAGAACTATATTCAGATGAATGAATGATAGGAAAGGATAGGAGGGCAAATAGTGTGAGAATGGGTAGGTAATGGAAAGCCCTCCTTCACTGGGAATGAAAGGCTTACCCACAGGAGGAGGGAACTCGCTCACTTTCAAGAGAGCTAAGGAATATGGGATGCTAAGGTCCAGAGAGGAAATGAGGGATCCCTCCAGATAGAGGGAAGGAGGCAGAAGAACTTCAGAGACATCTCCATCCAAAAGCCCTTGAGCCAACTGCCCCCACAGGACTACATTACCCATCATCCGCAGTGTTGGCTCTAGTTGTTCCCAGTAGTGGTCTTCCTGAACCTCCTGGAGACAAAGAATCTGGGAAATCGATGAAGAGATCAATCACTCAGAGGACACAGGTACATGAAGAAAAGAAGGGGTCCCCACCTCCTGTTGGCAGGAAAAGTTCTGGGGACACCTCCACTCTAGGATGTGACACTGAGAACAATGTGGAAGATGCCAAGGGAGTAAGGGGGATACACTGGAAAGCAACAAAATTCCCCAAATCACTGACCATTTCCCCTAAATCCCTATCAGCATACCCCACCTTAAAACAGAAGTCAACCTAACACTCAAGGTTTGGATTTTTCTGTTCCCTTAATAGCCCCAAATTCCATCCTCACTCATGACCATACAGACTTTGTCAGCTCTGGAATCCTCAAGGTTTCTCTTAGGATGCTGCCTAACTAATGTAGAGGAGGGATTCAATGTGATCCCAATTGTCTTGTAAGAATGGAATAAATGTAACTGTATTATGGTCCTGGAAAAATCCCAATGTGAGGAAGCCCAATATGGTAGGGCACAATTCCCAACTCACGTCAGGGTCCCAGTGCTGGAATTCCTGCACAAGGTTGGAGAATCGATAATTCCAATTCAGAATGTCTGGATGGCAGTGCAGGTAGAGCTCAGAGCTCTGCTGTACCAGGTCCTGGGCCAGGATATTATATGACATGACAGTAAACTGGAACTGAGGAACCTCCCCCGAGTCTAGGCCTTGAGGATCTGGCTGGACAGAGAGATCCTCCCATTCTCGCCATAAGATTTCTAGAGACAATAGACAGACCCGAGGCAAATTATTTGTTACCTGATGTAGAGGAAGGACAAGACTCTTCCTTCCCCCAAATAGTTTCCAATTTTGCCTCCTGGTGATCCTTCTTTCCAAGCCTATCCACAGTTGCTGACAGCCTTACTTTCCTTCCTTTTTCCTGGGACCATAACCCCATCTGGTAATTTAAAATACTTGCACAGAAATTTCCCCCTATTAAATTTTAAGTTCCTTCAGGAAAAGGATTGTCATCTTTGTGGTTTCCCCACTGCTTATCATCACTATGCCTTGAAAACAGTGAGCATCTAATAAATGTTGAATTGAAAGACCACCTCTTGATTGAGGCCAGTTCCAATAGTCTTATGATAGAGAGGACTGTAGGGCCTGAGTGGGGATCACAAGATAGTATTTTCACTTTTTTTGCTGTTTGCTTGCAATTTTGTTTTCTTTCTCTTTTTCTTTTTGATCTGATTTTTCTTTTGTAGCATGATAAATATGGAAATATGTATAGAAGAATTGCACATGTTTAACATATATTGGGTTACTTGCCATCTAGGGGAGAGAGTGGGGTGAAGGGAAGAAAAAAATTTGTAACAAAAATTTTTTCAAGGGTGAATATTGAAAATTATCTATGCATATATTTTAAAAACAAAAAACTTTAATTAAAAAAAATTAAAAATTGACCACCTCTGATCAACATAATACATCTTTATAAAGTCACTTCTCACAAATATCTGTTTTCATCCGCACATTACCTTCCAGACAGGAGATGCTTAATAAATGCTCACTGATTTATTTCTGATTGGACAGTTGTACATATTGATGAGGTCAAAGCTGAGCTGATGCTAAAGGTAATTTTTTCTGTTATGACCTCAGCTCCAGGCAAAGCTTGTTCCCTTTTGTTTAAAATTGGCAGCTCAGCACTAAAGAAAAAGGAGGGTTGAAAGTCATGACTCATCTATTCTTCACAATTTTTCTGTGCAACATGGTCTAATGGAAAAAGCCTTGGATCGAAGAAACTCAGGTTCCACTTGTAGCTCTTTCATTAACGAGGTGCAAGACCTCTGGGAACTCACCTTCTCTACTTGATAAAATGAGAGGGTGAGGTAAGATAAATTCTAGAGTTTCCTTCCTAGTCTAACATTCCATGATTCTATAAAGTTTTTTTAAATGTGGTTCATGACCCTATATGGGATCACACAACTGAATGTGGAGGTTGCAAAATTATAATTTATTATCAATAAGGGTTTGACTTATATATCTATTTTATATGCCTAAATAGGCAAGGTCACATAAAATTTTCCTGGGCAAAAAGAGGTAGAGTAGAAAAAGTTTTATAAACCCCATTCTTAACAGTTGTCAAAAGCAGAATCTCCTGCCAGCTTTAAAACTTGGTAGCTCATGCTCTGTCTCATAGTAAGACTGCCTTCCAACCTACCCCTTCCCTGTTTTCCAACCTTCAGGACAGCCATTACTTACCATGATAAGGTATTTCAACTGGAGGAGGCTGCAATTGACCAAGACCCTCAAAGGGCCAAACTGGTGCTTCCTCCTCTGGCACTGACTCTGGTGCTATGCTCCAAGCCACAACTGCAGGGTCCTCTTCCCACCGCTCTGTAGTAAGGGTGCCCACAGGCAGGACAGCACAATCTGCAAATTGGGGTCCTGCCTGCATTGGGACAGCAGTCCATACTGTGCCATCCACACCTTCCAGCTGCTCCTCTCCTGGAATCCCAGCCAAGTCGGAGAAAGGCTCCTCCAGGGTCTCTGTAGCCCGCAAGTCACTCAGCTGAACATTGGACCACTTATCCTCTGAAGCAGCATCCCGCTGCTCTTCAGGGCTGGCCATCAAAAGAGCCAAGCTGCCTGAGGCCAGCCCCTTCTCTAGAGGAGGCCCCTCATTGACAGATGTGGGCAGCCTGCTGGCCCCTTCCTCTCGCCACTGGTGCAGCAGGCCTTCCCGCTCTTCCTGGTCTAGGCCCCGAGGGGCCATGGCAAAGCCACCCTCCACCTGGGGGGACGAGCTCTTGGCCAGGAGAGCATTTTTCCGACACGTGAAGAAAGCATCTGTTAAAAAAGTCAACATATTAGATTGCAGAATAATTATCATCACTCAACCTCACTCTTCCCCAGACTGACTCTAAACTTCAGGAGGCTAAGAATCCTCTATAATATTTTACTTGCCAACAAGAGAGCAATTGAAAAAGAAAGCTGTGAAAATATAATGCCTCATTTTAGCCCCAGTGAAGAGATGAGAAGACATATACGTTGTCCTTCAATGGCTATACCATGTAGGACCATGAGACTCCAAAAAAAGAAGCAAGAAAGCCTAGGAGGGAAGAAAGTAGGCCATTTGGTCAACCTAAAGCTCTCTCTTAATACTGGAAGATGACAAAATACAACCATAACTTGCAGAGTTTTTCAGGGAAAACAAGTTTTAAATAAAAATGTAAATTAAATATAACCAGTATTTATTGATTATTCACTACAGCAGAAGTTGTTAACCTTCTTTTATGTCATGACCCTTTTGGCAGGTAAACCCTGTAAACCCCCATCTCAAAGTAATGATTTTAAATGACTAAAATATATACACACTACAAAGGAAATTAATTGTATTGAAATAGTTATCAAAATATTAACAAGTTCATAGACCCATGAGTATGGAACACTGCATATGATATCAGACTTTTTTTGATATGTTGGTTAGTTTTACAGGACTTATTTTTTCCTGCTTCCTATTTTTTACCCTTTATTGTAATGAATAGTTCACTAGGAAAATGTACAAAGAGGAATACGGCAAATAAGAAACATAAATGATATAACAACAAAACCAAAACAGACTAATAAAAATCTATTTATAAAAATATTTTTGGAATTTCTAGAATTCCTGATATAATCCAAGGGACAAATAGCAACAGTCCATTCATTTAAAAAAAAAAAAAACACCACTTCAACTTTTGAAATAAAGGAGATGGAAGAGCAGAAAGAATTCCAGAGAAGAAATCCAGATGATCAGATCACAGATATAGAGCTGGGAGGTTCTTCAGTGTTGTTCTAGTCCAACCCTCTAATTTTTCAGATGATGAAACTAAGACCCAGCTAGATATTAAGGTAAAACAGTAGAAAATAACAGAGATTCAAGACCAAGCAAGGTCCCTGACAGTGTTTACCCAGGTACCATATGTTGAAAATCTGGCTTTTAGTCTTAATATGCAGCCGCTTATTTATACGAACTTAAGAATGTCAAGTCCCTTCTCTGGGCTCCACATTTCAATCTTGTACATTGTGGGGGTTGGCCTAGATGATCTTGAAAGTTCCCTTCTGATTCTAAATTCTATGATTTCATGTTTTGTATGACATCACACATATAATTGGTATGTTGTACATCTTCTCAATGAATGGGGTAAGGGCTGGAAAGGGAGAATTTGGAACTCAAAAAAAACTTAAATGAATATTAAAATTAAATAAATTCTAGGATTTAAATAAATACAACCAAAGAGGTAACAGAGAAGAGACATGAATAATAAAAATACACAAAAGAACTAAAATCAGAGTCTGAAACAAACAAGCCCAATGAGTCATTCTGTGATAGCATTACTGTATTTTAATATGATTACAATAAAGTGATATTTGTAATCATGACCTTGACTTATCAAGCAAGAGAACTATCTTCTATTCTATTTAAGAAGGCAGGAAATCACAACATGCATTATAGAAATCTTTCTTTCAATAATGACCACAATTTTAAACATTTTGGCACCTCATGAGGTAAGCCTATTACACGGAAAAATAATTTATGTGGGAAACAGCTCTTTCTTTGATGACACCAATACCCAAATAAATGAGATATTGGATAGAATAAATGCTCAATAAATGTTGGTTTATTCAAGAATTTACTCCTGTGCACCAGAATACCTTAGAATTTGTCCCTCTTCTATTTGCAGAGGTGGGTCTCTTAAGGGTATTGAATATTATACTTACAGCCAGGATTAGTGTGTTCACAGATCTGGGGGAACTATTTTTGGTTCCTGTTTTTAAATCTTTAGCTGAGGAGCAGGGTTTGAGCGGATATATTCAGCAGTGTAGGAAATGTTAAACTATCAACAAACATAATATTGTTTTAAAGTTTAGATGCTCAAGGTAGTTAGATAATATAATGAATAGAGCATTGAGCTTGGAATCAGGAAGACTCATTTTCATGAGTTTAAAATACAGCTTCAAGACACCTACTAGTTGTAAGACCCTAGTCATGTCACTTCACTCTGTTTGCCTCAGTTTCCTCATCTGTAAAATGAGCTGAAGAAGGAAATGGCAAATCACCCCAATATCTCTGCCAAGAAAACTTCAAATGGGGGTCATAAAGAATAGGACATGCTCAATACAATCACCACAGATGCTCTACAAAAACTTTCAAGGGATCTGACAAAAGTAAAAGCAGACAGTGCAAATGAAATCTGGGAATCAAAGGAATAATGACCAAGAAACAAGCACTTCATTTTCTTCAATCAGTTTTTCAAATTAGTACCCATAAGAATAATTAAATAGGAATTTCCCAATCT
The DNA here is from genome assembly GCF_016432865.1 of Antechinus flavipes. Taxonomy (NCBI): domain Eukaryota; kingdom Metazoa; phylum Chordata; class Mammalia; order Dasyuromorphia; family Dasyuridae; genus Antechinus; species Antechinus flavipes. The sequence goes on along the minus strand of NC_067399.1, from coordinate 315,920,961 downwards.
AATCTTTAGGAAGTTGAGAATAGCTTTTAAAAAAAAAAAAAAAAAGACACAAAGATTCAGTGTGAACCTCTGGTGTCAACTTAAGCCATGTCACTAACTAGCTGTGATGATATTGGGGCAAATCCCTTTGCCTTCCCAAGCCTCTGCAACCTAAAAATGGAGGTTAGCTTAGGTAAAATAATCTCTAAGGTTTTTTGCAGTTGACAATCTATGTTCCCATCCACTGAAATGAGAACTAAGGACCAGTGACAGACAAGGAAGCCGTACAGTTTATGGTGTACTGTCAAATGGACGTGATTTTATCAGTGGAAATAACATTCAAGAAGATGAAGTGTAGGAAATGTTAATCAACAAACACAATATTGTTTTAACGTTTAGCTGCTCAAGGTAGCTAGATAACAGTGAATAGAACACTGAGCTTAGAATCAGGAAGATTCATTTTCATGAGTTCAAATCCAGCTTCTTCAAGACATCTATCTTCAACACACCATTTGTTCTGCTATTGCACTTTATAGAACATATGACCTGTCCTTTAGACTTGCTGCTATAAAACCTCTGCCTATGTTGTCTTTCCCTATCAGACTATGTAAGCATTTTAGGGGCAAGCACTGATTACTTTTCTCTATGAATTTCCAGTGCTTAACATAGGGCTATGCACAAAATAAGTGCTCAAAAATGCCTTTTTATTAATTGATTCATACCACTAACACAAGGTATTTAGGCTGATGGTTCTAGCTGTATAAATGCTGGGATGACTTTGGACTATGGGCAGCTATTTCCAAAGTAAAGAGAATGGAGAACAAGTTTTAAACTTGATTTCCTTTCTCCCCTTTACTACTTTCCCTCTAAGAGAAGAGATATTTCTAAATCCTTATCACAATGCCTAACACATAGTAGGCCCTCAATATATGCTACTTTCTTCCTCTTCCTTTTAGCCTGGGAAAGGAGGCAAGAAACCTGCTAGGGAAGAAGGTAGGCAGCCTGGTTAGCTAAGGTGAAGGTCAACCTGAGACCATACAAATAGAACCAATGATTATTAATCATTTATTATGGTAAAGGGAGTTCTTAATTTTTTTTTTTAATCTAAGTCCCTTTGCTAGGTTGAAGTCTAGGGACCCCTTCTTAGAACAATGCTTTTAAATGAATAAAATACACAAGAACACAAAAGAAACCGATTATATTGATATAACAATTTTAAAAAAACTTTTAAGTTCACAAGACACCCTGTATTACAATAAGATAATGATGTCATCAAGAAGCTGTTTTCACATCTGCGAATTTTCCAGAAAATAGTGTCCAAATTCTTAAAAAAAAACATTTTAGTCAAGATGGAAATTTCCTAAGATACAGTGTGCTCCCAAAGTCTGAGTGCAGTTTAAACCTATTAAAGCTCACGTTTAAAGATTGGTAGAATTTTCGAAGGCACAGGGCGCCCAAAACTTTGTATGCAATTTAAGTCTATTAAAGCTTAAGACTTTATAAAATTTCCTAAGACAGAGAGTACATGCAGTTTAAATCTATTAAAGCTCAATTGAAAGTTCTGGAAAAAAATCTACCCATTTAAGTTATAAAAGCTCACTCTTAAAGCTTTGGAAAATTTTCCTAAGCTCCAGGGATGCCTTTCAAAACTGTACATGCACTTTAAACCTATTAACGCTTGTTCTTAAAGCTTTGTAAATTTTCTGAGATAAAAGATGCTTCCAAAAGCATGGTCAGTTTAAATCTATTAAAGCTCACTCTTAAAACTTAAATCTTTATTAAAGCGCTCAAAGAACACCTCAATATCCTCGCGCTTAAAATCTCGGATGGATTCGTTTTTTATTTCCATATATAAGTGATGCTATTCATCACAAAGCCCTCAGTTACTGGCTGTTCATTCAGCTCAGCTTTTTTCTTGGAGGTCGGGATGTTAGAATCAGGCAGCTCCGACCCCGCAGTACTGCCCTGGAGCCGCCCCAACCACCCAAATAGTACTCCTCTCCGCCACTAACCCCTAGAGCCAGGCCCCCCGCGCGACTCAGAAGGAACAGCTGTTACAGCAGCGAAAATCCCTCCGCCCCGGACCAAAGGAGAAGAGGCTGTGGCCACTGTGCTACTCCAGCTCCCGCGGACAGCTCCTAGCGCGCCGGCCCGCGATGGGGGCGGGGACGGGCTTCTGGGGGAGGGGTCTGCATGGCGGCACCGGAGGCGTGGGGTCCCGGGTACCTGAGAGAACGCGGCACAGGCGCGCCGCGGGCAGCAGCAGGTAGCACAGGCACGACCCGATCATCCCCGGCTGCGGGACTAGGCTGCCCGCCCTTCCACCGGGTCTCCCCTCAGCCGCCGCGCCCACGTGGTGCCGCCGCCGCCGCCGCCGGCCACTCCCGCCGCTCGCCCTTCAACAACAACTTTATTGGGAGTGCGCGCGCCGGGCGCGAGGGGACCACGGTTGTGCCCAAGTTACCAAAACAACCGGCGGCATCTGCCCCACCCCCACCCCCTTTCCCAGTTCCCTCTGGGAGGATGCCCCCTTCCCGGTTATAGATTTGTCTCACCCTTGATGGGGCGCTGCGGTGCCCAATCAATCAACCACCGACCCGCAGCTCCGCCTGCGTCTTCAAACGCAGGCCCCGCCCCTCTCTTTTGCCTCGTCAGCCTAGAACCTCCACAAACGCCCCACCCCCTCCTGCCCCTGGGAGGGGAACGTAGAGACCCCCTAGTGCGGCGCGCACGTTTTACAGATGAGGAAATCGAGGCTAGAGGCGTGGCCATTTGTCCTCAGACCTGGTTAACTGACAGAATGATAACGACGAACAATAACTAGGATTTATATAGAACTACTTTGCAGATGTCTTATTTTTACCCTCACAAAATCTCAAGGGCCCAGAAAGGGGAGAGGATTTGTCTAAGGCCCCAGGCCTAGTTAATTGATGGAAAAATAACTAGTATTTATTTATGTGGCTAGTATTATTTATGTGGCTAGTATTTATTTATGTGGCTAGTATTTATTTATGTGGCTAGTATTTATTTATGTGGCTAGTATTTATTTATGTGGCTAGTATTTATTTATGTGGCATTTTAAGCTTCACAAAGGGGTTTGCAAATATCTCATATTTCCTCTTCACAAAATCCTGGGAAGTACATTCTCTTTTTAATCCCCATTTTACACATGAGGAGAAACTAAAGCTAGCACAATTGTTCAGCTGGTAAATGAATTAAGCTGAGATTTGAACTCAGATCTTCCTGACTTTGGGTCCAGGATGCTATACAAAGCATCACCTAACAGAAATAAACATTTAAGTCACTTACCTCTCTCCTTTTCCTTCTCCCCCTCCACTCCACCACTTGGACTTTATCCTGTCTCCCCACTCCCACCTCTACCTCCAAAACTCTCTACCTGGAAATAATGGGAAAGTCATTCTCCAAGGGATGAGAAAGTGCAATGGCCAAAATGTTGTGGCACAACATAAAAATTGCTGAATTGGGAGCAAAAGTCTAGCATGAAATCCTGCTTTATTACCTGTGTGGCATTTATATATATATATATACACATACATATATATATATGGATAAAGACATAAGTATTATACTTATCCAATTTGGGTATCACATGGAACTAGGAAGAAAAGATTAATTTAAATGGGAAAGTCAGGATTCAAACTATCAAAAGCAGAATAGAACCTTGAATTGAATTTTATGTGGTGAAATTTAACAGAGCTAAATTTTTATTCCATGGTGGGGGATGACACACAAGAGGTATATCTTTTTTATATGGGAAAAATGATCAATAGATTTTAGAAGATAAAAAAGCCTAAATGAGCTAAACATTATCCATATGGCAGCACACACACACACACACACACACACACACACACACACACACACACACACAAACAAAAGTAATGCAACCTTACATCTCAATAAGAAAAGCATGTTGTCCCAGAACTGGGACATTTTAACCTAAGTCTCACCGTATACTACTCTTGGTCAAACTATATCTGGAACGTTTTATTCACTTCTGTACTGCCATGAGGAAGAGATTAGATTTACTCTGTTTGGTCCCAGATGGTAGAGCTAAGAGCATTAGGTAGAAGTTGTAGAGAGGCCTATTTAAACTAAACATGAAGAAAATTTTTCTAAAAATTTGGGCTGTCTAAAACTGGAATGGGCTGCTGAAACTAGAAGCTGGCTGACCCCGTTTTGATGGGTATATGTTGTGAGTAGATTATTTTGTTCAGATGAGATTATATGACCTCTGACATTCTATAATTCTGTCATTAGGATCCTTTTATCTGTCTGGATTTCAATTTCCTCATCCATAAAATGCTAAGTGATCCCAAAGGCTCTTTCTAGTTCTAAATTCTATAATCCCTTAAATAAAAGGGACTCTAACACAGACTAAAAGCTATTTAAGTTCAATGTGTATGTTGTTCTGGCACTTTGTTTTTCAGTTCCCCTTCAACCCCATTTTACACATATTCTTTTCCCTCCCTCCTCCCACCTCATGCCGTGGACCCAGAAAGTTCTATTTTGTTTCATATCTCAGTACCCAGTGTCCGGGCTGTGCAGTCTCCAATTTGTGGCTGGAGTCTCTGTTGTTCAGGAAAGCCTTCTGGGGAGTCTCCAGACCCAGGACCGGCTGGGTACATCATGACACAGAAAAGCTAGAAAAAGAAAGACAGAGATAATGATAATGGTGATGGTGATGATAACATTTCTGTAATACTTTGTTTTTGAGACTACGTCTCTTTCTGCCTCTTGCCAAGGATGAAAGTACAGCAACCATTCATAGGCAGCAATTCTAATTGTCACTGGAGCCAGATTTGATCTGTTTTATTTCCGACCTAGCCCACTTTGCCCCTCTCTTATATGGCATGGTGGTCCCTTGCTTTCAAGGGTTGAAGATAACTTTATCAGACTTAATACTGACACCTGATTGACTTGAGACAAATCAGAACTGTTCAAACAAAGCTTCAGTTTCCCAGTAGTAGGAATCACACCACATTCATTTATCATTTTCTATGTAAAAAAAAAGCACAGCATGTACATGTTGTCTGTTTTTAGTACCTGAAACTAGTGCAAATCTTAAGGTAACAAGTGTCTTCGTGCCCATTCAACAAAAGACTACAGGTGCCATCTGAAATGCTGAAAGGCTTATTGAGTGAAAATAATAATATTCAGTCTTCTTTTATATAGGCATCAATTTGTTTTGCAACAAAATCATCAATGCATGATAACCAAATCCTTCACTAGAAAACATCATACCATTGCTCATGTGCAATTTTCTATAATACACTTTTACTTGATACACATTTTTGTGGAATCAACCACTTTAGACAGTTGATGTTCAGAAAAAAAAAAAAAAAAGACTTCAAAAGAAAGTCACCATTTTAGCAGCTTAATTTTGACAGAATCTCTCATTTGCCTCTGTCCTAGTGCCCAGATATTCAACTTCCTAATCTTATGAGCTGGTTCCTATCCAGGAATCCCCTTATTAATGGTTTGGACATAAGGAGGTGAGATTCAGAGGGAAAAGTGGATGGAAAAAGAAGGGAGATGATGTTTTCATCACAACTTTGTGCATCTTTGGGATTCTGGGATTTAAAGAAGATTTGGCTTTATATTTTCCCAATGTATGTCCTCACCACTTTCAAATTATTTTATTTTGAAAACTTTTTCCCCTAAACTCTACAAACAGCCATTTTTGCTGTAGAATCTGTATGGTTAGTCCTACCAGTTTTGCTTGAGTGTTCTAATTCTTGTTCCTCACATTTTAATAGTAGCATGATGTAGTTGCAGGAGAAAAAAAGACCTGACTTTTGGAGGAAAGAAAACCTAAGTTCAAACTCTAGCTTCACCAAGAATGTTGGCAGTAAAGACCACAACCTGGAGTCAGGAAGACCTGAGTTCAAATCTAGTCACTAGATGTGTGACTGTAGTCAAGTCCCTTAACCTGTATTAGTCTCATTTTCCTAATCTAGATGATGGAGGTAATGATAACACCTACTTCTCAGGGTTGATGAAATGATATTTGAAAAGCTCTTTGCAAATCATCAAGCATTACAGAAATGTGAGTTATTTTTATTGTGGTTTTGTGTATGGATTTTCTTGGGTTTATGTTTCATCCTTATCTGTAAAATAAGATGAGGTCCTTTGAATTCATAATCTAGAATCCAATAATCACCCACCAAGTGCTGAATTTGTCAGCTGTCTTAGCCTCTGTTGCTCCACATCTGTAAAACAATAAGAATTAACACTTTCCTTCCCCAAAATAACTTCCAGGATTAAAGAAAAAGTTCAGTAGTATTTTTTGATATCCTTGAATAACCAAAAAATTGTATACACAGAAGACTATTTTTCAGTCAGGTCCCTTGGTGAGGCACTGGACAAATCCTGAGACAACACTTCAGAAATAAATCAGGTAATTTAGCCAAATTTTTTCCCTGTACTTATATGCTCTCTTGGCAGAGTGCATACATATATACTCCACTGCCACCTAATGGGAAGAACACATAAAGCCATCTTCATGAGACAGTATTTTAGAGATCTTTCTTGTGGCCATTTGCCCTAATTTTACTTCTCCAGAGTTTTCTGTTCAGGGTGCATTTAAGGTGACCAATCATATGATGTTCCCCGACCTTTCCAAATTCCATTGCCTGTTTCCATTTTCCAACCATATTCTCCATATTCTCTATCCAACTATACATGTCTCAGGTTTGTAGAGCTAGCAAAGAGAAATGAGACCATCTAGTCTACAGAAAATTGAATACCCCTGTATTGAAGTGTTTTATCATAGACTTTGCCTACTATTGGGCACGCATCTTTCTTCTACTTGACCCCTTCCCTCTGGTTTGAATAGGCATTATTTAATTAGCTGATAGAAGTTTTGTTTAAACATCTCTTTCAGAGTCATTTTGCACTTGATACCAGTATCAAAAACAATGTAAGACAAGTGAAGGAGTAAAGGAGTGTCTTCAGATGAAAAGGCACTGGGAATGTAAGCGTCATGGTGAGAGGTGATCCAGATGGCCAACTATCCCATTTCAAGCAAGATAGCATAGTGACATCCCCATCTTCCAAGTTCAGAGGATAACCCACATTCTTCATTATCATGTTTACAAAACAGTAAGAAATTCTCCAGTGAGGTAACCTGTGTGAACTATTTTACATCAGTCCAATAGTAATCAAGAATAAAGATAGCTGATAAATAACAATCATCAATATTATGAAGATTTTAATATAATTTTGAGGATACAGTGTGGATGACAGATTAAATGAGTTACTCCCAATAATCGATAGAATTTATGATATAAGCTATTATTGTCCTTTAGATAGATCATTTCCCCAAAACATACATTAAGGGATAGAAGTTGACCTAGAACAATAATGAACAAATACATGTTCAAATATACTTGATTGTTGGACAAGCTGAAAACAAAGGGATTTACTTTTATTAATGACTATCTCAGTTGAATATATTATTGAAGTTGTTGAAGGTGTTGAAGGACTTAAGATTGTCAAGAAATCTTTAAGACATGATAGGAACAATTCTATGGTCCTACATATAAATAATGCATATAGTTATTTTTGTGTTTATATAAGTATGTAAATTATTGAGGATAACTCATTTAATGTGTCATCCATATTTTGTCCTCAAAATTATCTTAAAATCATTTTAATATCAGCATTTGTTATCAGTTACCTTTACTTTACTTTACCTTTTTACATGAGGTGATCTTCACTCAGTGTCTGTCTTGTCTGTCTCTGATGATTTCTAACTTTTGTAGATATAATCAGGAAGGAATTATTTTTATCTCAACTTGGAAGAATGGGATTTCATTTGTGCTCGCATTCAAAGTGTTGGATCTATATTTGAGTTCTATCTTTAGTATTTATAATAGGGTCATAGATTTGAGTTAGAAGGGACCATAGAGGTCATCTGGTCCAATCCTGTTTTATAGATGAGGAAAGAAAAGCAGTTAAGAGGAGATAAGTGATTTTTCCAAGGTCACCAAGACAGGAATTGTTCAAGTTAGAATTAAACCCAAATCCATGGTTCTCCTACTTTCTTTCTTTTTTTTTTTTTTTTTTTTTTTACTTATTAGCTGTATACTCCCATGATGAAGTTATTAACCTGTTCTTGTCCCCATACAACTTACTAAAACTAATCTACTCGGACATAGATTGACTTTTAATTTGTATCGATAAATTCCCAAACAGAAGAGTGTCTTGTATTACCTGACATCTTTCGTCCCTTTTATATGGGTACCTAATTAAGAAATGTGAATTGTTCACTCAAAGATTATTTCCCTTTGGTACCAAAGGATGTATTTCTAGATACTGAACTAGATCCCAGAAGAATGATTTCCAGTTAACGAGTCAGTACAAATTTGTAACTTAAAAGCCATTATCATTGAATCTGCCGAACTTGTAAATAAAGACTAGAACTCCAGCATAGGGGCTCCTATGTCTCCTCCATTAGAATTCAAACTCCCATGATTTTGGCTTTCATGGCATCCAAAGACTTCACACAGTGAGCTGTTGATTTGGTAGGGGTGTGTGTGTGTGTGTGTGTGTGTGTGTGTGTGTGTGTGTGTGTGTGTGTGTGTGTGTCTGGGTTTTTTGGTTGTTGTTGTTGAACCTGTTATTTCATTGGCTTAGGCAACTCCAGTTAAAGAATTTCCTTTACAATGCAAATCACATCTTCTCTGCAATTTAGATTCTTAAAGAGAGTTGCCTGGAGGAAGTGAGAGATTAGGTGGGCTACTCAGTCATACAGCCAATACTTATCAAAGCTGAACTTGAACTTATGTCTTCCTGATTCTGAGGAGAGCTTGCAGCTCCTACATTAGTTTCCTCAACTGTAAAATGGGGATAATAACAGTACTTACCTCACAAGGTTATTGTGAGGATCAAATGAGATATTTGTAAAGTGCTTGGCACAGTGCCTGGCACATAGTAGTCATACTATAAATACTTATTCCCTTCTCTTTGCCCTTTCCTATATCATGAGATGATGAGATATGCAGAAGAGAGGCCTGAATGATATATAAATATAAAAAATTACTTAAGACTATTAAAGCATTATTATCTAGAAGTATTTAGCTTATATTAGGGTAGGTCAAGAAAGCTCAAATGTTAAAGGATACACTGAGATAGAGTTATTTTCCAACTTTATCAATAACTCTTCTCCAAGTGACAGATACCATAATAGCTTAAGGAATCCCAGAATTATAGTTTTCAAACCCTACTGATTAGACTCTATAGGAGAAATCTGGGTTTGCTTCCCTACCCTTTGCTTCAAGGGAATCATGAGAATAAAAATTAAAATTCATTTTTATATAATATTTTAAGTTTTTTTTTTTAATACCTTCCTCACAACTCTGTGAAGGTAGGTAGAAGTAATATATTATTTCCATCTCATAGATGAGGAAACAAATTCAGTGGTGCTGAATGACATGGTAACATAGCTAGGAAACATCAGTGCTGAGAATTGAACCTACAAAATCTTGACTTCAATATTCAGGTTCTTTTCATTAGGCCATGCTGTTTCTCAAGTTCACAACAACCTCATTTACAGCTTCATTGACCCTGAAGGTCAGGGAAGCTAAGGCCAGTGGTATTCCTAGAGCAAAAATTCTCTTTGACTTGACTCTAGTCTCAAATAACTATGTTGCTTTTGAATTAGCTAGGAATCAAAGGGAAAGTGACTGACTCCATTGGTCAAGAGGAAATTAGCATGCCAAAATAATAGCCTACAACATTTTTCCCCTTCAGGGAGATATTTCCAACTTCTTTTGCTTTGCAGAAGTAACCTGTTGTCTAAGATGGACTTATCTAACCTTTTAAATACCTACTGACTCTCATTAGTGGAGAAATGGATTCCTTCTGCTCAGGAAATGACCCGACAGTTGGAAATAAAGTCAAATAAGGTGTATTTGTATTCTCTTATTCAACAAAGAGCTGTGGCTAGCATAATGAATGCCTAAGAATATAAATGTTCTCATCACCTCTTACAGCATTTCTTACCTCTCATTCCTAAACTCTTGCCTCTTGTAATAATCATCTAGGGTTCTGAGAAGTCATTGAACCCAGGACCAAGAGATTATATTTCAGGAATTATTCCATTCAACTAATAGATTTCTTCTAGAGAATGGGCACACATCTAACTTCTTTCAAACAAATTGTTTGATTCTTTTTCTATGCATCCTGTCTTCCTTCTGGCTTAGTAACTTTCTTCTCCATGTCTTTTGTCCCTATATCACTATATTATTTCATGGAAGCCATGTGGTTGTGCATGGTGGAATACCATGATTCTCCAGATAATTAAAAAAGCAGGTAACTAAAAAGTCAATGTCAAAACTTACATGATGGGCCTAAGCAGCATAGATCTTTGATACTAAACTTGAAATGGAGGACCTACCCAGAAGGACCTAAAAGATATCTGAGAAATATATGATCAGAAATGAGGGTAGGTCAATCATATACAGTGAGAATGCACAGCCCAAAGCTTGCATTGGTGCCCACAAAATGTTGAATCATAGAAGAAAGCCATAGACACTCTATGAGAGATTTGTTGGAGTTCATGGACAAGAATCTCACAGATGAAATTGCAGTCTGCACTGTTGAAATAACCATATGGAAAAGATCACCATAACTATATGGAAATTGAATCATTTGAAATCAACCACCAAATTACTGACCTGACCTGTTGAAGTGCTGGAAGAACTTGTCAAGAAGTAAAAATAAAAACAAAAAACAAAAACGTCTCTGGATTCACCAACCAGTAAACTATAACTGAACTTCAACTCCAAGACATGAAATACAGCCTGGGATGGGGATGATCTCTGGGGAACTTCAATTTAAGTCGGAAAAGCAGCTTTAGCTCCGATAATGCTTTGGCTGCCGTCGGCTGTGTCGATAGAACGTGTGTGTTTGTCAGATACGGATCTTCCTCTCCAAGCCTCAGGATACTTTCCCAAATTTAAAAACAAAAAAACAAAAACAAAAACAAAAAACAAAAAACCTGTACAGGAGGAAACTGACCTCACCCTCCACTGAAATATTTTGTACTTGAAGTACAGCCACCATCTCTAGAGTAGAACATGATGGCAGCTCCTGACAGTCACCTGATTAAGAGGCTCTGGTTCAGTCCTAACTCAGAGGGAAATATAGCACCTGTGAGGGACCCACCCACAGCACCTGGGCACTCCCAGCCAAGCCTTGGTTTGATCCCGATGAACATAGGAGAAAAGATGACTGCCTCAGCCGACGGGAGGTTGCGAGGCCTGCTGTTGCCAGGTTCACCCTCCGAGATCACAATGACTAGGTGAGGTCATGGAATGTTGGAGATGAAATGAAAAGTGGAGGGAGGGAGGGAGGGGGGGGAGTAAGAGGCATGGGAGGCTCCCACTGAAACAGGGCCCTAGGGAAATTTCTCTGGGGTAAAGCAGGTGTCCTTGCCCCTATGACCAGGGGAAGCAAGCGTTCTCCTAACTGAGGGAACTGGGACAATATTCCCGCATGTCAGGTCACCTCAAGGACCAGCTCTTTCTGGGGCCTGCTATGATAGGAAAGTCACAACAGGTCACCAGGACTGGTTAATGGGAGGTTGAGGAGAACAAAGTTTGAAACAAAAGTGAAGGTACCAGTGTGCTTCTGGGGGAGAGACGAGCAAGGTGGTCAGCAGCCGGCAGCAACCCTGGGAAGGGCACTGACAACATGGAATATGATGATGATGATGATGAGGATACGCTTGAACAAGGTGAAAAGTCGTAACTTTTATCACCGCTCAGTTCTCTTGACTGCTGCCTCGGCTGGAAATGCGGGGATGGATTCCATGTGTCCTGAAAGCTGGCTTCTCCTCTCCCCTTGTTCCGTCTCCCTCTAGAACAGGATTTGTAGCACATTGATTTGGGGGTTGGAGGGAAGGTCAAGAACTGGTCAACAGGGACTTAGAATTGTAGAATTTTCGAGCTAGACAGGACCTTAGACCCAATCCAAATTCCATATATGTGTGTGTGTGTGTGTATGTGTGTGTGTGTTCATGTGTACATGAATATGTATATATACACATACACATATATAGTGTATGTATACCAGCATACATAAAATGCATACGTGGGTATGTACATGTGTGTGTAGATATACACAGGCACACATAGAAAATGTATGTGTATGTAGACATATGTGCATGTATTTGTGTGTTGTGTGTATACACACACACACACACATATATATACATTTTAAAAAATTCATTGAGGATCCATGGCTCAGAAAGATGAATTCATTTGTCTAATGATTCACAGAGATTTAGTGATTAAACTCAGATTCACTGTCCCCAAGCCAATTTTCTTTATATTACCCCATTATAGTATGTCTCATAGGCTGGTGAGAAGCTCCAAGAGTCTATAACTTTCATGCAAGAAATAAAAGCTCTCTTATTTCATTTCAAATCAGAGCTGCGGAATTGTGAGGGCCTTGCTTTTCCAGAGCCTACTATGAGTGGAACTCCATACCTAGGCTAGGATCAGAGTATCATACATTATAAGCTAGAAGCTACCTTAAACATCATCTAATACAAGCCTTCTTAAAGCTTTTCCACTCAACAACCCCTTTTCACCAAAGAACTTTCTATATAACCCCAGGTATATAGATATATAAAATAGGCATACAAATCAAATATTTACAATAAATCATAATTTCACAACCCCACTCATTCAATTACATGACCCCATCACAACCCTGGGGTTAAGAAATGTTTTAATACAAACTCCTCATTTTATAATCATCAGGCTTCAATAAGTTTAAATGATTTGCCAAGATCACACAGGTAAAAAGCAGAGACAGGATTTGAACCTGAGTCCTCTTGACTCCAAATAATGATGGCATGCCCCTTAAATGCCAACATCATGGCTTCCGTATACCATCCAGTCATTCCTTCTGATGCTGGTTCCAGAAATTCAGCATTTTACTTTCATATAACAAAAAAAAAAAATCCCATAATTAAACAGGTTCAAGAATTTCAAATGATTACTCAAATGACATAAGAGCATAAAACATAAGGGGAAATCCCATTACTTTCTTGTTTTCTTCATCAATAACAGTGAACAGTGAAATAAGCACGAAATCATGATATTTTAACATTTAATTTCAATTGAAAGATTTTTCTCCATCCTCTCATTCCCCTAGAAATATTAGCTAAAGATTGAAAAGGAAAGGAGTTAATCTTATTTGGTTAGGTAGCATGGCAATATAGTAGCTAGATAACTGAACTTAGGTCAAGAAGACCTAAGTTCAGATTTTTCCTCAAACCCTTATTAGCTTTGTGATTCTGGGCAAGTCATGTAATCACTATAAACTGAGGATGATAATAGCAACTATATCACAAATGTATTATGAGGATCAAGTAAGCTAACATGCTTTATAAGTGCAGGCTGTTATCATTTGGAAGCCAAATTAAACTTCTTATTCCTCTCCAATTGTATTTGGGATCCAAACCAATTTTTCAGTCCATGTCTGACATTAGAAATAATAATAATAAACTTGGGGAACTCCCACTAAGGAAACTCCTTTTATAGATGTTGATCCATAACTTAAAGTTATGGGGAGTTCACTTGGAACAGTGAGAAGATACATGACTTGCCTACAGTCACACAACTAAGACATGTTGAAGGAAGAACTTGAACCCAAGGCTTCCTGACTCTAAAGAGAGGCCTATACATCCACTGCATTACCCTGCTTTTCCTTTTTCTTTACCCAAAAGAAAAATTGTAAGTTGAGCAAATCACGAAGACAGTATCATGGAAAGAAGGATGAAAAGTGATCGGCCAAGTCATATATATGCAGAGTCAAAATCAAGACCTGTTAGCAGATTTTCCAGTGTTCTCAGATGAACAGTAACCAGGGAACGCAGGAAAGAAGCCCTCAGGTCTTCCCAGACAAGTTTAGCATAGACCAAAGGCTAGTTTTGCACTTAATACTTATGAATTGAATTGACTACTGCTAGCAAAGACATGAGGAGGGGGAGGCATAGGTGTGGAGAAGAGAAATATTTAGACAGGCATCTGTCATTGAATCCAAGTGTTAAGAGATCAAAAGTACCTAGAGATATTCTTACTCAACCCCTTTGTTTACAGATAACTTGTCAGAAGTCAAAAATACTTCTTCTTCAAAGATAGGCCACTTTATCATCAAGATAAATAAAAACCCAGAATCAAGATAGAGGGCTAGGGGAAGGATGGGAATCGGGTGACTAGACATAATGATCTAGATTTATTCCCAAGGAGTTCTTGAGAAAGAGGTAGATTTGGATGGTTTCTGATTGATCTGGAGAAAAGTACAGAGGGAGATGGGCATTTCTTCCCTCTTTTTTTTTTTTTTTCTTTCTAGAGGAGGCCACCCAACAGATAGAGAAAAGTGATTCTGAAGAAGATATCATCTGTGTGGTAGAATCTACTCCAGTCATTGAAAAAGAAAAAGCCCAGCCTGAGAGCTACGAAACAGACCTTGAGATCGAAGGTGAGCCTGCAGCACATTTGGGTGGGGCCCCAGCATTTGTGTCAGAACAGACCTCTCCCCATTATTTTATTTACAGGGGTGAGGGGTGGAGCGAAAAGGGAATATGATTTCTTCCTCAGAGTAAAAGATGCTAGTATGTCTTCATTGGTAGGGTAGATCCTATGGTCCCTGCCATAGAAATCACTTAATGAATAACAAGAGCTAACATTTATATAGTGGGTACAATGTGCCAGGCACTATGCAAAATGTTTTACAATGATTATCTTATTTGATTCTCACAACACCTCATGAAGTAGATGTTATTATAATCCTCATTTTACAGATGAGGAAACTGAGGCAGTCAAGGTTAAATGACTTGCTCAACGTCACACAGCTAGTAGGAATCTGAGGCTGGATTTGAACTTAGATCTTCCTAACTCCAAACCTAGCACTTAAACCCTGAATCACATAAGGGCTCTGTTCAACAACTACAAATCACGTACTGTGGGAGAAGCAAAAGTGTGCAAGACATGGTGCCTCGGCCACAAGGAACTGACAATTTAGTCTGCCTTAACAGACGCCTTGATAGCAAATTGCAGATGTTGCTGGTTTGGGGCGGCTATGTGTTTCATTAAATGGCTATCCTATGCATTATCTTTCATTATTAAAATATAAACTCCTTGTAGATAGGGGCTAGGGTTTTTTTTTGCTTGCATTTGTATCCTTAATACTTAGGACAGTGCCTGGCTCATAGTAAATGCTTTGCTTTCTCTATCACCATACTGCTGTTGCAACTATCAAATATATTTATACAACTTGATGACTTGAAAAGTTTTACATGACAAGTGTCAGTCAGTCATTCAATCAATTAGCATTTATTAAACATCTACCTGGACCAAGCACAGTGACAACCTGCTTTCACTCACCTGACAATTAAGACCTGGATACCTGAACATATTTATTTTCCATGACAAATTTCAGGAAAGCCAGGAAGGGTCTTCAGGATTTGTCAGTTTGTTTAAAGAGCCCTGAAGTCTATTCCCATGAAATCTTTATTTTCATGTCACTAACAAGTTTCTTCTGTTGATATCTACTAAACTGAAAAGTGTGGGACATAAAGGTGTCCCTTATATGTCAGCATGATCTAGTATCATTAAATAGATAATGGCTCACTGACTGGGGGTGGAAACCCACCACCAATGGAAAGCCTTACCTGTTGGCCTGGCTTTGGGAGAATTTGCCTAGCTACCTCTCTTAAGATCCTCTAATCCAACTGACCATCTGACCCTCTTCAATAGAGTCACAATACCCCAATGGACCAATCAGGCATTTTCCTAGTGGCCTAAGAAACCTGCTGTTTTTTTAATTTATCCATCTATTTAGTTTACATTTTGGATTATGAGGGAAAAGGAAGGGAAAAATAAGTACAATATTAGGGAAGTTAGCATCAAAATATAATGAAGTCAAATCAATAAGCATTTATTAAATACTTGCCATGTGCTAGGCACTATGCTAAGGCTTGGTAATTTCTCTTTGGAAACTCTACTTAGTCTCTCAGGATCATGTGAATTTTTCCATCCAATTTTGTGTAAGTTGTTTACCTATACCCAAAAGCTTAGGGTACCTGAGATCATTTAGAGCTTTATACATGTGAGTCTGTATCAAAAAAAGGGAGACAGAGTGAGAGATAAACCAGGGAGAAAGGGGGGCTTATTCTAATCCAAAGAAATCTGGTCCAGTTTGGAGTTGGCTTTGTTCCAAAGAGTCCAAGGAGGCCAGGTCAGATCTTGGTCTTTAGAGTGCATTTAGATACAACTAGATTATGGATATGACAATGATTTCCTCAACAAATTTGAATGCACAAGGGGATCCTTTTTGCAAACTGGATCCCAAGAGTGTTTTAGATATGAAACCAGTTTAGGTGCAAAGTGGACTTTTATAGGCAGTTACACACACACACACACACACACACACACACACACACACACCCCTCAGCCCAAAGAATCCTGAGTTTGAGTTTGACCTAGGTATGGGAGTTCAGGCTAGAGCAATGACCCAATGCAGCGTGAGTTAAAAAGAGCCATGTATATGGAGTGCTCATGAACTGTGAACTGGCTTCATGGTTTACTGAGTTAATAATATAAACCACTTAAAAAGTATTTGGGAGAAAATAAAAATAAAGGAGAGGACTACGAGATACACTGGAGTAGCCAGCAAGCCCCTCATCTCCACAGAGTTGGCTGGAGTTAAATGTGATAAGCTCAAATTCTGGATCTCATTGCTAAAATTTCAGAAAGGACCCAATTTATCTTTTTTCCAACACTTTTCTTCTAGTACCCAACAACAACAAAAAAGTATTTATTAGACACCTATTTACCCTGTAATAAGTGCTTTGTTCTACACCAGACATACAAAGACGAAAGCCAAGTAGGACCTCCCCTTGAGGAGCTTGCATTCTAATGCATAATACTAGTACAGGTAATAAACAAAACAAATAAGTCTATGGATTCTCCCCAAAATCTGATCACAAAAGCAATAGGAGGAACTCAACTTTGTGGACTAGTGTCTCAATTATAATCAGAGGCAAGTAGAACATGGATGGCAATGGGTTTAGAGCCAGAGAGGACCGGCCCCTCAGGGGTTACTTTATCCAGCTTTTTCATTTTTCTGAAGGTAAAGGTGAAGCTCGCCAAGGTTAGGGCACTTGTCCAAGGTCACCTAACTAGAGATTTCAAATCTAGGGCCCCAGCATTCTTTCCACCATACTATGCTGTCCCTTCCTAGGTCTGCTCCAGGAAATATTTCTCATGCTCCCAGGAATGTACTTCCAGGACATAGCTAGATTTTGCCAGAAGGCAACAAATAGGCTAAAGAGCAGGTGTGAAAGGCCATAAGAGGATGGTTATTGTTTGTCCTTTGTTTCTCCAAGAGGATGGGTGACCTTAGAAGAGGGATGTCTTGGCTTACAAGCGAATTGTGAGAAGGCTGTTCAAAGTCATGAGCCTCACTTCCTCCTCCAGTCGCAAGACTTAGGTCAGGATGGCTGACCATGGCTCCCCAAGAACCAAGCAGTCTCCCTAGAAACCAAGTGTCCTACAGCTACCCTTACATTCACCTTTCTTTGCTGCAGGAGTTGAGCATTGACTCAGGGACACAACCAGTGAAATAGAAAACAGTTTACTCTGCCAGTTTATTTTTTAAAGTTCCTGAGGCTCTTATTGATACAATCAGCTCCTTAGTCTCTACCACACAAGCTAAAACTCCTACCTCTTCCACTTCCTCATATAGCCCTTGGGGTTGCATGCTGTTTGTTTTGTTTGTTTGGAGGCGCTTTCCCCATGCTTTATTTTAATGCTCCTGATTTTACCTGGAAACAAATGTTGAGAAGTGGGAAGGACACATTACTCGGTGTGTATGTGGTTCTTCAGGGGAATGGACCTGCTACGCTGAAGGTTGCCTTGAAATGAAGCCATGGAGAAGAAAGCTAAGAATAAGGCCAAAAGCATCAGGTGCCAGCGTTACAACAAAAATAGAATTTGTCCCAAGGACAAACCGGGAGACAGATGCAACCTCATGGAATATAACCTCTGAAGGCTGTGTTTGGCTTAGGAAATTCAGACAATGGCTGGTGACAGACAAAGCTGACAGCTGCTCTGTCTCATCTGTATCCCTGCAGTCACGTCAGGGGCTGTAAGCCCCATCTGAAGCAGGGGTTCTTAATTCTTTTAAATCATAGCCCCATTTGTCAGTCTGATGAAACCTATGGACCCCTTTTCAGAGTATTGTTTGTAATATATAACATTAAATACATAGAATCACAAAAGAAACCAAGCATATTAGAATGCAGGTGTCAAAATATTTTTTAAAACGAGTTTGTGGACCCTATGGTAATAATACCTGCTTTTAAAAGAAAAAGCCCCTCACTAGGAGCCCCAAATAACATTATCCTTTTATCCCAAGAGGGAAGAATCAGTTGGCATCAGAGGACATTGCTGGACATTGGTAAGATGGGGCAGCATTAGCAAGAGGGCCAAATCAGAACAATGCCCAGTCAGGGATAAGAGGTTACCTCCCCTAAAGGGCTATTCTTCATCAGCTGTGCCATGACATCCTTCACATTCAAAAAATGATCATTTTGGATCTGAAAGGGAAGGTCAGTATGTCGGTACCTATACCTACTGGGTAAGCTACCCTGTAGATGTTTTCCTTTCCCTGACAAAGGCAACCCTCTCTTTCTTGGAAATGTTTGTGCTTAACTGGCCAAAATCCTTGGGATTAGAAGGAAAACAGACGCAAAATTTAGATCCAAGTCGGACACAGAGATATCAGCCAATAATCTCAAGGTTCTTCCCTTTCCAGTTCATCCTCCACCCAGCCACCAAAATGATTTTCATAAAGTGCAGATCTGATACATGTCACTAAGATTCAAGCAACTTCAGTGTCTTTCTATTTTTTCTAGGGTAAAGTACAACCTATTTATTTCTTATCTAAAACCCTTTATAATCTAGCTTTGGGTTTGTTTTTCCAACTTTGTAATACATGAATATCTTTAATGTATGCTGCATTCTAATGCAATCACCCTAGTTGCTCTTTTCCATGTATAGTATTCCATTCAGTTCTTTCTCTATTACTTTGCAGAGACTTGTCTCTTCCCCTTTCCATCTCTTAAAATCCCTCACTTCTTAGAAAGCTCATTCCAAGTGCCATCTTCTAGGATTTCCTAATCTCCCAAACTACTACTGCCTCTACAACCTCCTGAAATTATTTTGTAGATATATTTTTATTTATCTCTATATATGAATCTTATTTTATTCCCCTAAGATGAAAGCTTCTTTTGGGCAGGAATTGTTTCACTTTTGTCTTTGTATTTCCAAAGATCATAAGATATTGGATCTTAAGCTGAAAGGGACTTTAGAGGACCTCTAAGTTAATCCCCTCTTTTTAAAAATGAGGAAACTGAGTTCCAGAGAAGTTGAGATTTACCCAAGTTCACCGAGGTAGCAAGCATCAAAGGCCTCTGTCTCTAGAGCCACACCTTGTACAAAGGCTCAGTTGCATCAAAGCCTTCATAAATACTCGATTGATTGATTCTTCTATAATGCTTTTATGATCCTATAAAGATTCAAAACCTTGAAAGCCCACTCTAAATGACTCCATTTTGGATGAAGGATATCACCTATTTTTTTTTCTTTGAAAGCTTGGAGTACCTCTAACCTTATTCCCCAAGGAAGCATTTTGTTAGGTTGCACCTTCTAGGTTTGTTCTCTCAGTCTTATAGCAGCCCTAAAGAGGCTCACTCATAGTGATAAATCCTAAAGAATCATATTAATAGATGGATAGATAGATAAAAAAATTATTAAATATTATGTACTAAGAACTATATTAAATGTTGGGAATGCAAATAGAAAAGTAAGACAATGGTTTCTTCCCAGAATGTTGGCTATCAGTCCTGGGATGGAAGCATTTGCCATTCCCAAAGCTCTTGGACTTAGGGTTCTTGACAGCCTTCATCAGGGACTGAGGGAAAGTGGTGGTCAAGGTGATGGTGGTAGTCTAACTTGCCCAGCCACATTCTGCCTCCTATCTCTCCCTCTAATACTTGCTGCTTCTGTTAGGCTGACTTGCCTATCCTATGGGGACTTGGTGGGACTGGCTGGCCCTTTCCCAATAGGAGAGGCCTCTTAGGATGATTGCTATAAGGGCTGCTCTGGAAGGAGCTACTACTCCCAAACCTTCTTGGTCTGGGCCTTAGGAGATCAGGCTGGTGATGATAAGGTAGGTGTCTTCTCCAAAATGATTTCTCCCTTCAAGGATGGTTATGGGTCCTGAACCAGCTTCAAAGGTTAGAAACCATCTAATCCAATTCCCTTATTCTTACAGACAAGGAAACTGAGGCTCAGAAAAGCTAAGTGATTTGTTCAGGGTCACACAGGTAGTGAGCAGAAAAGCTGATTTGAACCCAGATCCTTTGTGTCCAAGGGAAAAGAGCAAAGAAGTGGGGTAGACCTGGAGGAAGGGAAGCAAGGGGAAGGTTGGAAAAGAAAGTGCTCTGACTCTGCTTCTTGTATTTTTTCTCAGCTGACTCGGAGAAGACTTTCACCACAGGACAGGAGGATCTCTACCGAGAAGCCTGCAAGCTTGTAGGAGTGATTCCTGTTTCTTACTTCATCAGAAACATGGAGGAAGCCCACATGAACCTCAGTCATCATGGGCTGGGACCCAAGGGTACCAAAGCCATTGCTATAGCCTTAGTGGTGAGTATCACCAAAGCAAGATTCAGAGGCAGGAAAGAAGGCTGTAAAATGGTGGCCATGGGAGGAGGGCCTGGAATTTGCACAATCTTCCCTTTATCCCAATTACATTCTGGATGATTAACACCTCCTTCTTTCCATCAGCATTCCCCACTTTACCACAGCAAATAGGTTGCAGATGCTAGGAAGGAAGGATTTCTTCCTTTAAGTCTGAGACATACCTCTCTTTTGATTACTGGGGCTGTGCTATTATCTGGCACTGTGCTCTCTTATTCAGGAAAATAAATCAACATCCCCATCAACATTTCTAACAGCAAGGAATAGGACTGGGAATCAAACTGAGTTACCACCCAACAAATGGGTTACACAGATGCCAGAGTAATATTCTTTCTTTCTTTCTTTCTTTTTTTTACCAGAGCATTTATTTTTGTTGTTGTTGTAAATGGGTTTTTCTCTTTTTTAATTTATTTATTAGTTTTTGACATTGGAAGGGAAAGGAAGGGAAGGGAAGGGAAAAGAAAAAAAGGGAAGGGAAAGGAAGGGAAAAAAAGGGAAAGGAAGGAAAAGGAAGGGAAAAAAAGGGAAAGGAAGGAAGGAAGGAAAAGGAAGGGAAAGGAAGGGAAGGGAAGGGAAGGAAAAGGAAAGGAAAGGAAAGGAAAGAGAGGGAAAGGAAGGAAAGGGAAGGATAAAGGAAGGGAAGGGAAAAGAAAAGAAAGGGGAAGAGAAATGAAGGGAAAAGAAAGGAAAGGAAGGAAAGGGAAGAGAAGGGAAGGGAAAGAAAGGGAAAGGAAGGGAAGAGGAAAGAAAAAGGGGAAGGGAAATGGGGGAAAGGAAAGGGGAAGAGAAAGGGGAAGGGAAGGGGAAAGGAAAAGAAAGGAAAAGACTTTAATGGATCAATGAAACCATCAATGTAGTTACTTCCTCCACCAAAATATGCCAAATTTAATCTCATTATGCTTCTCATTCTGTCCAGCATCTGTTATGTTTATGCTGACTTCTATGGCACATATAGGACTGAGTATTATGAGGATAATTGTAATAGATTTCTTGCATTATAGTGCTATTCATGACTGATATCCTATTCACTGTCTCCCCCCCCCCCCCTTTTTTTTAAGAGTTCTAGAACTGGTTCATTGGGAACCAAGTATGGCAAAAATAAATCCTGAGGAAAATGTATATCAGCTCTTTAAAGTCAGGGACTGCTGAGTTTTTGTTGGCTTTTTTGTCTTTGCCTTGATATCTCTAGTGCCTAACACAGTGCCTTACTTGTAGTATGGGCTTATTAAATGTTTAATTGAATTGAACTGATGTTTAGGAGGACAAAAAAGCATGGGTATGACAGGAAATTGATTGGACTGACAACTTTTCCTTTGTCCATTCCCACAATGGCAGATGAAGTCAATTAACCAATCTATCAATCAACAAGTAGGTACTGCCAGGTCCTGGGGGTATCCATTGCCATCTTCTTTTTAGAAATAATTATGCACCTTGTATTTTTTAAATGGGGAAGGGAGTAAGAGGGCATAATAATCTATATAGCACCTACTATGTCCCAGGCATTGTGCTAGATGATTTTCAGTTATGATCTCTTTTGATCCTCATAACAACCCTGGGAGATAGATGAAGATAGATGCTGTTAACTATCCCTATTTTATAGTGAAGAAAATGAGGCATTTGGAGGATAAGTGATTTTCCAGAGTTACAGAGCTATTAAATGTGTGAATCTGGTTTTGAACTCAGTTCTTTCCAGCTCCAGGCCAGAACTCTATCTACTGTGCCAACTAGATGCGATTATACAGGACTCTAGGCTCATTATATACAAGTCACTTTGGGTAGGTTTGCAAGTTTGTAATGAGTTAAGACTCTCTTCAATACTTGGTGCTCTCCCACTGTCAAATTATTTTGAATTTATTTTAAAGTCTATTTTGCATTTACTTTTCCTTGAGTAGAATATAAGCTCCCTGAGCAGAGAAATGACTTTGTCTTTATATCCCCATCACCTAGTACAGTAGCACATGTGCTTAATAAATAAAATGAATTAGCAATTTCGCTAGAGTCTATATGCTTTGTAGTCCTCATTAAATTCTCTGTCCTCTGTCTCTCTGTGTGTCTCTGACTCTGTCTCTCTCTCACACACACACCCCCACCCCCCACCCCCCACATGTTTATTTAGTAGAATTCTGCCTGCCAGCCTATCAGTGACATTACTAAAAAAGATACCTAGGTGAAAAGGATATTGGTGCTTCACAGACTTAAGGTGTTTCAGCCTAGGTAACAGAGGAGATGGATGTCAGGCCGTCTCATTAACACAGGGTAAAGAAAACAAATAAGGTTCACAAAACAGAGCTCATGGAAAATAATGTCATTTGCCTACAAATTCTGGCTGTTGTGCAGAATGTAACTCGTTACTCTCCCCTAGTCTTCCAGTAAATAGTGCCTACCAGTATCTTTTGCAGTTCTCAGCCTACTGGATCCCAGTGAGTTTCTCAGTAAAGTCTTCCCTTAGAAGCCTATTAAGTAGCCACTGGGTATACTCCAGAGTGTCTTTGTCTTGACTGGAGACACTTGGGTTCCCTGAATCCCACTCTCCTGCAGTGTCAAACAAGGGACCCTACATTTGGACTTCTCCCTTACAATAGAGTTTCTTCTGAACTTAGACCTCAAAGAAAGCAGAAATGCACTGCTCTTTCATATCTTCAAGCAGGTCTTGATCCCAAGCACCAAATTGGGTTGGTTGACTTGCATAGTTTGTTGTCTTTTATCCAGTACTCAGATGGTGTCCCCTTCTCCCTCTCTTCTTCAAGAAGCTTCCTACTATGTCACAAGAAGCAAGGTAGAGTTCCCACTTCTCCCAACTGTCTCTCATACTCATGATTTATTCTGGATTCAATTAGTGAGTCAATTCAAATTATTAAGGACTGCTTTCCAAAACATTCAAGGAGTTCCAAGGGGCTAAAATGGAAGGCCAGAGAGTTATGTCCTGGGAAGAATAAAAAATTTTATTCTATACTATATCAATATTGAATGAGGCACAAAAGAGAGGAATATATGGTTACCAAAAATGCTCATTATTTACATGAAGGATATTCAGTAAAGAGTCTGAACAGAAAAAGAGAGGGGACATCCTGTAGACATAAACTGTTTGTGGTAACACTCTATTACATCAAGTCCTAGAAGACCACAGGATCACTCCTTAGTGAGATCTGTGGTCATTAAAAAGAGAACTGCCTTACAATCTACACAGAAAAAGTCCAACTGTTTTGAACTAAGTGCCAAAACCCCATCATTTAAACATCTGTATTTTCCTGGAAGATTGGTTGCATGGTAGAATGGATAGAGAATTAACTCTGGAGTCAGGAAGACTTCAATTCATATCCCACCTCTGACATTAACTGTCTGGATAAAGTTGGGCAAGTCACTCACACTATTCTTTAAGATCACAAGTTGCAAAATACTGGTTAGTATTAATTAAAGGTAATTTTTTTAACAAGCTTCCTACACAAATGAAATCATAGGTCTGGACCAAAAAATATCCTTTTGGCAACTTTTTATGGCTACTAATCATGGAACTCCATGATTAACCAAAATTGTGGGTGCCATGAAGGGTTAATGGAAAGATACACATGGTGGACATGAAAAGGCTGTCACATATTACTGAGGATGATTGTCACATAAGAAGTAACATAAGGAAATGCATTTCCAGAAAAAAAAAAGAAATGGGGTTGGTCACACATCTAGAACACAATACATGTACAACCTGAGTCCTTGCATGATAGCCATAAAAAGTTAAAATACTTAGAGGCCTCCTCTAGATCTTTGGATAAATTCTCTATGAAGAATTTTTGGGAGATTATAGCCAAGGATTGGGGAGGATGATCCATATCCATAGTGGTGGATAAAGTACTCTTATAGTGTTGATGCTTTTTTATGATTAAATTATATAGAGATTTCATATATATTATTT
This sequence comes from Antechinus flavipes, assembly GCF_016432865.1. Classification (NCBI taxonomy): domain Eukaryota; kingdom Metazoa; phylum Chordata; class Mammalia; order Dasyuromorphia; family Dasyuridae; genus Antechinus; species Antechinus flavipes. Next base: position 315,896,268 of record NC_067399.1, on the reverse strand, counting down.
CCCTGGATTCTCATGGCAACCATGTGAAATACATGGTACAAGTATTATTATACCCATTTTATAAATGAGGAAACTAAAACTTAGGTTAAGTGACCAGTAGTTGTAATCTCTTGATTTTCTTCCCCAAGATTTTATTGTCTAGTCCTTTAATCACTTTAAGGGCTTTTGCAAACACTCTTCAAATTTTCTTCTTATCTTTTTTTAAAGTTATTGATCAGTTTTGTTTTTAATCTTATCTTCTTTCCTTTCTAAAAGCCATTCATAAAAAATAAAAAAAGTATGGGAGTATGGTGTGGGGAGCACTTCAGCACAACTAACCAATGTGTCAGCAGAACCTGATGATATATGTGTTCTGCATCCGTAGGCCCACATCAGTGTAAATATTCTCATCTTTTTTAATAGAGGATCCCAGAATGGGCCCTTTTTTCTAATTCATTTCCATATACACAGTATAAGTCTAGCCAGATTTATTCTGTGCATATGGAAATATTACCATATCATTGTCATTGTTACTATAATATAGAAATATTACCAAAAGATTCTCCCATATTATTCACAGCTGATATAGTTGATAATAATAGCTGATATATTTATATAATGCCTTAAGGCTAGCAAAATACTTTAAATAAACTATTTCATTCTATTCTCCCAACAATCTCAAGTTAGATGCTATCATTAAATCTCTTTTATAGAGAAGGAAACTTGAAGCTGAAAAAAGGTAAACAACTTTCCTAAGGGCATAGAGTATCTGAGATAGGATGTGAATTTAAAATTTTTGACTCCAAGTCCAGCACACTCTCTACCATTTCCCCAGCTGCCTCAGAGGATCATAAATGGACAGGACCTCAGAGATAATCTAACCCAATCTCCTCATTTTACAAATAATGAATCTGAGGCTCAGAGAAGTAAAAAATGAATTGTCCAAGGTGACAGAGAGTGTAGAATTTGACTATATACTGAATACTTCCTGCTTTCTACCCCAAAAAGTTCATGCTTCTATTAAATTGCATTAGAACAAAGGGTCAAGTAGAGGGTTGAGTTCTAGTTGTGCTTGAGGAATGAGAAATGTCACTAACTTTTTTTTTGTCCTTTCCAACATGATGGCCCAAGTCCAATACAACTATCACCCGCCTGGAGTTAGAAGATAATTGGATACTAGAAGAGGGTATCTTATCCCTGATGCAGATGCTACATGAGAACTACTATATTCAGGAACTGGTATACTGTCCTCCTTTCAGTTTTCCCCCTCTGTCAGAACACAGGCAGAGCAGGCCACAGCAGGTCCAGACAAATCCAAAGTTTACTACCAGCCTCACCACAACCCATCACTGGCTCCTCTCCTTTGGAGAGGTAGATTCAAATTAGGACCTGATGTATCAAAGGAAGTCCATGGGGCTCTTGTCCTATTTTCCAATGAAATGCTCCAACAAACATTTCCTGCCCAGACTTCAGGGAGACATGCATAAGTATCTTGATCTTATTGTCCATTTCCTTGTTGAAAAATCTTTCAAAGGCAATGAGAGATAAATCATTTGGAAGAAAATTAAAGCATTTTTATTTCTGCAGGCCTCTCTTATAATCCATCTCTTTATAGACTTTAAATTAAAAAAAAATACCATGACCACCTTCATATGACTGTAGGATTTTAAAGGAAGATCCCTAGAGACCATCTAATCCAGTCTCCTCATTTTTGCAGATTATTAAATAGAGCTCAAAGAGGTCAAAAGATTGGTTAAGGTCACATAGCAAACTCAGAACATAGATCTTCTAATGCCCTTTTTTTCTATCACATTGCATTTGTTAGTGAAAGTGGCAATCTGCTATATTTTTCTCATAGAGTTTTTCGTTTTGCTCTTAGAATGTCTCCTACAATCACCTGGGTTCTGGAGGGGCCAAAATTATCACAGATTTTCTCTTAGAAAATACTTCTTCACTCTGGTCAATTCAACTTGCAGGTGAAGTTCAAGATTGGGGATGGGGGGAGGGAAACAAGAAAGGAGGTTCTTGATCCTCTGGGCTATGATGTGATGTCAAAGCAATTGGTCAGTAGTTAGTCACCAAGCATTTATTAAGAACCTTCTATGTGCTAAGCCTTTTCAAGTGCTGCAAATACAAATAGAAAGTCCCTGCTATAAAGATGTTTACATACTAATGGGGGGAAATATCACATAAAAAGAAATTGAAAAGGTAAGTGAGTTGGTAACCCCCTTCTTCCTTCCATATAGTCAGTCTATCAATGTCATAAAAAAGAATCAAACACTGTTTGAATCCTAGAGACAAACTTAACAGTTGAATTACACTTCACACCAATGAAGCGTTAGGTAGAAAGAGCTAAGGACCGAGCACATTTCAGTGCTTGTAGGTTGGACCCAGATGTGGAACTAATGCTTCCATTTGGTACTCCACACACACACACACACACACACACACACACACACACACACACAGCTCCCAAAATAACCCAAGGGGATAGAGAGAGAAGAAAAAGAACAATGATGGGGTTGGAGAAAGGGGGGAGGACTAGAGATGTTGGAAAGGGAGACCAAAAAAAAAAGAATGGGGGGAAGTTAGAGACCTGATGAATTCCATCAATGCAACTTCTTCATTGCAGGGAATAACTTCAAAGATGATGCGGCCGAGATGTTCCGCAACGCACTTGTGGTAAGAAATGAGAAAGCTCCTCAAGCATGTTCTCCCTTCTATCTCTTCTCCTACACCTGAGAAACATCCCACCACTCCATTGCTGCCTAGGAGGTAGTGGAGCATAGAGGGAAGAGCATTGGTTTTAGAGGGAAAGACAAGTTCCAATTTTAGCTAGAGTACTTACTAGTTAATCCCATCTTCCTTTGGAACCTCCTACATACTTAGCACCTTCTAATACGATTATATTTATTTATGTACATGTCTGATCACTCTATTACATTATGACGTCGTGAGAGCAGAGAATATATCTTGCTTATCTTTCTCTCTCCCTTAGCACATTGTACAGTGCATCCATTGTGCATGCTACTCTTCTTGAATGTTGGTTGAATCAATGAATGGATGAATGGATGAATTTTATTCAACCAGTGTTTATTTATACTAATCTGTGGAAGGCAAGCTGTTAATATCATTAGTAGGGCTGTGTAACTACTAAGCAAGAGAATGAGTCCCAAGCCTGTTGAATTTAGTTCTTCTACTTCCCATCATTCATTAAAAAGGAATGGCCAATTTCACAACATCACTAATATAGAATGTATTTTTCATGACTACACATGAATAATCTATGTCAAATTGTTTACCTTATCAATGAAAGAAGCAGGGGAGGGAGAGTAGAAGACATTTTGGAATTCAAAATGTTAAGAAATGAATGTTAGCATTGTTTTTATATATGTTCATGGGGGAGGAAATGATAGGGTTTTTTTTTTAAAGAAATGTCCAAGATCTGAGATCACTCTGTAACATTCCTTCTCCTTTTCCTTAAGTAGATTAAAAAGTAAAAGTAGCCAAAAATGAAAAGAAAAAAGAAAGTAAAAAAGAAAAATTTAAAAACCTACTATTTACTATTTCTTTCCCCAGTCTAATTACCGAATCAAGGAACTGGACCTTAGCCACAATTCATTTTCTGAAAAAGGAGGAGAGCAGTTGGGATATATGCTGGGTAATATCATTATACAGAGCACAGTAACTGGGAAATGTGATACTGTTGGATATGTTTCATGCTAAAATATCTTCTCATTCTCAGTCCTCAATGAAGGACTTCAGACATTGAACCTCGGCTGGAATCAATTGCACTCAAGGGGAGCTGTGGCAGTGTGTTATAGTCTCCGGGTAAGGTTCTTTCTGAATGGTGATGAGAAGGGTTCTAAGAAGGTCCCAGTGCATCTCCCAGTCCTGTATCATTATCATCATCATCATTATTTTCTTTGCTCTTCTCAGGTACCTGAGACTGGACAGCTGTCATGATTCTATTGTACTCTGTTGCACTCTCACCCTTAGTGTAAAGAATAGTGTCCCCTAGTTCTAAAAGAAGCATAGCTTCCACATAATCTAAATGCATGGTCATTGTAGACCATTCACTGATCATGTTAACTGTCTAGACTCTGGTGCAGTAAATAAACAGACACACAAAGTATGCTGGGGGGTAAACCCATAAGCCCCTGACTCCCTTGGCTCCTTCTATTGGAGAACAATACGTCAATCAGCACTGATTGAAAAAGCAGGACCTTTCCCCCTTTACTTTTAACATGCTACAATGCTCTGTGTCCCTAAAAGATTGTAATTGTTCATTTTCCCATACAATGGGAAAACACTGGATCAAGCCTCCCTCTTAAATATATATTCACAATCGAACTCTCTAAGTGCAGAAATCCAGTGGCACTCTTTAAAGGCAAACTGCCATATCTATTTTCTTCCCATCTCTATTGTTCCAGTGCATTGCTTGCCTGGTGTGCTAACAGTTTCTATCAACATGCCGTTTCTCAGACAGTAGGCAGATGAATAGCAAGTACATTTGCCATTTAGTTCAAGTCCTTATATATTAGAAATACATCCCTGACGTAGAGAAACTCACCCTGATGGAGGCCCAGGCAGTGATGATGAGTTAGTCTCAGAAAAGCAATTCACAGTAACCACAAGGGATTAACTAAGCTTACAGCTAGGAGTCTAGACATTTTAAAGCCTGGACACAAGAAGGATGTGTCTAGAAAAGACAAATTCTTCCTGGTTCTGTCCCTCTGGGATGTTATTGAAGTGGGATAGGTGGTTACAGAGAATGGAATCACCAGCTGATATGTTATATACAACCTTTATTCTGATGCTATTCTGCTCTTTCCCTGGAGGTCAATGTTACACTGAAGACTTTGGACCTTTCTTGGAATGGCTTTGGTAATGAAGGGGCTCAGGTCTTGGGGGAAGTACTCAAAATCAACTCTACTCTATCCTATCTGGATATCAGCAGCAACCACCTGAACAATGATGGGGCCAACAGTCTGAGCAATGGGCTGGAACTCAATGAAACCCTCAGAATTTTAAAGGTAAAGTTTTCTGAATTAGATTTACACAAATAAGTTGAATCTGAGGTCAATAACTAAAAGTCAGTGATATCTATAATATCACTTCAGGAAAGTCAAGATTAAACATGCTTCATTATCCTTGGAGGAAAGCCATGAGGAGGAATATTTGTACATGGGGTAAATGCCACCAGTCACATTTAGGATAAACAACAGGAATTGTGCACTTAGTTGGAGGAGGAAAAGAGCAAACAAGACAGAAACCCTGACACACAGGATGAAAGCTTCTACAAAGGAAGTCAGTCATAGGAAAAGAGGAAAGAATTAAGTCCAGCATACAACCTGATACTTCCTATTAGTGGATAAAGGGCTAGACTTGAAGTCAGGACAACAGATTTCAAATTTTGCCTCAGATAAATTTCTAACTGCATGACTTAGGCAAATCACCTCTTAGCCTGTTTTCTTATCTGCAAAATAAAAATAATATTGCCTCCTTCTCAGGGTTGTTGTGAGGACCAAATGAAAAAAACAAATGTAAGCCACTCTATGAAACTAAAATTAATGGATTAATGGTAGCTATCACTATTTTAACTAGCTTTTCATGTCATGTAGGTGCTAAGTGAACTTTGCTATATCTATGGTGCTTTTGGGCTGCAAGTCTTGCTAAGTCTGGCACCCCGAGGCAAACTCTTAACCACCCCATCCTAGTAGTGTGCAGCTGAAGAGCTTGCCTTTGTTACTGCAGAGAAGCATGTGCCAACCGCCTTGTGGGCAGGTGCTCAGAATTGCAGCCTGAAGGATATAATTACAGACACATGTTAAAAGTTGAGAAAGCCATCACTGCCAGGGAATGTTAAACTGGCTACATTGTTTCTAGGCGTGCCCGAGCAGTTACAGCATTACCAGGATGCATTTTGTGGATCATAGGCTAAGATGGAGCCTAGAAGTCAATGCACTGGTTAACAGGAGAACCAAGTCTCCATAACTCTCCTGTGAATTTTGTGTGACTCCTTGTTTTTGATCCAACTACAAAGGTGGAAAGTTCTGTCTGTGGGATTTCTATCATTTCCCATAGAGTAAAGAAGTCTAGGGAGCCTCTCCTTATTTATCCCTGGGATCATTACAGGAAGGAGCTAAGGACTTGGTCTAGTTAGATATGCCATTGTGAGAACAACATGACAATGAGGAAATTAACCCCAGCCTTTGCTGGCTGATGCTTACCTGAATGCCATCTGAGGTGGCTCCTACCATTCATTAGAGACCAGTAGCAAGATAAAGAGCTCAGGCTTGAGTTTTGAAATTAGGGTACTGGGTTTTTACTGGGATGGGTGTGAATGCTTCTTTGCCATAGACCAAAAAAAATTGTCTGTGCAGCTTATCTTTTGTATGTTAATTCATAATGTATGAGTTTTTTCTGATTGCTAGAAAGCTATAAAAGGGAAGGGAGGGGAGGAAAAGGAAGGATGGGATTCCCTAGTGTCTTTGTGGAAAGAGAATAGAAGTTAGAATTTAATAGATTAGAAAATTTCTATCAAAATGGGTGGCCAGGATAGACCTGGGGCTGGAAGAGTAGTCCAAATGGAATAATTTTACTTGAGCTAAAGCATGAAAATCAATGGACAGATGAGAGTTATAGTACCTGCATGAGCACGTTAAGACATGATGTTACTGGTCCTCTTTGAAAGTGAAGAATAAATAACCATGCCCGGAACATAACAAATTCTACATTGAGCATGAACATAGTAGAATCAAGAAAGGAGAGGGAAAGAGAAGGGAAAGGAAGGAAGAGCAGAGTAGGAGAGAAGGGATAATGTACCTACCCAAAAATGGGATGTCCCATAGAACTTTCACTTTCCCTCTGTTTGGGTGTCTGTCTGTCTCTCTCATACACACCCCTTTTCTGCTGGCTCACTCACCAAAATCTAACTTCACATTGATAAGTTTGAGATATTCCTATATAGGGATGGGATGGTCACATCTCACCCATCTTTCTACAATTCAGGGTCCTGGGGATAACCCTTTCAGGGTCTGGGGGATAACCCTCACATAAGAAAGATACATTCATAGGACTCTATACTCTAAATCCTAAGCCCCTACAGGTGTGCTTCTTATTCATACAAAACCATTGATTCAAAAATAAAATAATTTACTAAGGCAAGAGGGGGAATAAGCACAACCTTTATTTACAAAAAGGTCAAAGGCTCCCAGAAAAACAACTGCAGAGACTGTGTATCAGTTCAATTCTTGTTACCTCCTATATTTTCAGTGTCTTCTTTTCCAAACTCTGTGATGTTCTTTATTTTCTGTCTTCATCTGGTAATTTCCTGTCTCTTCCCCCATAATTTCTAATAACTCATAAGCAGTGACCCATCTCTAACTTATGATATGAAACTCATCTTTCTGCTACACTTGTCTCCAACAACATTTATTTATCTATATAATTCATGCTAAAGTAGTCCCCAGTATCCTTAATTTCTTAGTTATAGCCTTTAAAACATTGAAAATAGTACGTATGTAAATGAGCCAATGGAAGTGCAGCTAGATGAAGTCAGGAGAATTCATCTTCATGAAATCAAATCTAGACTCACACACTTACTAGCTTTATGACCTTGAGCAAGTCACTTAACCCTGGTTGCCTCAGTTTCCACATCTATAAAGTGAAATGGAGAAGCAAATGGCAAATTACTCTAGTATTTTTGCCAAGAAAACCTCAAAGGGGGTCATAAAGAGTCAGACACAACTGAAATGATTCAACAACAAATGAGCCAATGGACCACAATACCTTACAGCCATCTTTAACCCATTCAATGCTCTGCCTTCAAAGAAGTCCTCTAAGGGAATTTACTGAAAATATGTTTTCTCTCAGGTCCTCAGAATACTTCACTTCTCTTCAAGTTGATTTTTATCAGTATTCCCTTCACAAATGCTATTGCTTCTTTCAACAACCAAAATATCCATATATAAAAAAGACAGTTTCATGCTGATGAAAAAGTGGAAACCACAGACCAAACCAAGTGATCTTGGCCCTAAAAAACATTCATAGCTAAAGAGACTAAATCAGTGTAAAATCACTTTTTCAGCATTTTTTCCCTTCATGTACTCTAAATTCCAATCAAACTAGACTACTAGCTGCTCCCCATCTTCATCTTGCCCTCTGCTGAGTCTTTGCATAAGGTACTCTATCTTATATCTAATACTGAAACACTTTTCATCTCAGTCTCTTGAAAACCTTTCCTTTAAGATCTATTTTAAGGGCCACCTCCTACATTGTCTTCAATGGTTCCTCCCAGCTTGAGAGTATTCTCTTCTCAATCTTTCATGATTCTGTTTGACATTTCTTTTTTACTTTTCTCATTCTAAACTATGTTCTATTTTAATAAAATTGAATTTTATTAAATTCTTTCTCAAGAATTGAATGATAAATCTTTATCTAACTTCAGCATTTTCCTATTTCATTTCTTCTGCAGATGTCCCATAATCCTGTGACTCTAGAGGGTGCACTGTCAATTATCTTGGCTGTCAAGAGGAACCCCAAAAGCAGGTTGGAGGAGATCGACATCTCAGTAGGTTGATTGACCCCACCAGCCTAGGCTAACATACTGACAGAGTAGGCAATTGCTTACATAATGGGATTTAAGGAGCACTGCAGGACTGCCCCCTTTTATTTCAGGTGTATCATCTTAATGTGCCCTATGCCAACTTAGTAAAGTAAGCAAAGTAGCTATCAGTATTCACAGATAAGGTAAAGGGCTACCTAGAAGGGTTAACAAATTTGCTCAAAGTCCCACAATTTGCTAGTATGAACTCATATCTGTAGACTTGAACTAGTACGCCAACCTGACTGGATTTAAATATCACTATGTATTTGGGATTTCGTTAGCATGGAGAGGATCACACAGCCAGCACATGCGAGACATGGAACCTGAACCCAGATCTCCTGACTCTGAAAATAGCCCTTTACCTCATGATATTACCTCACCTCCATTTGACTCAAATACTTAAACATTTCTGTGATCCATAAATTTGGACTTCCCTCCAACAATGCAGCTTGCAACTCATCCATATTTGCCCAGATGGAGCACAGCCTCCAATAGATTTGCCAGAGAGGAGCTAATCAATGCTAGAGGCCTTCCTTCCTTCCTCCCAACATCCAGAAGATGCCATTCATCTATTACCCTTTGTTGTCACAAGTGACTACTCTTGTCTTTTTTTATCATACACATTTCCCAGATCACATCTTTTACTCCTGTTCTTAAAGTTCCGCATCGGTTATGTGTTGCTAGGTACTCATACCCACTGTTTAACAGGCTTAGAGTCCAAGGTCACACTGATCATACAGAGGTAGTTAGGTAATACAATGAAAAGAGAATCAGGTGTGGAGTCAGGAAAACCTGAATTCAAATCTGGCTTCAGACACTTGTTAGCAGTTTGACATTGGGCAAGTCAATAAACCTCTGTTGCCACAGTTTCTTCCACTGTCAAATGGGGTAATAATAACACTTAACTTCATGAGTAATTGTGAGGATAAAATTAGATCACATTTTTAAATGTTTAGCACAGCAGCTGGACAACATAGCCAATGCTACAGAAATGCTTATTCCCTTCCCATATGTCCCTTGAACTCAAGTTTTTGCACCCCATGAATGAATAAGTAAAAAAGCATTCACTAAGCTCCTACTATCAGCCTAGGCACTAAGAATACAAATACAAATGTGAGAGTACCTATTCTTAAGAAGCTTACATTCTATGATAGATTGATAGATTGATAAATAGATAGCTAGAGATGTACATATTAGTATATGCATATACATATATGTATGCATATATGTATATACAGACATATGTACACAGATATGTGTATAACAGTGGGGCCCCAGGGGAAAGAGTTTAGGCCTGGGAAATCAGAGGGATTCTGAGTGGAACCATGGGGCAGTCAGTTGTCACATTCTTTCTAATACCAATGGTAGTGTATCCAACTTGGTTGTATCTGCCAGAGTTTATGACCATTAAGAACTCCATGTCACAGCATTTCTAGATATTACTAACAAATCCTTCTAGGAAGAGAGAGAAAGAAAAATTACATCTAAAATAACTGTAGGCAATACAAGATATTTTGGAGTCTACTTGCCAAGACAAATTCAGGAGCTATATGAACATAATTATAAAACAAAAAGCCATATCTAAATAAATGGGAAAATATCAATTGCTTATGAGTAGGCCAAACTAATATAATAAAATAACAATTCTACCTGAATTAATTTACTTAATTTACCATTCAAAGTTCCAAAAACAAAAGTGTAGAGCTAGCAAAAATAATAACAAAACTTATCTAGAAGACCAAAATGTCAAGAATATAAAGAGAATTAATAAAATAAATGCAAAGGAAGGTGGTCTATACCAGATTGAAAATTATTTTATAAAGCAGCAACCATCAAAACTATTTGGCATTAGGCTAAGAACTAGAGTAGTGTATCAATGAAATAAGTTAGGTACATAAGACACAGTAGTAAATGGCTATTCTGATAAACCCAAAGACTTCAGCTTCTGGCATAAGAAACTCACTATTTGATTAAAAAAAAAAAAAAACTCCTGGGAATACTGGAAACCAGTATGAGAGAAACTAAGCATAGACCAACAATCCACATTTTCTACCAAGAGAAGGTCAAAATGAGTTCATGATTTGTACATAAATGGTGATACCATAAGCAAAGTAGAAGAGCAAGAATATGGATCTATGTCAGATCTATGACAAAGGGAAGAACTTATGGCCAAATAGGAGATAAAGAACTTGATGAAATGCAAAATGGACAATTCTGATTACATTAAATTAAAAAGGATTTGCACTAACAAGACTAACACAACCAAGATTACAAGGAAAGCAGAATGCAGGAAATGATTTTTATAGGCATTGTATCTGATAATTGCAATTCTCAAATATAGAGAACATAGTCAAATTTATTAGAATACAATTATGAACAAGCAATTTTCATATAAAGAAATTAAAGTGATCTATAGTCATATGAAAAAATGTTCTAAATCACTATTGGTTAGAGAAATTCAAATCAAAACAACTCTGAGGTACCCCATCACACCTATTAGATTGACTAATATGACAGAAAAGGAAAATTATAAATGTCAAAGAGGATATGAGAAAATTGAAATATTAAATAATGCATTGTTGCTGGAGTTGTGGACTAAAAAAAAAATCATTCTGGAGAGCAATTAGGAACTATGTCCCAAAGACAAGCAAATTGTGCATGCTTTTTGATGTAAGAATATATTATTAAGGCTGTATCCCAAAGAGATCATAAAGAAAGGAAAAGGACCCATCTGTACAAAAAATATTTATAGCAGATTTTTTTTCTAGTGGAAAAGAATTGGAAATTGAGAGAATGCCCACCCAACTGGGGAATAGCTAAAGAAATTGTGATATATGAGTGTAGTGGAATACTATTGTACTATAAGAAATGATAAATAGATAGATTTCAGAAAAACCTGGAAAGACTTATATGAACTGATGCTGAGTGAAGTGAACAGAACCAGAAGAATATTGTACACAGTACCAGCAATATTGTGCAGTGATCAACTATGAATGACTTAGCTCTTCTCAGTGATACAATGATTCAAGGATCCCAGAAGACATGTGATAGAAAATGCTGTCCACATCCAGAGAAAGAATTATGTAGTCTGAATGCAAATTAAAGCATACTTTTTTGTTTTTCTTTCTTATGATTTTTCCCTTTTGTTCTGATTCTTCTTTCACAACATGACTAATGTGGAAATGTCTTTAGCATGTGCTTGCTGTCTTGGGAAGGAGGAAGGGAAAGGAAGGAGGAAAAAATTAGCAATTCAAAATCTTTTAAAAATGAATGTTGAACATCCAGCCATTCTGAAGAGCAATTTGGAATTATGCTCAAAAAGTTATCAAACTGTGCATACCCTTTGATCCAGCAGTGTTTCTACTGGGCTTATACCCCAAAGAGATACTAAAGAAGGGAAAGGGACCTGTGTATGCCAAAATGTTTGCGGCAGCCCTGTTTGTAGTGGCTAGAAGCTGGAAAATGAAAGGATGTCCATCAATTGGAGAATGGTTGAGTAAATTGTGGTATATGAATGTTATGGAATATTATTGTTCTGTAAGGAATGACCAGCAGGATGAATACAGAGAGGACTGGCGAGACTTACATGAACTGATGCTAAGTGAAATGAGCAGAACCCCAAGAGATCATTATATACCTCAACAACAATACTGTTTGAGGATGTATTCTGATGGAAGTGGATCTCTTCGATAAAGAGAGCCTTAATTGATCAAAAATGGACAGAAGCAGCTACACCCAGAGAAAGAACACTGGGAAATGAATATAAACTGCTTGCATTTTTGTTTTTCTTCCCGGGTTATTTATACCTTCTGAATTCAATTCTCCCTGTGCAACAAGAAAACTGTTCGGTTCTGCACACATATATTGTATCTAGGATATACTGTAACCCATTCAACATGTAAAGGACTGCTTGCCATCTCGGGGAAGGGGTGGAGGGAGGGAGGGGAAAAATCGGAACAGAAATGAATGCAAGGGATAATGCTGTAAAAAATTACCCTGGCATGCATTCTATCAATAAAAAGTTATTTTAAAAAATGAATGTTGAAAACTATCTTTACATGTAATTGGAAAAAAACTAAATACTACTAAATGGGGGAAAAAGGACTGCATGTCACTTTCATGCCATACTGAAACTAAGGAAGAGAGCATGACCTTGAATGCTGCAAGTTATTGTATGTTTGCTAAAGCATCATTCTCAAGACATTACTTCTTATGTGATATGATTTGCACACAAAATTTAAGAGTATAGTTAGAATTATAGTACAATACAGTATCATCATTGTTATGGTAACAGGTAGTATAAATAATGTGTTTCTGTATAGGATACTAATAGAATACCAAACCAATGATCAAATTTAGGAAGAGGGCTTATATCTAGACTAGAGCTTCTTAACCTTTTTTTTGCCACAGATCCTTTTTGGCAGTCTAGTGAAATCTATGGAACCATTCTCAGATTTATGTTTTTAAATGTATATAGTAAAATGCATAGGATTACAAAAAGAAACCAAAAGTTGGTAAAAAAAAAAAATAAAGATGTTTTCCCCATCCAGCTTAATGGACTCCTAGTTGAGAACTTCTGATCAAAAGATGACAAATCAAAGAAAAATGAACTTTCCCAATCAATAAAATACAAACTACAATAAGTAGCAAGTGTTTATTAAATGCCTGCTACAAGCAAGACACTAAATTAGGCATTTGTGAGAGAAAAATAAAAGGGAAAAAATACCTCAATAACTCAAGAAATCTATATTCTCCTGAGACTTTTGTAGGAATTGGTAACTTAGCTCAATTAATCAAATATTTATTATATGCTGAGCTATGTGCTATGGACTGGGTTTTTAAAGACTTAAAATGAAATAATTTCTCTCTTCAATCAACTTACATTATATTGGAGCTGAACTTTAAAGAAAGGTTAAGGATTTTAAGAGTTTAAGGCAAGAGCAGATATACCTAGAAAGGCATAGAAGACATCCCAGATGAAGGCAACTATGGGGAACACCACCTTTTAAATCTGACGAATAGAAGAATTGAATGGAATTGAATGTGTATGAAAAAGAGCAACATAAAATAAATGTGGAAATGGAAGACTGTAAAGGGCTTTAAATGCCAAGATTGAATTTATTATGAAAAAGAGGAATGAAAACCACTTATTATTTGGAAGAAGAACAAATTCATTATAGGAAAGTAACCTAGTCAAACAAAATAGCATCACCACAGAAAGCAAAAACCAAATAATCCATTTTGAGGCAACTAGGTGGCTTAGTGGATAGAGTGCTGAGTGGAATATAAGGAAGACTTGAATTCTAATCTGGTCTCAGACACTTATCAGCTGTATAATCTGGGGCAGGTGACTAAATCTGTCTACCTCAGTTTCCTCAACTATAAAGTGAGAAGAATAATAATACCTACCTCCAAGAATTATTGTGAATATTAAAAATGATCATATTTGTATGGTGTTTTGCAAACTTTATAGAGCAATAGAAATACTAGAAATTATTATTAATGTTAGCTACTATTTAAATATTGATTGTGGTTATATACAAGGAAAAGGAGAGGGACTGAACCTATGATTTCATTGGTGCAGGGAATTCTAGGGTAAGGAAATACCTTTTGCCAATGAAAGTCTGACCCTTCTCTGCATCTTGGAGATAAAGGAGATAAGGAGAGAGTTGTCCATGTATTTAGTGTTTTAAGTGACTTGCCCAGAGTGACATAGCCAATGTGTTAAAAGTGGAAGTTGAAGCCAGGATTTCTTGAATTTAGGGCCAGTCCTCTGTCCACTACACCCATTCTTGCCTTTCTCAAAGGAAAAAAAAAATGTACAAATTCAGGACAGAGGTAACAAACATATAATGGAATGGGACAGATAAAAGAGTAATTTCTTTATGTTGTTATAGATTTCTATATCAAAGATAGTTTTATAGCTTTTATAAGTATAAATTAAATTAGTTTTATATAGTTATATATAGTTAAGTCCCTCATCCCACATCTCTAATCAGTTGCCAGATTTTGTAGTTTTTACACAGCATCTTTCCCATTAATTTCCTTTTCAATCACATAGTCACTATCTTTGTGATCTTATCACCTTTCATGTGGACATCTTTATTGTGTCCTCTGATTTGGGTTCCCTAACTCAAAGTTTTCCCCACTCTCCACATATTTGTCAAAATTATTTTCATAATGCACAGGTCTTACTTACTATGTTGTTCCCCTCCAACAGCTCCCTATTGTCTTTAAGATCAGATAGACATTCCTGTTTGACATTTAAAGATCTTTGCAGTCAGGCCCTAACCTATCTGACCAAATTTATTAGACTTATTACCTTTCCCATGGACTGTAGTATAACCAAATAGATTTTCTTACTATTCCTCATACTACACTTACACTAATTCTCTCTCACATACTCTATTTTCCATTTCCATGTCTTTGCCCTGCTTGTCACCTATGCTTCTTTAAAATGTTTTCTCTCCTCATCTCTGTCACTTAAAAACTCTGATTTCTTTCAAGTCTCTGGGCCAGCTTCTAAATGAAGGCTTTCTTTATCACCCCAGCTGTTAGTCTCCTTTTCCCAAAAATTATCTTTCATCTATTTTGTATATATACACTTAGCTAAAATGAAAGATTCTGGAAGTTAAGGATTGTTTCATTTTTGTTTTTGTAGTCTTGTGCCTACCTGAGTTATGGCTAAACATATATTTAATAAATGCTTCTTCACTGATTAAGTTGAATACACACACACACACACACACACACACACACACGAAAGAGAGGATCCCTACAATACTTTTCTGTGATCTATATCCCCTCTCCTTTCCCTTCTCCATCAGAATGTGTTGGTGACTGAAGGATTTGTGAAACAACTAAATGGCGTCTTCTCTGTTCATCCTGAACTAGATGTGCTGTATGGTGAAGTGATAGGCACTATCAGCAAGAGAGTTATATTACCATCTGCTTTAAAGTTGATCAGGGTAAGTTTGTCTTTCTCTTTTTCTTGTTTACTGGGACTCCTGGCAAAAGAAAAAATCTTGCTTTCAAACCCATTTCAGCTTCTTAGGACACACTAAGGTTGTACCTCTATCCTATGAAATTATTTTATAGGGCCTCACCATTCTCAGAGAAAGAGAAAAAACTTGAAGTCACTTTAGAAAGTTTTGAAAAGTAAAGGTAGTGTGCTTATCATAGCCTATGCTGGCAAGTGTTACCTCTTCAATTCAATTTAATTTAACTAAACAAACATATATATTAAATAGCTTCTATATGCAAGATATTTTGTTATGCAATAGGAATAGTTAAATACATCTTTGATCTCATTATTATGAATATTCTGTTCAGAGATGCAACTGCAACCCTTCATACCCAACCTTCCCTATTTTCTTTGGGTTTTTTAATTCAATTATATCTGAATTGTTGTCTTTTCATTTTCCTCCATCCACCCACCCATTTAGTAAATTAGAAAAACAAAATCCATTACAAATATGTAGTTTCAAATAAAGCAAAAATCTGAATTAGCCTTATCCAAAAAAAAAAAAAAGAAAATGTGTTTTAATATACATTCTGAGTCTCTAATTAAACAAGTTCTTTAACTGGAAGTGGATAGTATATTTTCTAATGAATCCTTTGGAATTGTGGCTGATCATTGTGTTAATATGTATTCCTACTTCTTTCAGAGTTGTTATCTTTACAATATTGTTGTTATCATTATATAAATTATTCTCTTGATTCTGCTTTCTTCACTTTGCATCAGTTGATACAATTCTTGCTAGGTTTTTTTTTTTCTTTCTGAAACCCTTTCCCTTGATTTCTTACAACATAATTAGCATTCCTATTCATTAATATAACATCATTTGTTCAGCCATTCTCCAATTGATGGAAACTCCCTCAGTTTATAATTCTTTATCACCATGAAAAGTACAACTTTTAATATTTTTGTGCTCATGAATCCTTTTTCTCTTTCTTTGATCTCTTTGGGTATAAAGCTAGTAGTGATATTACTGGCTCAAATTACTGCAGTTTTGTAGCTTTGTGGATATAGGTCCAAATTGCTTTCCAGAATGACTGGAACAATTCACAGCTCCACTAACAGAATATTTATTAATATACCTGGTGTCCCACAGTTCCTCCTGAATTTTTCATTTTCTTTTTTCCCCCAGATTTTGCCAATCAAATGTGAAATGACATATCAGAATTTTGAAATTTACATTTTTCTAACTCTTAGTGATTTGGAACATTTTTTCATATGGCAATGGATAGTGTGGATTTGTTCTTCTGACACTTGATATGAATCAGTTCCTAATATATCTTGTAAATGAAATTTTTATCGGAGAAACTTGCTGCAAAGATTTCCCCCTCCAACTTCTTGATTCTCTTCTAATGTTGGATGCATTGATTTTGTTTTATATAAACGTTTTGATTTTGTATAACTAAAATTGTCTACTTTTCTTCCTATGAATCTCTTTAACAGAGAAGATAGGTTAATTTCTTGTATACATTTCTAATTTTTTCATGATGTCACATGTAACCATTTGAAACTCATCTTGGTAAATCATGTGAGATGTTGGTCTATATATAATTTCTGCCAGGCTACTTTGAAGTTTTTCCAATAGTTTTTGCTGAATAGTAGGTTCATGTCCCAATAGCTGGGATCTTTGAATTTATCAAACCCCAGGCTATTGTGCATGTTTCCTTCTATATATTATATAATTAATTCAATCCCCTAATCAGCCTCTCTTTTTCTTCCCACTAGCAAATTGTTTTGATAAATACACTTGATAGTGTAGTTTAATATCTGAATCTTCTAGGCTCCCTTCCTTCCCAATTTTTAAAAATTCATTTTTTTGATATTCTTAACTGTTGGTTCCATGATTTTTGCTATTATTTTTTCCTAGCTTTATGAAACAACACTTTGATAAATTGAATGATGTAGCGCTAAATGGATAAAATAACTTAAGTATTATTGGCATTTTATTATATTGCCTCAGTTAACCCACAAGCAATTAACATTTCTCCAATTATTTGAATATATTTTTATTTGTGTGAAGAAAGGTTTGTATGTTCATATAGTTCCTGTGAGTGTCTTAAAAGGCGAATTCCCAAGTATTTTGCACTCTCTGCACTTACTTTATTTTTTATAAGATCTTTTTACAATAGCTTTTTATTTTCAAAATATATGTAAAAATAGTTTTCAATATTCATTCTTGTAAAATCTTGTGTTCCAAATTTTTCTCCCTCCCTTCCCTCACCCTATTCCCTGGATAGCAAACAATTCAATATATGTTATACATGTTCTTCTATACATATTTCCACATTAATTACTTTAAAGGGAAATTCTCCCTCTATCTCTTTCTGCTGGTTTTTTGTTGGTAACATATTGAAATACTGATGATTTATGGGGGCTTCTTTTGTATTCTAAAATTTTGCTAAAGTTATTATACTCAGGTATATTTTGTCTTTTGTCAAAAGTTTTGTTTCACTAAGTTTTTTAGTTAAATCTCTAGGATTCTTTAAAAACCATAATTTTTGTCCTGGAGAGACTTACATGAACTTATGGGAAGTGAAGTGAGTAGAATCAAGAGAACATTGTATGCAGCAACAACCAGATTGTGCAATGATCAAATGTAATGGACTTGGTTCTTTTCAACAATGAGGTGTTTCAGGCCAGTTCTAATAGAATTGTGATGGAGAGAGGTCTAGGGGACTGAATGTGGATCACAACAGATTATTTTCACTTTTTTTGTTGTTGTCTTGCTTGTTCTTTTCTTTCTCATTTTTTCCATTTTGATCTGATTTTTCTTGTGCAGCATGATAAATGTGGAAATATGTTTAGAAAAAATAGAATTGACAAATCCTTAGAAATATTAATGCTGTTAACATTAAATAAACTCTTATAGAGAAAGAGAAGTCAAAAAATTTTAAAAGATCCAAAAAATCATTTAAGTAAACCAAAATGATAATTTTGTCCTTATTGCTTAAACTTATTTTTTCTTTTTGTTTCTTATTTTATTGCTATAGTTAATATTCATAGTATAATATTGAATAACGATGATAATGAACATCCTCGCTTTGTTCCTGAAAAGTTTCTTGCTTGTTCTTATCACAAATAATGCTAGCTTTTGATTATAGATAGATACTTTTTTTTAAAGAAAGCCACCATTTATTCTTATTATTTCTAGTATTTTTAAGAGGAATGGATATATAATTTGCCAAAAACTTTTTCTGAATGTATTATTGTTTTTGTTATGGTCATATGGTATATGGTTAACTATATTTATAATTTTTCTAATCCTAACCCGGTCCTGCAAATTCTGTACATTGCCTTTGTGATATGTTGCTCCAGTATCCTTGCTAATATTTTATTTAAACTTTTGCATCACTATTCCTTAGGAATATTGGTCTATAGTTTTTGTTCTTTGTTTCAATTCTCCCTAGTTTGGGTATTAAGACCATATTTGTGTCTCAGAGAAAATGTACTTTTCTTATTTTTTTTCAAACACCTTATATACTATTGGAATAGATTATTCTTTAAATGTTTGGTATAACTCATTTATAAATCCAACTGGTACAAGATTTGAGGTGGGGGAGGGGTCATGTATAGTTTTTCCTTATTTTCTCTTAATATCACAATAAAGCAGTTGGACTATCTTCATAGTTTTCTTTTTCTCACCATTGTACCAGGTTATAAAAGACTTCTTTGTACTATTTCCCCTTCATAATTTCTTATTTGAAATGTTTTGCAGCCTGTTCATACAACCTATTTGTCTTTTGATTGCTGTTTAAGCAATCTTCAATTTAATTTCTTCAAAGACTATAATATTCCATGGCTTGCAGCTGTATAATAACAGTAGAAGAATATTGGTATTAAGAGAAAATAGGCCTTTTGTTATAGAGATATTTGAGATATTAAAAGAATTTTTTAATTCCCCAGTTGCGTGGAGAAGAGGCATGGTATGGTATTTGAAAAGTCCTCAAATCCCAATTCTAATTGTGTAACCCTGGGAAAATTAATCAAAACTTCTCAGTGACCCTCAGTCTCTCTACTCTGAATTCTGGTGCTTAATATAGTGAGCCAGAACCAAGAGAATATTGTACATTGTAACAGCAAGATTATGAGATGATCAACTGTGATGGACTTGTCTCTTTTAAGCAATGCAGTGATTCGAGGTAATTTCAATAGACTTGTGATGGAAAGTGCCAATCACATCCAGAGAGAGAACTATAGAGAACAAAAGTGTATCAAAGCATAATATTTTCACCTTTTTGTTGTTTGTTTTCTTGTTTTTTTGTCGTTTTTTCCCTTTTGATCTGATTTTTTATACAGCATGACGAATATAGAAATATTTAGAATTGCACATGTTTATCCCATATTGGATTACTTGCTGTTTTGGGGAAGGGAGAGAAAGGAGAAGAGGGGAAAAAATTTGGAATACAAGGTTTTGCAAAAGTAAATGCTGAAAAGTATCTTTGCATGTATTTGGAAAAATAATATACTATTAAAATAAAAAAGATAAAAGTTTTAAAAAATAAAATGAGAATGATATAAAAAATAACAGGTGCTTAATGAATATTTGTAGAAATGGAAAGAATCAATATTATAATTGTGGGTTTTCTGACACCTGGTCTATATTTGTTCCTCCAAACCCCAGCATAATCTGAATATTTAGCTGTACTACACAGGACAGGACTCAGTAAAACTGAACCCATAGTTTCGTTGGCATTAGGATGAAAAAACTCCCTCTACCAATGCAAGTTGGCACTCTCTAATATTTGTAGCCTTAGAGAACTGCCTGAAGTGTTTGCAGATTAAGTGATTTCCCAGAATTATCCACCACTACCTATCAGGGGCAGGACTGAAATCCAGCTGTTCTTGCCTACAAAGCCAGCTCTCTATCTGCTATTCACCACTATGCCTCTTGCCCTAAGTCACAAACAATAATGATCAAGATTATTGAATTACTCATGAATTAACTCATGAATGTAAGAAGTCTTCTGCTGCATGCACATCAGCTACTTTTAGATTAATAGCAATGAGGACATAATGCAGTTACTGGGAAACAGTCATTTTACCTAGAGCTGTCACCTGTAACTGATTCATCAATACCTGTGCCATAACATCCAGGACTAAACAATGGAAAACAAACTCAATACTCCAGTAATGTTGAACAGAAGGTAGCATAAGATTAACACTATTAGTGGGATAGGAAGCCTTTTCTTCCTGGGAGATTAAGGCAGCTGAAAATGAGAGTAAATGGGAGCTACATAGAAGTAACAATCCTGTTGTGTCTTTGGATAAGAGTATATTCTGTTCAATGCAGAGAAACAAAAGCTTCAAATCAAAGGCAGCTAGAAAAGAAATCCTCAGATTACATATCAAGCTAGAGCTCAACAATACAGGATGCCAAATAATTGATAAAGTTAAAGACTGGCTTGCTTTACATCAGGTTTGAACCTAAGGAATTCCCATTGTGTGTCAGATGGCAACACCCACTGGCAGTGCCTGGTATTGCTGATCAGTTCTATTAAGGGTAATAAATATAAATCTTCTCATTGTTGAGTTGTTTTTCAGTCATGTCCAACTCTTTTATAATCCCCTTTGAGGTTTTCTTGGCAAAAATGCTGGAGTAGTTTGCCATTTCCTTATCCAATTCATTTTACAAATGAGGAAACTGAGGCAAACAGAGGTCTTGCCCAGGGTCATTTAGCTAGTAAGATCTAAGGCCAAATTTGAATTTAGATCTTCCTGACCCTAGGTCCAGTGCTCTATCCACTGTGCCATCTTGCTGCCTGGAAAACCTTCTATACTATTCCCATTAACCCCCAACTTTTCTGTTTTGAATCTCAGCATCAAAGACACATCACAGAATTAGGGGTAGAAGTAGGAACCACTATGAAAATGTAAAAACTCTGTATACAACTTGTTTTAAATAGTTGTTTACGTGTTATCTCCTCCATTAAACTATAAATTTCTTGAGAGTAAGGAATGTCTTTCACCTTTCTTTGTATCCCCAGTGCTTGGTAGAAGACCTAGTACATGGTAGGCACTTAACAAATGATTATTGATTGACATACAGTGAATACCTACAGTGACCTACATGATTTGACATGGAGAGAAGAAAAAGCTTAGGAGATAGAACAATATTCCATCTTGTAAGGTGAATGGAAAAGAAGACATCTTCCTCTCTTAGGTACAAGCATCATAAGATTAGAGGATGGGGACCAATGATAAGAAGAGAAAAGAAATAAGAAAAAAATTAAAAATTCTAAAAGTAGGAGATCTGAAGAATTTGGCAACATTTTGCCTACAAAAAATCTAGAGGGACTAAATTGGAGCGAAAGAAGAGGCTGCTTAGGGCTGCCTTTAAGCCCTTGACCTCCATATTTCCCCCTGTTAAGTCTCCCAGCCCTAGTAAGATAAGAGATAAGTGGTTCTAAGAGTAAACATTTTACCTAATTAAAGTTATATGATTTTCCATATTTTCTCTTGTGCTGTCCATCCTGAGAGACTAATCAGGATGAATGGAACATGAAGGAACAATGAATGGCAATCATAAACATCCAGATAAAAAGGAAAAAGAAACTAAATTCTAGAAGCTAAGAATGTGGACTTAGAAATCATTCTGTGTAGGAGAAAATCCTATGATTCACAGAAAGTACAAAATGAAAAAAGGAATCAATTGTGGGAAAAAAAAATTTTAACCCAGAGTAGTTCCACCATGATCTAAAATTCTTGACATTGTTAAAGACACCAGTAATAAGAATAGTTTGCTTTTTAATACTGCGGCATACCCAGAATGCCATGAGACTATCAAATTAACTTTTTCCTTCATCATAAATTTTCATGTCTCCTGCTTTTGTCATCTTCAGGGGAAACATATTTCTTTTAAAAAAACATAAATCAATGATCTATTATTTCTCTAATATAGGGAATTTCTAGAAAAAGAAACTCTCTACCAATGCAAGTCTATATGTTCTCTATAATTAATGGTCTTGAAGCCCTGAATAGTCAAAGGACTTGCCCATGAATTACAAAGCTAATATGAGTAACAGCTAAGACCAGAATTCAAATCTTCAGCTTGAAGGCTAGTTCTTCATCCTCAATACCAAGCTTAGAACATTCTTCACCTTAAGAGTACATACAACATTCCACTTTTTTGGAACAATAGTTGTTCCCTAAAGTGAGATACTTATAATGATAAGCCAAGAAAGAAGAAAAAGAAGTATCCATTTGGATCTCTCCCAAAACTCTATCCTCAGATAGTCTAAGAGAGAAAAAGATCTGGGAATTCATTCTATCTTGTCTTTCCTATTAAAACTGTTATCCCTTGAGGATCCCATCTCTAAGGGGGACTTCTATACATTTCCTTAGCAGAAACTTAAAATCTTCAACCCTTAAATAGTTATAGCACGTTGTAGTATCCAACATTGCAACTGTTGCATCCTAAATCTCAGCATTGTGTAGTGATGTAGTGATGGTGGAATGAACTGTGACTAGCATCCTCCTATAGAAGGCCAGCTCAATCCTATGGAACAAGATTTACAAGAAACAATAATTCACATTTATATACAGCTTAAAGTTTTGCCAAAGGCTTTTATCATATTGTATTTTGATTCCTCAAGAATACTAGATGTTCATGAGGTAGATGTCATTATTATACTCATTTTATTAAATGATGAAAAAAATTCTGAGATACATGCTTCAGTATCACATAGCCAGTAAGTGTCTGAGGCAGGATTTTAACTTGTCCATTTATCTTCAAGTCATGTGTTCTATCTACTAGACTAAATTATATCACTTATAATTGGTATTTATATGGTATCTTAAAGTTTGCCAAGATTTCAGATGAGGAAATTAAAGTTATCTATAGTCATATAAAAATGCTCTAAATCACCATTGATTAGAGAAATGAAAATTAAAACAACTCTGAGGTACCACCTTACACTTATCAGATTAGTTAAGATGACAGGAAAAGATAACATTAAATGTTGGAGGGGATATGGGAAAATTGGGATACTTATGCATTGTTGATAAAGTTGTCAACTGATCCACATTCTGGAAAGCAATTTGGAATTATGCCCAAAGAGCTGTAAAATTGTATACCCTTTGATCCAGCAGTGTCACAACTGAGTCTGTATCCCAGAGAAATCATAAAAAGGGAGAAAAGGACTCACATGTGCAAAAATGTTTGTAGTAACCATTTTTATAGTGGCAAGGAACTAGAAATTGAGTGGATGCCCATCATTTGGGAAATGGCTGGATAAGTTATGGCATATGAATTGTAATGGAATATTATTGTTCTATAAGAAATGATGAACAGGATGATTTCACAAAAGCCTGGAAAGACTTACAGAAAGTGATCCTAAGTGAAGTGAGCAGAACCAAGAGAACATTGTACACCCAGCAACAAAAAGATTATGTGATGGTCAACTGTGATGGACTTGGCTCTTTTCAACAACAGAGTGAATCAAAACAATTTCAATAGACCTGGGATGGAAAGTGCTATCTGCATCCAAAGAAACTGAATGTGAATCAAAGTGTATAGTATTTTGACTTTTTTTCCTTTCTCACAGTTTTTCCCTTTTGTTCTAATTTTTCATAACTAACATGGAAATATATTTTAAATGACTGTACATGTATAACATATCAGATTGCTGACTTGGGGAAAGCTGAGGGAAGGGAAAGAGAGAGAAAATTTTAGAACTCAGAATTTTACAAAAATCAATATTGAAAACTATATTTACTGGGGCAGCTATAGTGGTGCAGTGGATAGAGCACCAGCCCTGAAGTCAGGATGATATGAGTTCAAATCTGGCCTCAAACACTTAACACTTCCTAGCTGTATGAACCTAGGCAAGTCACTTAACCCCACTTTTTTTTTTAGCAAAATACATACATACACACACACACACACACACACACACACACACATACAGAGAGAGAAAGAGAGAGAGATTTTTACCTGTAATTAAAAAAAGAAAATACTATTAAGTGAAGAAAAAATTTGCCAAAAACTTTGTATTGATCAACTATATTCAACTATGCAGAGAGCTATATAGTATAATGAATAAGACACTGGACATGAGAGCAGGAAGACCTGAGCTCAAATCTAGCTTTAGACATTAGCTATGTAGACCCTGGACAAGTCGCTTAATGTCTTGTCCTTTTCTATAAAGGGAGATAGTAATAGCACCTACATTGCCAAAATTTTTATAAGGATAAAATACTTTGAAAATTTTAAAGTATTATAAAAATGTTTATTATTATTATTATTATTATTATTATTATTATTATTATTATTATTATCCCATTTGAGTCTCTAAACTTTAAAGGAAATTGGACAAGCATTACTATCACCATTTTATACTTGAGGAAACTGGGGTTCTTTCTTCTTGTTTCTACCTCCTACCTCCCCAGATTCAAATCTCAACTTAAAACACATTCTGCAAGAAGCCTTCCCCAATCTTCCTTAATTTTAGTGCTTTCTTCTGAGACTATTCCCAATATATACACATATGTGTATCTATGTATATACAAACTTATTTGTGTGTAATTATTTGAATATGGTTTTCTGCATGAGCTCTTTGATATCAGGGACTATTATTGATGCTGATTATGTTACTGCTAATATTGTTGTTGTTTACCTTTGTATCCACAGCACTTGGCATAGTCCCTGGCATATAGTATACATTTTATAGATGCTAGTAGACTGACTTAAATGATTCCCCTGCTATTGTATACTAGAAATTGTCAAAAGAATGATTTGAATCAATATTTTGCAAGAGAATTCCATTCTGTAAAAACCTTACTGCTTAATTATCATGGGTGAGATGTTGTACAAGGTGTGGAAAAAATAAAAAATATATAAGATACTATTCTAGCTCTTTAATGTTTAAAACATAGGTGGAGATAAAAATCATACACAGTAACCAAGAAAATAAACTAGTACATAATAAGTAATAAATGACTAACAATAGATCCAAAATTTGGAAATAGAATTCAGAGAACTCATGATGGGTTACAGTAATCAGAGAAGATTTTATGAAGAGGGTATGAGAATTATAAGATCATAAAATCTACAAGTGATAGAGATCTTAGAAAACATCCAGACTTTTCAGTCATCAAAAATAGATAGTAGTATTACAGAATTGAAAAGAACCTTAGAGTTATCTAGTCCAGCCCCTAATTACAAATTAGGAAACTGAGGCATAGCAAGTGAAGTGTTTCACCCAAGATGACACAAGTCAGGTAGGTAATAATTTGAACCCAGGTCCTCAGCATTTTTAGGCCAAGAGAGGGAAAATGATACCCAATATCACACAGGTATTAAATAGAAAACCAGATATTGACATATGGGAATTTGACTTCAAATCTAGTGCTCTTTGAACTGGGCCATAGAATGAATTTTGGCTTTTTGTTTTGTTTTGTTTGTGTGTTTTAGAGAAAATCAAGAACCTACATGGGTGGGTGCCTTTCTGGCAAGAGAAACATCATTAGCAATCAGGAATGTGTCCCATGTGTCTGGACTACAGTGAATAAATTGGGCAGACTAGAACAGAACCAATTATGTAGTGCAATTATAGGAAATAAAAGCAGAAAGGCAATTTCCAACTAGATTTTGGAACTCTTGAAAGCTAACATCAGCACCATGGCCAGAGGTATAATGATTGTTTCAATAAGTACCACAGTTAGGGCAAATGTGAGTGTTGGAGACAGAGCAGGTATTGGGAATTTTAAGAAAGAAAAATAACTGGAAATTTTTAGTGATCACTATTGTGAAGCTTTTTGCAGTTTCAAATGTTTTCAGAAAATTATTCTAATTCTAGCCTCCATGACTTGGAAAAGGGTGTGACTTTAATGATCTGCTGGAGATATTCCCTAATAAAAATATGTTTCTGTCTCTCCAGATAGGCTGACCTGTGGAGAAACAATCAACAGAACTACGTTTATTTTTTCCCCTTTCCAGGGTGTCTATTTGTTGTGGCTATGCTTGATCAGCTTCCCAGCATAGATGAGTCTCCGCTTGTAAGGCTTTTCTCAGAAAGCCAAGTCTATATCCCTGAGGGTGGCAACTGCCTGTGACTGCCCCAATCAATTTTAGGGTCAGAGTATTTGTTTTAATTTAAAGATTTTTATTTTCAAAATATATACATGGATAATTTTTGACATTCACCCCTGCAAAACCCTGTGTTCTCATTTTTCCCTCCTCCTTCCCCAGTCAGCAAATGATCCAATATATGTTAAACATTTGCAATTCCTCTAAACATATTTACACAAATATCATGTTGCCCAAGAAAAATCAGATCAAAAAGAAAAATGAGAAAGAAAACAAAATGTAAGCAAACAACAACAAAAAGAGTGAAACTACTATGTTGTGGTCCACATTCAGTTCCCATTGTCCTCTCTCTCTAGATGCAAATGGCTTTCTTCATCACAAGAGAGTCAGGGTATTTAAAAGCAGCTCTGGAAATCTGCTAATTTTGGATTATCTAGAGTCCCTAAAATTTTATTTTAATTTTTAGCAGGGAAAGCAAATCAAAAGAAAATGTTAAGGTTAATCTGGAATGATATCAAATTCATGGTCCTTTGGCCTGGCAAAACATCTGTATGTATACAGAATCAAATTAAAGTATAACTATGAAACATTTAACAAAATGTTTAAAATACAGTAAAATATAAATTGTGTTAATTTGTGATTTTCTAAGTCAATATGTAATCCAGAGGGATCTGCTTTTATTTGAGTTTGATACCATAGGATGAGTGAAAGAGAAGAAAAAGTAAAGGCAAGATTGGTTGGAAAGTATTGAAATAATGTGGTGTGAGATGATGACAAGATTATTTGCAATAAAAATAGAGAGGATAGGGTGAATGGATCATAGTCTCATAGAACTCAGTGCCAGAAGAAGCATTAGAAATCATCTAGTCTAATCCTCACATATCACAGATGAGGAAATAAAAATATTCATAGAGGGAAAGCATATATTCCAAGGTCATAAAGAAGGACAAGGAAAAAGCATTTATTAACACTTATTATGTTCCAGATATTGTGCTAAACACTTAAAAAATATTATCTCATTTGATCCTCACAACAACCCTAGGAGATAGTGTTTGAATGATTTTGAATGATTAGTATGTACCTAAGGTTAGATTTGAATTCAAGTCTGTCTGGTGATAGATAGAATGCCAGGCCTAGAGTCAGGAAGACATCTTCCTGAGTTAAAATCTGGTCTTAGACATTTACTGGCTGTGTAACCCTGAACAAGTCACTTAAACCTGTTTGCTTCAGTTTCCCTATCTGGAAAATGAATTGGAGAAAGAAATGGTGAACTGCTCCACTATCTTTACCAAGAAAACCCAAATGGAGTCCCAAAGAGTCAGACATGATTAAAAATAACTGAACAACAATAATAAATGGAAGAAGGACAAGACGTGATGATTGATTAGATTGAATGGCACAGAATGGAGTAAACAAAGGATAGGTGGTATCAAAGAATCTTAAAGTTGAAAAAACTTTTAAAAATCATATACTCTGACCACATGAGATGGATGCATCCTTTTATGATAACAAAATGTCATCCAGATTCTGTTTAAACACATCTGGTAATGAGGAACTTGCCACCCAGCTCCCTAACTCCTTCAACTTTGGGACAGCAATACTTCCATATTCCCTATTCAGAATCATCAGTCTTCTAGTTGAGAGAGACCTCAAAGAACATGAAGAAAGAATCCATTATGTAACCCACCCACAAATTGGTTATCTAGCCTTTGTTTGAAGATTACTAATAAGAAGCCTATTTTCTTCTATGGTAGCTCAGTTCACTTTTTTTCATATCTCTGATAGAGAATTTTTTCTCTTATAAAGGTAAATTATACTTCTCTGCAATTTAAATTCTTTGCTCTTATTTAGTCTTGATGTATTGGGACAGACCCAACAAGCATCATTTCTCTTCCATATGAAGTCCTTAAAAGAGTTGACAATAACTACCTTCTCTCTAACTCCACTATTCTCTAGGATAAATATTCTCATTTCTTTCCATCAGTCCATAAATGGCATGATTTTGAAACCCCTCACCATTTTATTCAACATCTTCTAAATATACTCCAGTTTGCCATTGTCTTTTATAAGATTTGATGCCCAGAACCAAATATCATGTTCAAAGACTGACCAAGATAGAAGGCAGCAGAATTATTATTTCCCTCATTTTGGACACTATAATTCCTTTATTCAGTTTTTTGTACTTCTCTCCCTACAGTCTCCTCACATTCATACATGGAGCTAGCTAACATACCTTAGTCATTTTTCACATAAATTCCTGTATAGTCAGGTATGTCCTTCCTATAATTGTGCAATTGCATTTTTTAATTTATAGTTTGAGAAGAATTCTGCATTAAAACTCTTTGATTCTCTCTTATTATGTTATATTCATTATTTCAGATTAATCTTTTTAGATTATGATTTGGATCCTGTATATCAGTAATGCCTTTCTTGTTTTGTGTTATTAACAAATTTGGTAAACAAGTCATTGATATTTTTCTCCAAGTCTGTGCCAAGTGTCCCAGGGCTCTGTCCTGTGGCTGAAGCCAGACAACTATGATATCTCTAAAGGCCTTCCTGAATTTCACTGATTCATTAATAAACTCTCTTAGTTATGACACCCAATAAATTATGAATCCACTTAAAGATAAGAAGCTACATTGCAGATAACTAAAAACTGTATAGGCAGATGAGGACTAGACCAGTTGTATTGGGAGAGGGAATTCCTTATCAGTGTATGCTGTTAAATGCTTATAGCTTTGAGATGTAGCCAATGTAACAAAGTTCAAAGGACTTGAACTCAAGTCTTCCTTGCTTCAAGGGCAGCTTTCTACTCACAGAACCATCCTGCCTGTCATAGGTTCTGATGATATGATATGAAGATGGCAAATCTCACACCTTCCTTTCTCTCTATAACATTTCATGTTCCCTCAGTTCTGTTCAATGTGATCCATCTGAAAATTTCCCTATAATTGATTATACTGTTTAGTCATTCTACCCTGGATTGTGGTCTCGCTAAGATGTTCTTAATTGTGCTTTGAGTTATGTTAGTTGATCCAAGAAAAACCCATAAAGTGAACTTAGATACTTCAGGGCAAAAATCTGTCTAAATTATCACTGAGCCCTTGGCCATGCGTTAGATATATCCAATTCTTCCAGACCCCAACATTTATCTACTTTTCTTTTCTTTCCCTGCTCTTAAGTAATCATTGAATTTAAAGTGTGAACTGATTTTGTAAGTATCATAGAATCATAGATTTCAAGCTTGAAAGGAGCTCTTTAGTCCAGCCTCTCATCATTTCACCAGTTGTTAGTATCCCCTCCCGAATTATTTTGTACTTATTTCCAATATATTTTGTATTAATTTGTCATACATGATATTTCATACTGTAGAATATAAATTCCTTAAAAACAGGAATTCTTTTAATTTTTCCCCACTAAGATCTGGTTCCTAATAAGATCTTTAAAAATGTTTTTTAAGTTGAACTGAATGAGAAAGCTAAATCCTAGAGAAAAGTGAAGTCACTTGTCCAATATCATAAATTCCAAGAAGTTGGGATTTTAATTCAGATAATCTGCCTCCAATGGCTTTTGCCCTCTAGACCTAGGCTCTATTGTTTAGGACCTCCATTCTGAATTTGAGAATATATCTAACAAATATTTGCTAGAGACTGGTAGACCAATAGAGGTGGCAGTTTTTTCAGCTAAAATACAAAACTTATCATCTCCTGTTTGCTTATAGTCATTAAAACTCCTTGGGCATACTCCTCTGTTATCCTTACAGATTTTAGTCTGATAGCTACAATCTGGTTGCTCAGAATACCCATGCATTTTCACGTAGGAGTCTGACATTCTTACTTTGTTTATTTGCAAACTGCTGGGTAAGACCAGAGATATATGCCTGGTCATTCCCAGGTCAAGTTTGGACTTGAACCATAAAGTGAAGAGGCCCTTTCCTGGTGAAACACTGTACATACCCACAAATCTCCCCATCCACTCCTGGTAAGAAAGATTATGCTTGTTCCCATGAAAATAATTTTCATGAAAATAATAATGCTTTGTTGGTGGATCTCTGCAGAAGTTGTAAGAATAGGGAAGCATCACCATGAGAAATTGATTTAAAGCAAGTGAACAATTCTCTCTCTCTCTCTCTCTCTCTCTCTCTCTCTCTCTCTCTCTCTCTGTGTCTTTCTTTCTGTTTCTTTCTCTTTCTGTTTCTCTCTCTCTCTTTCTGTCTCCCTCTCCCTCCTTCCCTCCTTCTCTCTCTTTTCTCTCTGTCTGTCTCTCTCTGTCTCTGTCTCTATATCTTTGTCTCTGTCTCTCTTTCTCTGTCTCTGTCTCTCTTTTCTCTCTCTATGTCTCCCTCTCCCTCCTTCCCTCCTTCTCTCTCTCTCTCTCTCTCTCTCTCTCTCTCATTTTCTCTTTCTCTTTTCTCTCCCCTTCCCTTCTTTCTTTCTTCCTTTCAATGTCTTCATTCTTATTCCCTAACATCCCTCTCTGTGCCTTCCAAGCCTGGCATTGTGACTTTTGGACACAATAAGAGCAATTAGAAGTAGCCTTATGTGTTGCTGGTGGACAGATGGTACCACCTTATACAAGCAGAATACAGAACTGTGAGGGTAAAAGAGGTGAGCAGATGAGCAGAACCAATATCTCAGGGATGCAACCAAGTGGCATGGACCATTACTTAGTCAAGTTCTGTCAATTATATGGCAAGATTATTTCTATTAAGGCTATATGGGCAAGCCCACAAATAAATGTAAGACTTGGGCTTTGTAGAGTTCAATTATTCTTCAGCTGCACAGAAAGTTGTAGTTGTGCTTAGGATTTGCAACAGATGGCAAAACAACAAGATAAGGACTTCACAAATTTACATATCACATAGCTCCTAGTAATTATGAAAGTAATGCTAAAGCCTTTGGGGCAAGTGATGCTACTTGCATCTACCAAGACACAAGTAAGACGAGTCAAAGGATTGGCTTTTCAAGGGTGGAGTCAACAGATATAAAGTTATCATTTTTAATGATTTTAAAGATTAAATGATTTAAAGATGATTTTATCACCTTTAATGACAAATGCATTAAGACATTCCCTGGAGTACAGGGCTAATCTAATCCTTTGTTCTATAAATTTTCTATAACTCCCATCCTAATCCTGATAACCACTTTCTTCCTCCCACTCCTATGCAGCAGAACCTGCCCACTTTAGCCTTTTAATTGGGAGTACTTAAGGAATTTTTAAATTTTATTTTACACTTAAATACAAAATGAGAAAAGAAAAAAAGATTGCCATGTGTACAGCAGACATAAGAGAGGATTTAACATAAAACAGTAAATGTCCATTTCAAGAAAACTTATATAATAAATACTACACATTGTTTTCAAAACCGCCCAGCTTTTCTTTGCTTTCTTGTTGGTTTTCTTTTATTCTCTGCTGTGCACTTTTTAGCTTATATTTTTCCTCTCCCTTTCTCACCACCCTAAAGAAGACAAATTAAATATGGAGATACACACATATATGTACGTATATACACATAAATATAGATATCTATAAACATGCACATATATAAACTATATATTCATATGTATATGTCAAGGCCTTACTATGCATATTTTTTCTATCATCTATTTCTCTGAAAGTGAATTGCATCTTCTGTAATAAGTTCAAGTCTTTCCATGTTTTTCTTTTTTAATTTTTTATTTAAAACAAATACAAATTTAAAAAAAAGAAAAAGAACGAAAACACTGTCACGTGTTCAATAGAACATCAGGAAGTGCATATACACATGCACACATATATACATATAAACACATGTGTATATATACAAATCTACACATGCATGCACATACATCTGAAACAATATTAATATGGCTGACATATAATGTAATTTAGCTCTCGATTGAATCTTTTTTGTTTGACTTTGAGATCACTGATTACTATACTTACTTTTTTGTGTATTAATTCTACTCCTTATCATTATTACTATGTTTGTGTCTATCTCTTTATTTCCTATTCCTGCTAACTCTTTTACTTCATTTCTACTTGTTAACTTGCTTTGCTATTACTTAACTTTCCATCACCACCCTCCCAACCCCTCCTCTGGATCCCTCCCTTACCTTCTCCCCTCACCCTTTTCCTCCCTCTTTATTCCTTTCCTATTACTCTATACACCTTATTTTGCTCCCATTAATAGAATATACCCCACCTTATCCTATTCCCTTCCCCCTTATTTCTTTATAGATTTTAGAAGATGCTTAGCCCTTCTTGGTATACACATGCACACATTTACATATTACATATGTACAAATACCTATACATATATATGTATATACATGCATGTACACATATATTATATATTGTTCTTTCTTTAGCCTGTTCCCCGTGTAAGTTCTCAGAACTACCACCTCTCTTCCCCCATCTAATTCCTATGTCATTTCTTGCTCTCATATTTCATTTGTATAGCACAATTATTATTTTTACCTTTTCCTAGACAGTTTTGCTTTTTAAAGTCACATCATACTCTGCTCTATGCCAGTCTTTATTTTGGACTACCCAATTACTAATCACAATCTTAGACATAAGAATTATATTTAACATATAAAACATAAACGGTTTGTCCTTATTGAGTACTTGAAATTTGATGTTGGCTCTCATATGTTAAATTTTCTATTGAATTCTGATCTGTTTGAAACAAAATCCTGAAAATCAGACAATTCACTGAATGTCTATTTTTTCATTTAATATTATATTTAATTTTACTGTTTATAATATTTTTGGTTACAACCCTAGTTCTTTTGATTGTTGATATATTACAGAGCACATAATCTTTTATTGTAATTGATGATGAATTCTGTGCAGTTCTAATTGTAACTCCAGCATATTTGAATTGTTGTTGTTGCTTGTAAAATTTTTTCTTTGATCTGATTAAAATTTAACTATGATATTTCTATATGTTTTCCTTTTTTTTTAGTTCTTCTATGAATTCTTTTAGAGCAGGTACCATTTAACATTATTCTTTGGGATACGAGAGGCTTTTTTTTAACTTCAGTATTCTCCTCTAAAGATGAATCATAGTCTTTCCTATTCTTATGTAACTTTCTATAATCAGGTTCTTTCTCTTTTGCCTGCTCATTATAAAAAAATAATAAGAAGAACTTATTTGTATAATCACCTCTAGTTCTGGGGTGGGAGGATAGTGCCTCTAGCTTCACTTCAGTTCTCCCCTCTGACCTGGAACCGCAAACCAAAAGCTCTCCACTCCTGCAAGGGTGTGCAGCCAGCAGTGTCCCTATACCACTGATTCTACATTCTCCCGGC
This sequence comes from Antechinus flavipes, assembly GCF_016432865.1. NCBI lineage: Eukaryota > Metazoa > Chordata > Mammalia > Dasyuromorphia > Dasyuridae > Antechinus > Antechinus flavipes. Next base: position 315,862,338 of record NC_067399.1, on the reverse strand, counting down.
ATGTGCTGGTTGCTTCTCACCCAAGGTGGCTTCTCAGTAGCACAGCTGGACTTGGTGTTCCTTATCAGGAATAGATTCTGTTAATCTTTCTGGACACAATCTTTGTACTCTCAATGCTGTCCCAACCCCGCTAGCCCCACACTCCCTGCTTGCCGGAATGTTTGTTTGTTTGTTTTTCGGGACTAGTCCGGAATCATTTGAGCCAAACCTCTGTCCTAGAGTCTTTGTTTGGGTCTTCTTGGGTTGTCCCAGAAAGACATTACTAAAAAGTAAATCAGTAAGCTAGTTCAGTTTTTATCTAAGAGTCATGGGAATTTTATGGATTACTTAAATCTTTCCATCCCAATGCCAGAATATGGGATAAACTCTAAGTTTGTTATCTGGGATATGGTAAACCAAATTCTACCTCATATATAATATATAGATTTTACCAGTCTTACAAAAAAATCACTTCAAAACTTCTGATAAAATGATCCTTAGTTCTTCCTCCTCACCTCATTTTCATATCAGAACATTCAATAGGTCCAATTTTTAATTAGCTCAATTCTTTTACATTTCAACCCAAAAGCTTCATTCTGTGGGATTATCTGATTCACAGTTGTCATAAATATCTTTAGACCATCATTTAATGCTCAATGGAATATTTATTATTTTGCACATTGGTTGGTGATTGATCAATGTATATTGAATTTAACGATAATCTCTCAGATTCATCTTTCCCATCCATCTTCTTTTATATGCTCACACATGCTAAGAATTGATTTCTGGCCTTCTTTAGCTTCTTAATTTAGGGACAGCTGGTAATCCAGTGGATAAGAGTATTTAAGAAATTAGAAAAACCTGAATTCAAATCTAGCCTCATACATTTACAAACTATGTGATCCAGACAAGTAGTTTCCACAGCTGTAAAACAGGAATAATAGTCTCTATCTCACAGGGTTGTTATGAGGATCAAATGAAATAATATTTGCAAATGCTAGGTTCAAGGCTCCTTCCAGTTTTGCCACTTATCATCTACACAGCTTCCAGACTGAGATTACTAAAACACATATCTGTTCCATGTCACTCTATTTCTGGAGGAAGTTAGGTAGCATAGTGGATAGAACACTGGGCCTGAAGTCAGAAAGACAGGATTAAATCTAATCTCAGACACTCAACTATGGGATCTCAAGTAATTCATTTAATAATCACTATCTGCCTCAGTTTCCTCAACTATAAAATGATAGTAATATAGCAGTATCCATCTTACAAGAAGCAGTAAAGTAATTTTTCTAAAGCACAGAGTCAACCATATCACCCCTGTACTGAATAAATCAGCCAGCTCCCTATTGCCTCCAGGATCAAATACAAAATGCTCTGTTCAGCCTTCATAGTTCTTCATAATCTAACCCTCTCCTACCTTTCCAGTCTTCTTACACCTTGATCCTCAACAAGTACTCTGATTCAGACACTGGCCTCCTGGATGTTTCACAAATAAGACATTCTATCTCTCATTCCTCAACATTTTCTCTGCCTGTCCTCCATGCCTGAAATACTCTCCCTCATCTATTCCAACTACTGACCTCCCTGATTTCCTTTAAGTCCCAACTAAAATCACCTTCTACAGGAATCTTTCACCAATCCCTCTTAATTCTGGTGCCTTCCCCCTATTAATTATTCCATACTTATCCTTTATAAAGCTTGCTTTTTATATATTTGTTGGCATGTCGACTTAGGTTGTAAGGTCCCTGAAGTCAAGAATTGTCATTTGCCTTTTTTGTAATCCCAATGCTTATTACCACAGTGCCTGGCACATAGTAGGTACTGAATAAATGCTGAGGATTACTTGAGATTATATTTGTAAAGTACTTTGCATAATGCCTAGCACTTAGTAGGCATTCAACAAATTTAATAAATGCTTATTTTTTGTAGCTCCTTGTCTCTAAGATGAAATAGAAAGTCTTTAGTCTTTTATAATCTGTCATAGTACTCTCTTTCCTGCATTCTTCATTCCAATCAAAAAGGCTTACTAAATGTTCCAGGTGTGTGACATTTAAGGTCTTGTCTTTGTAGAGTCTATCCCTGGCCCTCTCTTCACTTTTCCCTCTTAAAATGTCCATATTCCTTTGAGACAAAATTTAGGTTTCCTATGTAAAGGCTTTGTCTCATCCCTTAATGTTCATACTTAATACCTCTTTAAATTACCTTGTATCATCTTGTACACATTTACTTATCATTGTACTTCAACATAAGAAAACTTAAACATCTAAAGTAAGCTTCTAGGATTTTGTTTGTTCATTGTTGTTTTTGTTTTTTAACCTTTGTTTCCCTGGGACCTAGGCCAGTGTTTTATACCTCTCAGAGATAGAAATTGTGATTTCACTAGAACAGGGTAAGTTGGATATTTGCAGATTATAGTCTTAGTAAGTAGTCTTAGTAAGTGCCCAGAAATCACACAGTCAATATATATCATAAAATAGGTTTGCCTGATTCTGAGGCCCACCATCTATACATTTCATCACTTTTCCCATAGTGAAAGAAATGTTAAATTGAATTTATGACATCCATGCTCCAGACCAACCTTTGTACTAAAAACCATGTGATGTTCAGACTAAAGTCCCTCATTATCCTTCAGACTTTTCAGGCCTATGAAACTAGGCTCTTTCTGGGTTATTATAGTGAAAGACATTTGCAAGTATTTTGGAGAAGATATTTCTGTCTTAGAAGAAGGAATATCTTGGCCCTTTGCATGTGAAAAGTAGACTAGTTAATTTGGTGTGATTAGAGAATTAGATACTCAAGTCCATCAAATATCATTGTGAATGAATAATTGTCAGGCAGGGATTACCAATTTTCAAATTGGAACAAAATGTACTCTTGGTACAGAAACTCTGCTCATAATATCTTGCTTTGTGGTGAAAAGCAATTCAGAATCTTACAATGTCTTACTTAATCCTTAGAAACTGTCATTATACCAAGGAAAAATTAATGTGCCAACTGAGAGATAAACACCCTTCTTTTTTTCTTTTTTTTTCCTGCTCTCATCCATTCCTGGTTCTCTTGTTAACTATGGTTTCTTTCCTCCACTTTCCTTCTTTGTATTTTTATTTCCCCCTAATGCTGGACATACACTGTCTACTAGGGGCCAGCAATCTATGGCACCCAGGCTGGAAATCGTATGGGGACAATTTGCCACCACCTTATCACCTGGTGGATCTAGTTCTTGCAACTACCAAATAGTTCAAAACCAGAAATTGATATGATATTATCAGTGAAAATGGCAAAAAAAAAATTAGCATCTGCTTTGCCATTGTGCCATAGGGACCATGGGACCTTTCCATCCAAATTGCAGCTGAAACCTTCCATTTGTGCTATTTCTCTGATTAGAACAGGAACTTCCTGAGAGCAGGGAGAGCAGGCCAAGTTGCATTTCTATTTATATCCCCAACATCTAGCACAGCACTTTGAATGTAGCAAGTGCTTAATAAATGCTTTATTCATTCATTTATTTATGGTCATTACATATATTGGTATATTATCTAACAATTATAATTAGAAATTGACATATTTATTTATTATACTCTCAAAGAGTTCACAGTCTAATAAGAGAGAAACATAAAAATAAATATAGACAAACTATACATTGGATAAATAGGAAATAATTTACAGAAGGGAGGCACTAGAATTAAAAGGAGTTAGAAAAAAGTTCCTGTAGAAGGTGGGATTTTATTTGGGACTTAAAAACTTAAACTCTAAATTTTGAAAAGTGTTTCATATATATTATGTCACTGGAACCTTGCAATAATCCCATAAGGAAGATATTTCACTGAAGGCACATTTTATTGAGCAAACTGAGGCACAGAAAGTATAGGTGACCTATGCATGGTCATGCAGCTAACAAATGTCAGAGAGATTAGGACCAGATCTTCCTGATTCCACATCTGCCATATATTCACAAAGCATATATTCACAAAAGAAATAGCAAATACAAAGGTTGGGGTACAAGCAAAATGTCCCATCACCCCCTCCCTTTATTTGATACATATAAGGAATTAAATCTTATTTTGTTATCAGCCTAAACAAAATATAGGACATCTTGGTGGTAAAGTAGGTAGATTGCTGGGCCTGGTATAGGAAGACTCATCTTCCTGAGTTCAAAATTGGCCTCAGACACTTAGTAGCTGTGTGATTCTGGGCAAGTCAGGTAACCCGATTTAACTTATTTTCCTCATCTGAAAAACGAGCTGGAGAAAACAAATGGCAAACCACTCCAGTATCTCTGACAAGAAAACCCCAAATGGAGTCATGAAGAGTCAGGCGCAACTGAAAAATGACTGAGCAAAAGAATACAAAAAAATATACTTAGGAAGCTAAAGTTGTTTTGAGAGAAGAACAATAGAAGGCATTCAAAAGTATCCTGTCTATGAGTGCAGGTGATCAGCACTAACTGTGACTGGAATACAACTATTTGGGCTTTATATAACTCCACCCAGAAATCCCACATTCAGGGCCATCTGGTCTACTGGATTAAATGTTGGATTTCAATCTTGGCTCGGTAACCTATTAACAGTGTTGCACTTAACTCAAATAACCTCTCAGGCTTCAGATTCCTTATTTGTAAATTTGAGAAAGAACAAGAATAGACGATCTCTAAAATTGCTGCTCTTGCAGCAAATCTAAGATCACAGGTATCTAATAAGTATTTTAATCAACAACAGACAGCACTCAGGGGTGGAAATCAACATGTGCTTGCAGGCTTGCTCTTTCATTTTGTTAAAAAAAAAATCTGTGTCAGTATCTCTTCATTCCCTTGAATCTATTCATAGATTGGAATTTAGATCTGGCATGATATACCCACTTATGTTCCAAGGAACCTAAAGCTTAGAATAAATGTTCCCCTGTTTGGAGAAGCCTTGTATCTCTTTTCTACCATAAAAATTTAGCCCATCCTTCTACAGCCATTTCAAATCCCATTTAAGCCACAAAGCTTTCTTTGATTTCTCCCTCACCTAATTTCTGTTGAGCTTACCTATATCTTACATTTAATGCTTTATTCTAGAAAGAAAGAAAGAAACAGAGAGCACTTGGTAAATTATTTTAGTACATTGCTGAAGTCTGGGAGCTGTCAGACCCAGAAAGACCAACAACAGAAGTCCCTAGACTAAAATAAGCCTGATTTTTTAAAAACATTTTTCTCCTGGTGCCTACCAACAGCCAACTTTCTGAGTTGGGTTATAGTCCCTTTTTTGGTTGATTTTAATCCTTTTAACTAGTGTTAAAAGTTAGGTCCTGGTTGTTAGTTTTGAGTTCCCCCAACAATGAGTCCATACCCAACAATACCCCACAGCATTAGGGTGGGAGCTGTGAGGAGGTTTAGCTCCCTTATTAGTGTGCAAATAAGCCTGGAATCAAGAACGTAGCTATGAAGTAAAATTGTCAGGGCCATAAACCTCTGCTCCTGTTCCACATTTGTATCTATATCAAGTGTACCTTCCCACAGTAATCTCTGTCTCTGTCCCTGTTTGTCTCTCTCCCTCTCTCCATTTTTCCCTCTTCTTCTCCCACTGTCTATATCCTTCTCTTTACCTCTCTCTCCAACTATCTCTTTCTCTTTCTCTGTCTCCTTTTTTCTCTCCCTCTCTCATACATATACATATACATGTATGTATGTATATATGTATTATATATGTATGTGTGAATATATACATGCAAATCCAATGTACGTATTATGTATATAATATCTATTGTTGTTTTCTAATTGTTTCATAGGCACATACTTATTTCTAACTAGCCTATAAGCAATCTGTAACAGGAAGCTGACCCAGATTCATAACTTACTTATGACTCCTACTAGCTGTGTAACTGGGCAAATTATTAAACATCTCTGCATTCAATTTCCTTTTCTGAAAAATGGGGATAATAATAACGTCCATCCCACGGAGTTGTTGCGAGGCTCAGTGAGATGGTGTGTATAATTCACTTTGCAACCTCAAAGCCCTGTTTAAATGCGGACTATTTTCATATTTCTTTTATATCTCTTGATAATCCTTAGAATAATCCAAAATATGCATGCATAAACCCTCTGTGGAATCACATTTGCACAGAACTTTCAGAGACAGACACCTCAGGGGTAATCTTAAACCATTTTACAAAGGACAAAACTGAAGTGAAATGACTCTGCCAAAGTCACACTGCTAATTAATGAGTGTTAGACCCAGATCCCTAAACTCTTCAGTGCTTTTCCTACTATATAATTCTTGATTATTTTATTAAGGCATGTGGAAGCTTACCATTTCAAGAAAAGCTTTTACAAAACCCCGGCCTCAGTATGTCACTCAATAATCCAAATGCCAGGTTGGGACGAGTCTAAGATGAAGTAATAGCTTAAGATGGATTCTCTCCAATAATCGCGTTTTCATTCTTGATTTCTCTTGCTTCTCTCAGGCTTATGTGGTGTCGCAGAAGATTACAATGTTTGAATTCTTTAAGACTATAGATCATCTTGGAATGACGAAGATGCCTGTGGCAGAATTTCGGAAAGCTTTGACAGTGGTATGGTTCTCATGCAGTAGATTTCCATAGATGTGTGTGTGTGTTATGTGTGTGAATACACATATGTATGTGTACAAGTGTATATATATTATATATTTCTCCCATGTATATTTATACATGCATACATTTGTATATTTGTGTATAAGTCAAAGCCAAATACTTTATTCATTTACACAAATGTGAAAT